>NW_023416308.1:103677661-104032661 GCF_014176215.1 Rousettus aegyptiacus
AAGCATGTACTCCAACTTTCTCAATTCAGGTTGCAATTGACAAATGCTCCTTCAGAGCATGAAAAAGCTACACACAGAGAAAAGAACATTTCTAGAAACACTGAAAGGCAGATCGGTTCTAGGTGACATTTTACTGTCTTATATAAGAACAAATATTGGAAATGTTAAAATGTTCAAATATAAGCCAACCAAAACAAAACTAGGATATGCTTTTACATTTTATGAATTATAAATATAGAATTGAGAATATAGAATATATACAAAGAATTCAAATGATTTATAAAAATTTATATCATATATTTAAATTGTGTTTAATAAATATAATTACTAATTAAATTTATTTTATTTCTTATTAAAATATAAAACACTATGAGATATTTTGTATCACTTTCTTGCTATTTTCAAAAAAATAAAAATCTTTATAATTAAAAACATTAAAGGAAGTTTAGGTGTTCAGGTTTCTATTTTTTTACTAATACAAAGATTACAGTTAATAGGTATTTTCATGTAAGAAATTTAAGAAGCAAATACACTCTCTTATTTTAATATATTTTTAATATTTTAATCTATATTTTAATATTTTATTTCATAATTTACATTATGGACACTTTTTTGTGTGTGTGTGATAATTTACCTGTCTTTATTTTCAAGTTTACTGACAGCCTACTGAAAGCACATAGTGAAAGTACTGGAAATGAAGTCAGAAATCTTTGCTTTAAAATCAAATATACTGGTGGCAAGACTATATATAACATGACCTTGACAAACTTTAATCTACATCCAGCAAGTTTCCTTGTCTACTATCCTCATGGTACTGTCCTCAAGATTAAATGAAATAATGGATGTAAGCACACTGAAAACTTTGCAGAAACCCAGACATTTCTTTTTAAAGGCAAATTTGCACTTCAGTATTACAACTATATATATCTCTTGCTAGTGTTTGCTTAACTCTAATTTTCTGAAGTTTAAATAGAACAGTAACATATTCATAAACCTGTGGGTCATAACAAGAAGAAACCCTCAAGCAAACACACACTACACTTTGTTCTTCCTCTTGCAAAATTGATACCTCCTACAAATAATTTTTTTGTGCTTTTTCAATTCTATTGTGGTTTGTCTTTAGGAACCTAAAATCCCGTTCATCAGAAATGGCGCATATTTTGAAGCTTAAAAATTCCAACTGTCTAGTTAAAAAAGAAAAGTCTTTGTCTTAGTCTGTTCCAACTGCTATGACAAAAATATCATAGACTGGGTGACTTAAACAACAAATATTTGTCACAGTTCTGGAGGCCGGAAAGTCCCAGATCAAGGTGCCAAGGTGCCAGCAGATTCATTGTCTGGTGGGGCCAGCTTCTTGCTGTGTCCTCACAAGTTAGCGAGACTGAGAGAGCTCTGTGGGATTTCTTTATAAAGGTACCAATCTCATTTATGAGGGCTCCTTCCTCATGACTTAATCACCTCCAAAATTGGGATTGGAATTGTTTGCAAACTTTCAGTCCATTACAGGATTAAAACTGTTTTATTGGGCAACATCGTTTATAGCCTTTTTTTTTTTTTTTTTTTTTTTTTTTTTGGTTAACACATCAGCTGTGAAGCTTCTCCATATGCTGAGTTTATCTTGTCTTTAAAATTTCATTATTAAACTCAAACTATAACCCCATATGTTATGGGAACTGCAGCTGGTCTCAATATTTCTAGAGATTATTGGAGTCTCAGATGTGTTCTCATACATCCAGCTTTCTTTTCCTGCTTCTTGAATTATTGATATTCATTCTTCATTTGTTTCTTATGTATCCCAAGCCATTTCTGCAGTCACAAACCTCAGGGCATTGATGTATATCCTGTTTTTCTCA
Source organism: Rousettus aegyptiacus (assembly GCF_014176215.1). NCBI lineage: Eukaryota > Metazoa > Chordata > Mammalia > Chiroptera > Pteropodidae > Rousettus > Rousettus aegyptiacus. The sequence continues at coordinate 103,679,515 of NW_023416308.1, forward strand.
AAGTTCCAAGAACTTCAAAGTGTATTTTGACATGCTTTGACCAAAACTGTGCTTAATAACAGAGTTGGAAGTGATGAGTTAGAGAAGAGGAAGACTATGCATATTTTAATGTGGCACTTCTTGGGAATGACTTAACATTGGATTATAGCAATGATAATAATGAGAAAAGCAAATGCTACTAAAGACTTCCCATGCACTGATCACTGTCAGTGTTTCACACAGAACACAACACAAAGCCCTAAGGAGTTGATAACAGACAATTTTTATGCCTATTCTTTACTAGGAAAAAACAAACAAACAAACAAACAAAAACTTGCCCGAGTTGTCAGAGTCAGGATTCAAAACCTTAAAAGTTCTTTTGGCCATACTCACTGTCCATGATTATATTAGGGCTCTAAAGAAAATGTTGGAGTGAAGGTGGGAGGGGGTTAGTAAGGCAAGATGACACCTAGTGAGCCCAATTCAATCTCAGCATCACAAATGGAGACAATCAGACAATGTGGGTTTCGTAAAGCGATGTAAAAAGATACACATGGCCTTGTGTGAATTATCCCCAAGCTTTAAACTTGTAATCTGAATCTAACCAAGTGTCTGGACCTAACCACAAACTTACTAGAAGTAGAAGAAATAGAAGAATAGATCAAAATACAATCAAGAAGCAAAACTACAATCAAGAAGCAATCAGCCAAACATAAAATAAGGGGATTCTACAAAACAATTTCTCCAAAACATAAAAACTTAAAAGCTAAGAGGACAAGCATTACTATAGCTAGAATAATCAAATGTAATCTTTGAACCTTGTTTGGAAATTGAGTTGAACCAAGTAAGTGTAAAATAAACTCAATGAGTCAATTGGGAAAATTTAAATATGAGATTGGTGTTCGATGATAATAAGTAATGTTGATTTTTTTTTAAAGATTGATGATGTGCTGGTTAACAAACTAAAGAAAGTCCATATTGACATATGTCTTTATAAAAGAATAAATGTGTGAAATATGAAATAACATACTGTCAGAGATTACTTGAAAATACTCCAGCACTTAAAAAAAAGTTAAGAGGGCACGATACGCAAAACAGACTGCCAAAAAGTTCATAGTTGTTGAAGCCGAATGAAGTGCCCCGTGTTCGTCATAGGGTTATTTGTATTTTTTTACATTTTTGATCATTTCATTCATAAATTTTTTTTATTATTAGATAGCCCCAGGGAAATGACATATCCATACTGCTAATAATACAAATTTAAAATAACCTATGGTAAAAATTGTTATTCTCCCAATATTTTACATGACCTGGATGTCTCAAGCTAATATTAAGCTGAATCATATCATTTATAGATCAGCAGACCTTTGGAATTAACTACAGATTTATAAATGGCCAAAATCAGTAAATATAAAATCATATTTATGATTACATTTTAAAAAGTCATGCATACTTAAACTTGGTTTGACTTGTAATATGTACCCTAGTTATACATAATTCTAAATCATGTAGTAGGAAATATTATAGATAGTGATAAAAATGTGGCTATAACTGAAATTGATATAACTTCTAGATTTAAAATATATATGCAGATTTATCTAAAGCTCCTTTTTAGAGAGTCATGATGAGTACTGACCACTGTGATAAATTCTTCAACAAATATAATGATTTAATGCTGTACATCCCCCCTAAATTTTAAAATTTATTTGACAATTAAACACTTTTTTCATGGCATGCACAACACAAATATGCAAATCTGCACATACAGGTGATGTATATTCCTTAGAATTTCTACTTAACACAGTAAATATGATTTAAACTAATGCATTAGCATTATGAAGTCTTTATTATGTCAAGTCTCATCAGGTGGATTAGCTTGAATAGCTTTTCTCATGAAAATAATCTAGAAGTCACTGCCTTTTCAAGAATTAATATTCTATCATATCAAATATTTGTTAAATTATTAATATACACATAAAATGAAATTAAGGATATAAAATATGAAATCACAATATGTACTCTTTCATTATAGAGTATTATTTCTAATAATATGGTGTGAATGGTTGCAATAATTTTATTCTATTCCCATTTGATGGGTGAAGAATTTAAAGAAATCCGCTAAGATTTCTACATAATACATAAGGAAATGGAGTCATAAAGGTACATAAGCAGAATAGCAATATAGATAAAATAATAAAAGAGAATCCATTTTAATCTTTAAAGGAGTTAGGAGTCAAGCAAAAATTGAGTAGATAAAAGAAAGGAAAGATAATTGGAAAGCCTGTATAAATGTGTATAAAAGTAATCTCATGGGCCCTAGTAATGGGATCAGCATAGAGAAAATATAATAAAAATTTAATTAGTGACATTGTTTATCTGCTTTAGAAAAAATATGTTCCACAGATCTCAATGATATTCCAATCATAATGGAGTTTAGTAGAGGAATCCTGCAGAGATTAGATCAATGTTCATTCATTCATCAAATTTATCAAGCATCTGGGCTCTGAAATTTGCTGACTTTCTTATCTTAGACAAAACATTTATCCTCTCTAAAACTCAATATCTATGTTTAAAACTGGCATCTATTACACAGAGTTGTAGTCAAGAGTAAATAAAAAAAAGTATATTCTATGTATACCCAGAACATATAGCAATAAAAAATGTCATTGACTATTTATGATCATAAATATTTTTATTTATCAACTATGTGTTTTGCTTTAAAGACACAGAAGACTGAAGAAGTTTTTAATCCTACTGGTTACCCAGTACAGAAAGGCCTATATAAATGTGAAGTATTTTTAGATTTATTGAAAACTTTTGCTCTTGCTCACATAACCACACATTTCTTAACAAAACTAAGAAATAGCCTATTTTCCTTTCTCTAGTTTCCAAGGCAGAAACCTCTTGGAAAGTGGGCAGAGCACATTAATACTTTCTTAAATTGGGTGTGTTTGTTATGAATATGAGAGTAATGGTTACTCTCGGGCTATGCCGGAATAGTCTGGGCCTCAATTTTCGATTGTTTGAGTCATCCTCCCCTGGGAAGTCACTAGGCTACACTGGGTATAAAAGGTTATGTAGTAAAAAAAGACAAAAAAAAAAAAAAAAAAAAAAAAAAAAGGACTAGAAATAAACTGGTATCATTAAATCTGAAGCTTATTGCAGTTATAACTTCTCAGGGCTCATTTATGTTAAAACCAAAATTTTCATTTGAGCTTATTTCCTACTCAACTACTTGAAAGTCCTTTGTTGGTACCTGTTTCTGAAACATCACTGATGCAGTGAAAATGATTTTGACAGAAAAACTGGGCTCTATTAGTGTCCATATAAAATTCATTTTATTTTTATTAAAGTAAGCCACTTCCACAAATCTTTCTTCTTATATTAGCATTTCACTAGGAACATATTAAGATTAAATAACATATACCTATTTGTAAAAAAAGATAGTTTAAAATGTTTCAAGTTGTATGTGTGTATGCACATATGCTTGGATATTTATTAAATTATGCAGATGGGCAAAAAAATTCAATTTTTCAAATTAGATAATCAATGTGGTTCATCCCCCAAATTGGACAACTGCCCTTTTTTTTTTCTCTCCATGACAATATTTTTGTTACTTGGTCTTACTTAATATACAGTACTCACTTTCGAAGGGAGAGCTTTCTTATGGTATTATCAGGCATGCCTGTGTTTTGACAATTGATTTGAGCTCCCACATCAAGATACTAACCTCATTCAAAGGAAACATCACAATACTCAACTGAGGCTTATTATTATTTAGTTGTCAGAAACAGGATTTCAAATTGGTATAGATACTGAGGACCATTTAAATCACTAAAAACAAAACTATTTTGCCATCTTTATTGTATAGAACTGACAGCTTCTTGAGAGCCCATCTTATCCTTGGTTCCAAAGGGAAGGCTTTAAAATTGCCTCATCTGATCATCAGAAACGAAAAAATGACTGTTCTTTCACTGTATTAGTTTCCTAGGCTGCATACAAATGATCACAGATTTAGCTGCTTAGAATAACATGCATTTATTATCTCGTAGTTTTTGTAGGTCAGAAATATAGGCAGGCTCAACAGGGTCCTGTGCTCAGACCCATCAGGCCAAGTTCAAAGGTTTGGATGGGCTAGTCTCTTCTAGAGCACCTGCAGAAGAATCTGTTTTCACGCTTATTTATGTTGGCAGGATGCAGTTTCATGCCATCATTTCCTTACTTGTTGGCAGTTGGGGCAAAAGGGTAGGAGTGGGGCTTAAGGCCAAATGCATTTGTTGCATTATTGCTCTTTTCATCTTCAAAGCCAGCAATGATGCATCAAAGTTCTTTTCGCACTTTGAATCTTCCTGACTTCCATTTCTGCTTCCGCATTCAAAGACTTGTATGACTAGATTACTCCTACTTACGCAATCTATGTTTTGTCATATAAATAAAGGGTATTCAAGGAATGAGAGATTTTAAGATTTTTTTAAAAAGTCAGATATTACATAACAAATTATCTGTGCACCTATAGACTTGCTGAAATATACATTTTATCCAATTATATAATTGTAAAACATGTAGGTTTGGGGTCAAGTTCAAGGTTTAGGTTCAAGTTCAAGCTTAGTTATTTAATAAATTGTGTGATTTTTGAGACTCTTTTAAACTCCAAAATAACTCCATTATATTATTTATTTTATAGAGTTATTGAATAGATTACATAAGATAAAGTATGGCAAATAATATAGTAATTAATATAAAGAAAGCACACAATAAATTATTCTGACATAGAGTCTCATCAATACAAATAATATTTATTCAGTGACTCTCCATAGTGCACTCCATCTCACCTTTTATTTCATTTGTTTCTCTCCTAAAATTCATTCTGTCCTAAAACATACACAAAAATATGTCTAAAATATCTTTTTGTAGTATATATCTCCAGAACTTTTCAGTAATTTTCAAAACTTTTCAAGAAGTTGACTGTAGCCCTATAAATTTGTACACAGCCTGCGCCATCTGTAATAAACAGTATGCATGTCTTGGTAAACTAATTCATAATTCCTCATTCCAAATTTTCCTGAATCCAAAAGGATGCCGTCATTATGCTATATCTTTAGTGTTGAGCATGTGATATTTCACCTACCAACAGGACAGTTGTCTATAAACTCCTATTCAGGAGCAATTAAAATCTAGTTCAATAAGGAGTTAAATTTTATTTGCAAAATGGTTTTTCCTTCCCAAAGGGATAGAAGAAAGATCATCAGTGATTCTTGCTCACCTCCTATTCAATTTGTTTAGGCATCTTGACAAAGTGAGAGAAGAAAATGCCATCAACACTAACGCACTATAAATTTTGATTTTAGAATACTAACTTTTGACCTCACTAGAACTGTTTATTCAGCACCAGGGACCTCTCTTCTTTTCCACTTATATTTTCTTTTCTTCCTGATCACTAATCACTATTCACTTTTACTCCCAAAAGTCACAATCGCATCTCCTATCACAACCCTGATTATACTGAGTATTTTAATCTACCAGTTTAATCCAAGTGTTTATTAAACTCTTTCTGGGGAAAGAAAATTAAATTATTTTAGTAAAACTAGACCTTTATTAGTATACTCGTAAGCATGCAATGTTTATTACAGCTCAGAGATTTCAGCAAATACCTTTTAATTGAACTTGTTTTGTAGGTATCCCTTCGCAATTTTGTTAAATTCAGTGGTAATTAACAATTAAGCACCTAGATGAAATAAGATGGCATTAGTGATGATAGGTGCATTAACTGTGTGAAAATCCTGACAATGAGTTAAGGAAATATGTGAATGGATTGATGAAAATGATGTCTATTTCCAGTGATCTTATCCATGCCTATGGATTTAAATACCATTCATATGCTAATATCTCTCAAAGTCTTATTTCTTGACATGAGTTATCTGAGTTTTAAGTTACTTGAAAAACCCTCTTTAATGTCTCAGGTTTTATGTACATGGAGTAACACTTAAATAATTCTTTCACAACATACTCATTTCTAGGCTTTCTTATCTCAAAAATAAATAAATAAATAGATAGATAAATAAATAAATAAATAGCAACATACATTGGCCTAATTGCTTGTTTTAAAACCCTGTGAAAACTGGTTGGTTTTTAAAGAATAGCAAAACAACAACAAATGTTGTGTTTTTGAATTTCTTTTAGTGTTATTATACATAAGTGAACAGTATCTAAACCAAACAGTCTATGTAGCATAATATTGTTAATTTATCTTCCATATCACACTATTTATATAAGCATCAATCTCAGAATTTATTTTGTGAAAAAAAACTTCCAATTATTTCAAAAATTATTTGAAAGAATAATTTTGCTGACCTCTAAAGTATAGGTTTCTCTAGGAAAACACAGGAGCTACAAGCCAGACAGAAAAAGTTGAAAATCACATGATATCACTTATATGTGGGATATGAACCTAAGAGCAACAAATGAATAGGACAAACAAATAGAGACTCATGGACATGGACTATAGACTAGTAGCTACCAGAGCGTAAAGGGAGAGGGAGGGGAGAGGTGGATGTGGTAAAGGGAGTCAAATATGTGGTGACAGATAGAAATCTAACTATTAGAGGTGAACGTACAGTGTAAAAATATATATATATGTGTATATATATATGCCTTATTGTTAAAGTGTAAAGCTGAAACTTATTAAATTTCATTAACCAGTGTCACCATAAAAAAATAAATTATTAAAAATTAAAAAAAATTCTATATATTTATTTTCATTTTGGGATAATATAAAGCAAATTTTTTAAAACATATACTTTTATTCTGTGTACTAATGAGAAATATAAAATAAAAGGTAAAAATATGTATCATTTATTGCAGTACAAAAATAAAAACTTGGGAATAAATTTAACAAATGATGTAAAAGAATTCTGTGTGAAAACCATAAAGCTGTCAGCTTTATAAAATGTGAGATGTACCAGATTTATTAGTTGGAAGACAAAATTTTGAATTTGACACTTTCCCCAGATTTAGATATAGTTCAATTTTAATGAAAATTCAATAAGAATTTTGGTGAATTTGACAAAACTAAAATTTACTTTGGAATATAAATGCTTAAGAAGAGCCAAAATGTTCTTAAAGAAAAAGGATAAGATGGAAATACTTGCTTTAGTGAATGTCAAGACTAATTATAAAGCTGTAATAAATATGACAATATGGCTTGGGCATAAGAATAGAGAGCTAGGCAAATGGTACAGAATAAAGAGCTCAGATACAAACACATATATGTGGACTCTCAGATGTATTATTGCAGAGTGATAGGGAAATATGTTCTCAATAAAGGTTACTGAAACACTACTGATATAGGAAAAAAATGAAACAATTCTATCTCAGGTTTCGGAAAGTGAAGTTGTGGTAGGTTTTTTCAATATGTGTAAAATAATGTTAAAGTAAAAAAAATCATACATATTTTATAAGATTATTTAGTAAAAAATGTGTTGGACTTTAGAATAGGCAAAGACCTTTTTCAAAAATAATACACAAAAGGAACTTTTAAACTTAATGAGAAAAGATGATAAGCTAGACTACACTACAGTTAAGAACTTGAATTCATCAAGAGACCCCTGCTAAAAAAATAAAAATGCATGCCACAGAGTGAGATAAATTATTTGCTACAAATCTAGTTCACAGACCATATGAATATATATGTATACATACATATGTGCATATATACCACATATAATTGATATATAAAACATACATATTTGTAAAATATGTAGAGATATCTATTGAATATATATGTATGTGTGTATGTATCCCATTAATCAATTTAACATAAAGAAAACCCAGTAGAAAAATGGATAAAGTTTAAAGTGGAATTTCATAAAAAATGCATATTGGTGTTTATAGCTATGAAAGCAATAATGTTTATAATAACATAAACTGAAAGAACTCAAAAGTTCATTAGTAGGAAAATAGATAAGTAGAACATGTCCATATAAAGTATATCAGTGTAAAAGAGTGAACTACAGCTTTATGCAATAACAAAATTTCAAAAATGGATAAAATTAACCAATGTGGTTTTTAGAAACATGCATAAAGTGGTCTACTGATAAACCGACTCTATGAAAATAATAAAAAGTTACAATTTTCAGTTTAAACCTATTTAAGGTGTAAATATTTCCAACATGGCTGATTTTCTCTTGAGTGACATTGCAGATTTGAATGTAAAACTGGGAAAAGATGCAACCAAGCAGCTCTTTAAAGACAGTGCTCAATGGAGCCAGCATATCACTGCATTCGTAGGTGATAAAACAATGAAACATTTTTACAAAGGAAACATAAAAGTAAATTTTAAAAAGTGTTAAAGGTTTTTTAAAAATTAAAAACATGATTTCCAGACACATATACAATAAACACATGACGAATATTTATTCAACTCATTAATGAAGGAGGGAGCTGATAAGATGGCAAACCTGGTTCAAATGAAAATTAGAGGAAGAATGATTATAAGTCCACCAGGAAAGATGTTCTAAAACAGTTTACTATGTTAGAAACAAAAATGATTAATTACCTGAAAGACAATACATAATCTTTGGGGTTATTTTTCTACTCAACACAAATTATTTGCAATTCTATTGGATAGGATCTATGAGTAGATCATATGTAATTTATGAATGTGTGAGATTTTATTTAAGAGCAACATCAATTACAGGTATATTTTTCTAGATTGTTAAATAATTTGTTGTGAAAATTTTAGTACAAATTTGAAAAACCATACTATCCACACTTTTGCTTTATTTATAAGCTGTAAATAAGTTTTCTTAATGACTCATCAATTTGCTAATATATAATCTCCAAAGATTATTCTTGACCACAAAAATAAATGATAGTCCCAATGGGCTTTGGCTTTGTTATTTATAATGGGCTACAATAATATTAATTAACTACATAAAACTATATAAAACTTCAGTATACAATATTGAACACACTGTAAAGTAAGAGAATTAACTTCTGTCTCAAAATCTCATTAAGGAATCTCAGATTGGATAAAGTAAAAGCTTCTATTATTATCTTCTTCATCCTGAGGCTAACCAAACAAAGGAATTCTCTCCACTAGATTTCTCCTGTAAGTGCTTTTTGACTTTGGTGAATTTCTTTCTCTGGATTTCAACTAAAATTATCAAACCTGTCTGATTCATCCAAGGATTCTCTTTAGTAATATAAACTTGCCATCTTATATAAATTGGTTTCCGAATTAGCAGTTTCTGAGATCTATCCTCTCTCTCTTTCTCTCTCCCTTCCTCCCCCACTCCCTTTCTCTTTCTCTCAAAAGAACAGCAGCAGTTCTCAACCTCTTGTCTCAAGAACTCTTTACAAGGTCAGAAAATTTCTAAAGATTTCGAAGTTTTTTGAGGGCTTATCTCTCAAAATTTATTATATGAGGCATTTTTAAATGACTGCTTAAAATATTTATTTATTTTTAAAGAGCAATCACAAATAAGAAATGATAATTTTATGATATGATTTATTTTTAAAAACTGCATTTTTCAAAATAAAACAAAATTGTGGGGAAAAATGGTATCATTTTACATTTTTAAATATGTTCTTGATGTCTGCCACAATAAATATGTTTCTGCAATTAATTTGTGCATCATTGAAGTTTATATAGAACATCTGTCCTTACCAGATATGTAGTTGAAACTACAAAGTATTTGAAGAGCTTCTTCAGATCATTGTAGATATTTTTGTTTGATACAATACCAAAAAAATGGTGTTATTTCTAAAGGTTACTTGCAATATGGAATTTAAAATCATATCAGTAAATTTTTTCATAATGTTGCTTTTATGTATTCCGTCTTTTGAATAGATCTTTTATCCATCCCTGCTTTTATAAGGTCTCTCATTGGTCATTTGGAAAATATTGACTCACTGGATTATGTAGATCATCCTAATGTAAACACAGTTCATGATAAAATATCAAAAATTGTGTTAGTTAATATCATATGATATTATCATAAAAACTTTTATTATTAGGAAGCTCTTAAGATCATGGTGACAGACAAGTATTCCAAAATTACAATCTTTGTTTGAAAGTTTAAATTTTATCAATAGCAATAAACATTGTCTGTATTTTCTTGATTTAATAGGTACATTTATTCACTCTTGAGAAACTATTCAAGTCCAAGTAACTGTTCATTTGTCATTCTGTCAGGAAACAATGGACAATAATGAAGTTATACAGATAGCAACACAAATAGTTGGTAAGATATTAATAGTACTACTGAAAACACACCGAGTTAACTTTGAAATATATATACATAAAAACTACCACCATTAAAGTTCCTGGAAATTACAAAAATGCTTTCTATTAGCTGCCTGAACAATATTGTCATCAAATACCAGGTAGTCCCCTAGACAGACCCATTATGCTCCCATAAAAGAATGACAGTTAAAGCGGTACAGCCACTATGGAAAGCAGTATGGAGGTTCCTCAAAAAGCTAAGAACAGAATTACCATATGATCAAGAAATCCCTCTTTTGGATGTTTACTTGAAAAACCTGAAAACATTTATCTGCAAAAAATATATGCACCCCGATGTTCATAGGAATATTTTTCACAATGGCCAAGACATGGAAATAACCAAAGTGTCCATCTATAGATGATTGAATAAAGAAGCTGTGGTACATATCAAGAAACTATTACTCAGCTGTAAGAAAAGATCACAAGCTCCCATTTGCAAGAACATGAATGAATATGGAAATTACCATCCTAAGTGAAATAAATCAGACAGACAAATACTGCAACACAAATAGTTGGTAAGATATTAATAGTACTACTGAAAACACACTGAGTGTTTTATGTGGGATATTAATGTTTAATGTAGGATATTAAACTAAAAGTAACAAACAAACATGACAAACAGACTCATGAACACGGACAATGGTTTAGTGGTTACCAGAGGAAAGGGGAGGAGAGCAGAAGAAAATTTAACTTTTGATGGTGAACACACAATGCAATACATACATGATGTATTATTGAATTGTATATTTGAAACTTATTTGATTTTATTAACCAATGTCACCCCAATTTTAATTTAAAGATGCATATGTCTTCGTATTATTATGAAAATAGTTTGACCTCATGGGTATTCATGAAAGAAGCCCCCAGATGACATTGAGCCACACTTTAGAGAAATACTGAGCTAGCAAAAATAAAGTATTAGAATTTTGTTTTATCTTCTGAAAATACTGGGAATATTTAATTCATATATATTCTTATATATGTAAGAAATAAGATATATTTTTATATCTCATATAAAATAAATTTTATGTAATTTCATATACTTATATATTATAGATATATATTTATATTTAGTTTAGATATATCCTTATATATAAGAATTAAGGGATATAATTTATATATATTCTTATATAAGATTAAGAGAATTGTAATCTAATTTATTTAAATGTAGATATATTTCACATTTACGTAATATAAAATGAAAACAATAAATAATTGAAATAAAAGAAAATAAATGTTTAATAATTTATTAAATAAAATACAGTAATAAATATAATTTTCAATTTAAAAAATAAATATAAAGTAATTAAGGTCTTTCTATTTACAGACAGCAGACTTACAAAAAGTTTAGAAACTTATCCCAGGTTAAAGTAAATGCAAAAGCATCAAAAGTCACAGTTCCAAATTTCTAAGAGCTAGTCTCCTTTCCAGTGGGAAGTAAATCTCACAAATATACTAAAATAGAATGGACTGAAAAACTTGATTCTTTGTCATTTCTTAGCTACAAAAAACAGATCACATCAGCCACTTCACTGAGAAGGTCACACAAACCAGAAACCAGAATACAATCTTTGCTGCCATCATTATGGAACAAATGACCAACTATGTACAAATGAACTTGACATACGCATGGGGTACCTCTTTGTTATACAGGTGAGACAACCTAGATACTGATTCACAAGTCCCTAGGCCCTATTATGGAAAAGAACATGAACATAGATCATTGGTTAGGCAAGAAATAAACATAATAACATACCTACTCAGAAAAAATAAAATCCAACACCTAAATTATAAGAAAAGAAAAAACAACCTAGAAAAACAGAATGAGCAAAAATAAAGTTCTAGTGTAGCCCGAGAATCATTTCGGGTGCCACAAAAACTTTGCCTGGACTAAAGTGGTACATAAGGTGCATTTCTCATACAAGGCAATTTAACTTGTTCTGGCAGGTGAATCCTTTGAACTTTTGTTGGGTTCTCCAAAACTGTCAAAATGTGATTAAATTTTTGTCAGACCTAGGCAACTTGTTAATAAAAATGTTCTGTCTGTGGCCACGCCACCCTGAACAAGCCCAATTCCATCTGAGCTTGGAAACTAAGCAGGGTTGGGCTTGGTTAGTACTTGGATGGGAGACCATCTAGGAAGGCCAGGTGCTGGGGGTGTAAAAAATAAAAAAATAATAAACTAAAATAAAGGATTGTAAGCTGACAAGGTTCTTGCAATCTGTGAGGTCAATCAAAGGTTGCCTTGCCTAAAATAAATAGATAAATAGATGATAGATAGATGATAGATAGATAGATAGATAGATAGATAGATAGATGATAGATAGATAGATAGATAGATAGATAGATATAGATAGATAGATAGATACATACATACATACATACATACATACATACATGGAATAAAATTAAAGAATGTTCAAAGGACATTTTGGGGACAGCATATTTATATTCTACTTGAGAAGGCATTATGGAACACACATACTAATTTAGGGACAAAACTAGTTAATAGACTAAAGAATAATAAACTTGTAATCTTTTGGATTATATATTTTTTACTGGAAAGTAATTATTTCTATAATATAGATCAATAAGTTAACATGTGAATTCTGCAGTCTAAAATCTTAATAGCAAACTGTCAAGATAAATTCTCTTAAAAATTAAGTAATTCTTGGGTGATTCAAACAATTAGTAAAATATTTAGAGGTTATGCTGTTCACATTTTACCTATTTCCAACATTTACATAATGTACCATGTATTATAATTTTTATATATTTATAATAAATATGATATAATCTTTAGTCTCTAAAATATCATTTATGTACCCATTCAAACGATTATTGAAAAATGGAAAATGTTTTTCTAACCTTTTGGGTCCAGGTCATAGGCTAGTGAAAGTTTAAATGAAAATATATTCAATCTTTGTTCCTTCAGATTTTGCAGAACTAATTCAAGTGCAGCTCTCACCTCAGGACTAGTAGGAATATTGACCCCAGACAAACTAACCCTGAAATTCAATAACAAGAGAAAAGATAAAACACAAAAGCCTTCTGCAAAAATAGAACAAGAACCTTCTAGATTTATCAAATTAGAGAGTTTAAAACTGGGAATGATAAAAAGGTACCTATAATTTTCTATTATCTGTTTGAAGTCACTTATATAAATTCAGAAATCATTAGCTCACTGGCTTTAAGGACTTATAACCCAAGATTCAATTAGATTAATGAAAGCTTAGTACAGTTATAAAAAGAAACACATAACTGTAATTATTTGATTGGGTGGTGAATGCTTTATTATAAATGATGAATGTTCTATTTATCTTTCATGATTAGTATAAATACAGGCAATAAAAATGTTACTGACCTAGGAAAAAAAATAAAGTTAGTATGTTCAAGTGATTTCATTCCAATACTATAATACAATTAGTGTCGATTCTTTGTATTTTGAAACTAAAATAGACAGTTCCATCAGACAGTTCCATCTAATATTTTATTACAAAATATTCCACAATCAAGTTTGCAGTGCCTTGCTGCTAATAGTAACCAATAGGATATTTGACCAGTAGTTCCCAAAATAAAATCTTGTGTAATCTGAAAACTTAGTGGCCGGCCCTTTAATATCTGGCCCTTTGCCTCAAATTTCTTATTTTACCTTATTCTGGTTCTGAAGCAGAAAATTATCTCTATGTTTCTTTGCAGCTGTACATTTTTATTCTAGGGACAGAGCCCCGGGGGAAAACCACCCTTCCTTTCTCAGTATTGTCCTTAACTGCCTTCAACTCAACTTAAATAAATCGTATGTACCAAACATTATGTATTCCTTGGGGGAAAACCTAAAGAAAATTTTGTCTAGAAATAGGACAAACTATTTTAAAATAAATAAACCTTTTAGAAGGGGCTCTTCAAATACTCAGCTCACATTTAAATGAGAATTCCTGACTAAATGTATATCTTCTTGCATGTTTTAGGAATATACGATCTGACTGAAAAATTCACTGTCTCTTTAGGAAAATATAAACATTTTTTTCCCTCAGGGTCTAGTTTGGCTGTATAATAACTTCTATTCACTTCTCATCCTTCAGTCCATCATCCACATCAGCAGGATAAACTAGAACAAAACATTAGTTAGAGTAAAGCTAACCGATTTGTTGTAATAAACAAGTTTTGCAGATGTATGGGCCTGGGGAAACCACAGAGTCACTTTGTCACAATTGCATGAGCTAAGTCTATTTACCAAAAACTACCACACAAGAAAAATAATGAATTCTACTATTTCAGAGACTTCTCATGAACCAATGTCTACTAAGTTTGAGGGGGAAAATGTTTATTATCAATAACGTTTTTTTGTTGTTCATTCTTACTGTGACCACATCGATGCAATGTACAAGTGCTTTGCCATACTCGAGAAATTCCTGAGTTCATAGTTCAATATGTCTGTTATTTTTAACCAGATTTTGTCCCTTCAAGATTTTATTCTTTGTCTATTAAATAAAATCTTCCCAAGATTTTTCCCAGACTTTCTATCTAGTAAAGTTGGGTTCATTATACTTTTGCTCTACTCCTAATAATTTAGTGTTTACACAATTTTAAAGTAAATTTTATCATTACAATGCCATTAATATGAGAGTACTACAACAAGAGAAGGGCTTATAATTTGAGTAAATAAGGATGGAATCAACAAAGGTCATTTCTCAATTAGTCCTACTCTCTTTGGTTAAACTATAATGTTTGGCTCATGTTCTTTAATGGTCACAAGAGTGCAAATTTTTTGCTGTGTCTTCCTCTTTACTCTATTTCTCTTGAATTCACTGGCTGGCCTATTTCTATTTTTATTAACATTGATAATTTAATATAATGGGTTTCATTCTTATGTTGTTTCTCTCTTAATCAATAGTATCTAATATTACACTCCTCTTGCTTATGTCTTTGTAAATTTCTTAACCTCTTATTAAAAGAGTCTCAAATATGAAGTTTATAGCTTGAAAAACTCAAATTTGTAAGGAAAAATTAATTCTCCCTTAATAGATCAATAGCTTTATTTCAATCCCAAAATTTTTATGGAAATGATCATAGCCATGAACAGCTAATGCACTCAAAGAACAAAACTACACACTACAAGATAGTGAATTCTATTCTGAAGTTATATTTATCAAGAGTGTGGTAATTTAATAAGAATGTACAACTGACCAATGGAACAAAATAAAAGTGCATACATATATAATCACTTGATTTAGGACAGGGGTGACGCCATAGTATAATGGAAAAAGGACAGTGTTTTAACTAAGTTGTGCTAGGTAATTTGATAGCCATATAGGAAATATAAGAACCTTGATCTTTCTTTATATGAAAACAAAACCTCTATTCCAGATATGCTCCTGATGTCATTGTGAAAGGCAAATTAATATAAACTTTTGAAGAAAACATAGAGAATGTCTCCTGAACTCAGATTAGGCATAGTTATTGCATGCAGAATTATTTAAATTACTTAATAAAAAGCAAATAAAAATAAATAGAAGAGTATAAAGATTAAGAACATCTTTTCATCAAAAGATAGGTTAAAAGAGTGAAAAGACAAAACTCTAAGTAGGATAAAATATTTGCATACATATATTTGTCAAAAATCTACTTCTCACAAGACAGCAAGCGAAACTTTTACAATTTAAAAATCAGTAGGAAAAAAGCAAACTTGAATGGGCATTTTACAATTAAGGATGTGTAAGTGGCCAAAAAAATCTATGAAAAGTATTTTACTTCATTTGTCATCAGAGAAATACAAATTTAAACTACAATGAAATTCCACCGAACACCCAAGGCCAACCCTAAAATTTAAAAGGCCTCATAGCAAGAAGTGTCAGGAATCGGAGAAAAGGGACTCTCATTATACACTGCTGTTGGGTATATCAATTATTCACAAACTCTTTGGAAAATTTACTTGGTAATACAAACCTAAACTGAACATAATCTATCCTACACCAATTTCACTTCCAGGTTGTTGCTAACAGAAATGAGCATGCCAAAAAACATGTTTTAGAATGTGTACAGTAGCACTATTTATGATATTGAAAAAAAAAAAAAGGAAATAAAAAAGAAACACAGAAGCAACACAAATCTCTCTTGAAAACTGAATGAATAAATAATGTAAGATATGGTCAACAATGGAATACTCTACAAAAATGAGACTGAATGATTTATAACCAACTACCTGCAACAACATGCAATAAATATCAGATATACTATTTGGAGCAAAAGAATCTAAATACGAGACGTATATGTTTCTATTCATGTACAGTTTTTAAAACGGTGAAACTAATCTATGCTATTAGAAGGGTGATTCCGGGGGTGGGTGAGGGGAATGAACAGGTGAGAGCACGTTGGAATTTTCTGAGATGCTGGGAATGTTTGTTCCTTGATCCTGGTCCTGATTACAGATGTGTTCAGTTTATAAACTGATCCCTCTATCCCTCTACTTAGGAATTTGTCTACTTTTCTGTGTACATGTTATACTTCAACAAAAATGTCAAAAAAGAGGAAAAAAACTTTCAACATTTTGCACAGATCTTCCACCAATACATTCCCCCACATTGTAATATTTGGTCTAGGAATAACCTCACATCCAATATGCTGTGTTGAGAGGGGAGAGTAATTTCAGCAAAAGAGTTGATTCAGATTGGGCTGCAATCTCCAGGTTCCGTCCCATTTTTGTTTTTTGAGGGAAAACTACACCTTACACTTCTTAAAACTTCAAGCGCTACTCCAGAAATTGCCAGATAAAACACACGCACACACATATTCATTAAGGAAATAAAATTATTCTCACACTCAATTATGTTTAAATCCATGTTAATAAAGAATGATCACTTCTCTAAAGTAATAATATAGAGATATTACATGACTGAAATAAAACTCTTCTATAATATTATACAAGCAATTCTTATAGTTTCAGAATATCAGGTATTCTGAAACTATATCCAGAGATATAATTGTCCATAATAAAATGTCCTGCTATTGTATCCTATGATCAAAATCAATTCTTTAATATATAAAAATAATAGAAACCTAAAATTATTAATATACAAAGAAATAAAAATGGAAATAAAAGCAAAAGGATGGGTGTGGTTTTTACAGAGATATTTTGCTTCAGTAGTGATATAATAATTAATTTAAAATAATTAAATTCTATTTTCTGCCAAAAAAAATGTAAGACTAATACCCATTGAAAGAGAGGGTATGGTTTGACCCGAAATTAGCACAGCTGATGAAAGATAAAACTGCACTATAGGTCTGGAAATAATTTGTGGACTCTATACAGAGAATAAAAAATTATTTTTTATCTTCTGTGCCACTTCTCAAAACTCTATTCCAAGGAAAAGTTTATAGATGGAGCAATTTAAATAAGAGATATGCATTATGGAATTATTGATAGAGAAAAGAAAAAAGAATCTATAAAATAATAGAAGAGATGGTATAGTAATTTATGTTGCCCATACATTACTTAATATTGTTCATCATCAAATACACTATACTTTGGAAGAATATTTAATATATCCTAATGCTTAAGCAAGCACTGAATTTATAAAGAGATACATTAATGTATTTGCAGGATGACAGATTAATGCCAATTTTATAAACATATATGTTGTCTCTATTTCAATTTATATTTACATTATTTACATTATTCTCTATATATCTATCTATGATTCATCTAGTGAAAATGTTTTCAGTGGAACAAAATGTTAAGCTCAGATGTTAGAATTATCAATGCAACTCCTTTCTATATTCTTTTTATATCCAACATTTCTCAGAGAGCTTTCATCCCTTTTAAAATCAGAATCAAATGTGAAATTATCCTAACAGAAATAAAAGGTCTCATATTCCTAGTTTTTTCACCTTTGGTTTTCTTATATTGTAGTTGTCTTTATATATCTATGTACGATGCAGCCAGGAATTAAAGCACATCATGTATAAAGAGAAATTATTTTGTTATTCAGTCAGTTTAGTTTCAAAATATTGGGCTATCCCTCATTATATTACACAAATAATTACATATTTAAACTTCTAAAATTTCATCAAGTCTTTTCAAAGTGTTTCTGCAACTGATGAATCAGTTTCTCAAAGGACATAGTTTTTCTGCAGATTTCTGTTTCCAAGATCTTCTTAAAACTTAACAGTTAGAACTAAATTACATTTAACCACATGGATTTGCATCTTCTCAAAGTTAACTGGAAGAATTAATCAAAGGTGAACAAATTAATTTTAAACAGTCTTTAGCAACTGAATATAACTTGTCAAAATTACAGCAGACATTGAAACTTTTTAACGTTTTTTTTTATCTAGAAACTAGTTTTAAGTAGCATCGGATTGCCTTTTTTTTCCTTCTTCCAGATCAAAAATAAAGTCTATTTTACTGTAATATAACCATTCATCTAAAATACCATACTTTTTAAATAAGTCAATAGCATGTGTGCACCGCCTCTATGAACTTCAGCATCCTGACTCATTAATACAGCATCTGAAAGGAATACAGAATTCCAGATCAGAATTTCAATACTCGTTTTTTATGTGAAATTATTTACTAAAGCCAAGCCAATCAAAACAGGAAGAAATTGGACATACACCAGGATGAATTATTTCTGCCAATATTTTCTTTTGGTAAATAGCACTATAAAAAGAAATAGACAAAAATACCTCCAGAGTCTGCTTAGATCTTCAAACCAAGGGTCACCTGGAAACTGTTTCCTCACACAGATGATTGCCAAAATTTTTAAGCTTATTAGAGAACTTTCTAAACAACTAGATTTATTTTTGCAAGTGAACTCAGAAGGACCTCTCTGTTTTTGCAGTGATACTGGACTGGACTCACGTCTCTGAGATGTCGTATTTTGTTAACATGACCCTGAGTAATGTCCACAGTATCCTCTCTGACCAGAATGACCTTTTTTTTCTCCTTTCTGCTTAGTGGCCATCTCATTTTCCAAAATGTACCTCACAGGCCATCCCTCTATACTGATATAAACACCCTTTCTTCTGAGGCAAGCAGATCTGATTTCTAGAACTTTCTTCAGAATAAGGTCCCAATCATTTTATTTTTATCCAACTTCCTAATTTAGTAATTGAATACATCATATAACTTCAATCATTCATTAATTCTTTTATTTGCATTTATTGAATCTCTCCTATATGCTAGAGTTTCTATGCTATCTTTGACTTTGTCATGGTGAACAAAGACAAGGTATCTACTCTCACAAAATTTAAATCTAGTTGAAGAAAACAAACCGGGTAAATTTAAAAATTTTTATCTAGTTATAAGGCTCTGCAGATAAGTGCAAAAGAATGACATAGTGAAGAGTATATAGTAGTTATGTATGTTTTATCAGAACAGGACTCTCTAAAGGAAGACATTTAACTAATACTTGAATGTTAAGAAACAGTTAGCCTAAAAAGACCCCAGTAAAGAGCACCCCAGACAGAAGAAACAACTAATACACAAACAAAAAATAAACGAGGTTTATTCAAGTAATCAAAAGAAGACTAATATAGATGACAAAAGAGAAAATAAAAAAGATGTAGACTGATTTGATCAGACATGACATGACATGATAGGATATAATAAAGTCAAGGAGGTAGAAAGACACAAGATCATATGACTTTGCAAGACTGAAAAAAAGATTAGATGCTGAAATACGATGGGGTGTCAACGGAAATTTTAAGCAAGGGAGGGACATGATTTTGTTTATATGTTAAGAGATCATTCTGGTAGCTTGAAACAGAATAGATTGCAGATCAACTAGGAGGTTATTGTGTTGGTGAAAGCAAGGGATCCTATTCATTCGAATTGGGATGTTGTGGTGAAAACAGACATAATAGGGCAGATACAGGAGATATTTGGGAAGTAGAGTTTACAACACTTATTAATGGATGATATGTAAGATGGGAAACAAAGATGAGAATAATGTTGAGACTTATTAAATCAACTGGGTGGAAACTTATATTTTATTAGAGAAGAGCGAGAAAAGATTGTGCTTGGGAAAGGGGGGAACAGAAATTAGGAATCCTTTGGGTATACTAAATTTTTAATGCTTATTAATTGAACAGAATTTTTAGTAGATTTCTTAAGATTTGATAGGTACAAAATATGCCATCTAAAAATATAGTTTTCCTTTTCTACGAGATTGTTCTTTTTGTTTATTTGTTTGCTTGTTTCTTGCCTAATTGCCCAGATAGAAACTTTCAGACAATAATAAATACAAGTGGTGAAATTGGATGGACATCTTTGTCCTAAGCTTGATTGTAGGGGGAATGCTTTCAGTTTTCACCATTATATATGGTATTATTTTTTGTGTTTTTTGTAAACACTCTTAATCAGGAAGAGGAAATTTTTTATTTTCAGATCATTGAGTGTCTTTTTATCATAAAGGGATATTGACTTTTGTCGACACTCTCTCTTCCTTTACTAAGATTATCATGTATTTGTCTTTCATTCGCTTGATATGGTGTATTACATCTGTTGTACCAATCTTTCATTGCTGAAATCGATCCCACTTGCACATGGTATATAATTCTTCTAAATTTTGCTGGGTACAGTTGGCTATTATTTTGTAGAGGGTTTTGGCATCTGTAATTAAAAAGATATCGGTCTGTAGCTTTCTTTTCATGTAATGTCTTTGTCTGGTTCTGGTATGAGAATAATACTTGCCTTATAGAATGACTCAACAAAGGTTCCTTTTGCTTTTCTTTCTTGCCAATGTTTGTGAAATAAATAGTATTAATTATCATGTAAATATTTGACAGCTTTCACCAGCGTGTGTGGAGTATTTTGATTACTACTTCAATCTTTTTACTTGTTATAGACCAATTCAGATTTTCTACTTCTTTATGAGCCAATTTCTGCAGAGTGTGTTTTTCTAGAAATTTGTCCATTTCTTCGAAGTTCTTTATTTTGTTAGCATATAGTTTATGTTAGTTTCCTAGAACTATCATAACAAATTATCACAAACATAGTGGCTTAAAAGAAGAAAAAAAATTATTTTCTCACAGTTTCTTGAGGGCAGGCATCCCAAAGCAAGGTGTCAACAGGGCCACACTACTCCAGAGGCTCTAGCAGTCCCTTTTGCAAGGGTAATTTTGAGGTCAGTTATGGTTTTTCTTTTTTTCCGAGAATCTAGAAGCCTTTTCTTAGCTGCTTCTTATCTTGGTTGCCCCTCCTAAATTAGAGGGCCTATAGATTAGCTTTTTTGCTTTCAAGGAGCTATCAGTCTCCTCTTAATTGCTTATAACAAAATATCGATTGTTTTCTAGATTATCATTAGTCTTGAAATTATTCCACACCTAGTTTCAAATAAGTTAAATTCCTTTGGGAAGTGTGACTTTCACTTGTGGGCAAAATCTCTGAGGCATTTTTTCAGGACCTTGGGGGCTAGGACAGTGGCTCAGTTCTCTGGGAATAACACCGCTTCTTTATGAGCAAGGACCTACTCCTCCTGTCTTCTCAGCTTGCATATCCAGGTGTGAAACTATCTTAGGAGAGAACTGGGGTAAGGCAATCAGGGCCACAGTGTTTCATCCTGCTGCACCCCCAAAGAGCCTCCATCCTATGAGGAGAAGCTGGGTAGAGAAATAGAGCCCAGGACTTTTCTGCCATACTGAATTTGACTTCTAGAATGCAGAACTGGGGCAGACGAGAAATGCTGGGTTGGAAAGAGTGGAATGATAAATGCTGGTGGCTTGCGTCTTTCTCGAAAATACCATAGATTTTAACTGTGAGCTGGAGGAAACAAGAGTCCTGTCTTCTTGCCACACCTTCCAGAATGGAGGAGTTCCTTTGTCACACTTAACAGGGATAGAAAAGAGAGCAAGCAGGTCACAGCACAAGTGCCACAGACTTTCACTATTATTACTGAGATTTAGTAGAATGTCTTGAATCAATAATTATTCATTTGCTATAATAATTTAGGACAATTTTTACAAACCTTAAATGGTTGTTGTTTTGCTATATAATTTTTTTTCAGTGATGGTTATTACACAGGGGAGTGGACCTCATTTTAAGTGGACCTAGTAAAGAGAGTGAGTTAGGTGGTTGAAGAGGAATTAAGACAGAATGGGGAACGGTTATAAATTGCTTTATGTTCTAAGAGATGGAGATCTTTTATTAAATTTATTTGGTTGACTTTGGCTAATAAAATTATATAGGTTTCAAGTGTACAATTCAATAATATTTCATTTGCATATTACATTGTGTGTTCACCACCCAAAGTCAGATCTCTTTCCAACACCATATATTTAAGCCTCTTTACTCTTATCTACCTCCCCTCCTTCCCCCTTTTCCTCCGGTAACTACTAAACTGTTGTCTGTGTCTATGAGTTTTTGTTTGTCTTGCTTGTTTGTTGCTTTTAGCTTTATATTCCATATAGAAATAAAGATCTTAAAGTCATTATATTTAGAATATTTTCTATATTAAATGTATTTATGCACATTCACCCAAAATTTACATCTTGCAGATAATTCCCAAAACACAAAAGCAAGTTCTCCATAGAGATTGTGTGTTAGAACCTTCTATATAAGACTATTACAGCACTAAGAGAAGAAAGAATTCTATTATTCTATTTATATTTGTATTTTCTGTGTTATAAGTACTAGATGTTTAATAAAATCTGATGAAAAGATAAGTGAATGAACAAACACAAAAAGCAGGAGGAGAAAAAGATGACTGATTTCTATGTATTTATGGTCTCATTGAAGGGAAATCTGTCTACATTGAAAATTAGAAATAACTGTAAGAGAAAAATAATAAAAATTATCCATAAGGGATAAAACTAGATAAAATTGCTTAAGTTGAGTTTGAAGATGTTAAAGTTACTATACAAATGAAAAAAAAACCATATTATAGCATTTAGTTTTGTCATTATATATAAAAGAACTAGTATTTTTTATGCACAGAAACAAAAATAAAGTTATCACAAAATTAAAATCCCAGAGTAATTAACTGCTGCCTTTTTAATATCAATATTCATTTGAAATGGTAGGCACGCAAAAGAAAAAATCCAGCACTGGGTGAGTGGAAATGTGTAATAAGGTAGAGGAAAAAGAATGAAAGGATATGAGAAATGATGTGAGAAGATAAAATTAATCATGCTTTAACCAGCCTCAGAGACTGTTTTAAAATGCAGGCTCGCACATGACAGCAACCCTTTTTCTCTCTAAGAAGTGGCCTTTAGAAATCCATTCAAGTTTAAGACATCATCTGAGGGAAGAAGGACCTTTTATTCCTATTATTTATTTTACCTTTACTTTTCACCATTCTCACACATGCATTAGCAGGAGGAAGATGATATTCTGCAAGGTTTCCAGTCATCATATATCCTTTGTGGGCAGATATAAAATTATTATTGAAAGAGAATCACTAAACTTACATATATTTATCTATTATGAGAAACAAAACAGGAAAATGCTGATTTATTTTACAAGATCCTCTTTTGTGGGCACATTTAAACAAAAATGTGTTCATAGAGAACACATGATTGAAAATATGTATTATTTAAAAAAAAAAAAAAAAGAGCCTGATAAGCACATGAGGCTTGTACTTATCATCAAAAATGGTACCAGGATGTGGGAAGATATAAACATATTATGATTCACTGGGCTTGTTAAATATGTATAAAATGCAAACTGATCTATATAGGTGCATTTACTTACTTAAAAGAATCTCATCTGGTGGTAAACTGGGAAGCTAGAATGCAATGATTAAAAGTTGCTATGATCAAACTAGAAAATGATGAATCCTACAGGGACAAGGGACATTTCTTGTTTGTCTCATTCTATGCACCAAGTAAAGAATCACAGAAAATGTGGCATTAAATAATTCAGTCATTATTTTAATCATTTATTCAGTTAACAAATATTACATTTCTAGTAGGCAGAGCTTCAAAATGTGGGGGAGGGGAGAGGTTATAAAGATAAGGAATCAGGTTCTACTAATGAGGATAGTGTTTGCTGAACAGATGAATATGCCAACCTGGGTAAATTCAACTAAAGAAGGGGGAGAAAGTCCTATTTGCATAAATATTTGGAAAGAATATTCTTCATCGTATGCATATTATCAGTACTTTAGATTTATAGAGCATTTATATTAACTACACTTTAGATTTACAAATTAAAACCTTACTTCACAACAATACTCCTAGAAGGTATTAACAAAACCATTTTATAGATAAGTAAGGCTCAAAATAGTAAAGTGTCTTGCCTAAATTTCCATAACTATTAAGGATGAGTGGAACCTTGAACATATCTTCTGATGGTTTCTTTTGTTTTCCTTTGTAGAAAGCAGTCTTCTGTCTTTTCTATTCCTTACTGGAACCTGTCAAGGCTGTGTCTCCATCAAGTCCCTTCTGGGAAAAAAAACAAAAAACAAAAAACAAAATACAAAAAACAAACAAACAAAAAAACGGTCCAGTGAAAAGATTTGAAAGATCTTAGGCTCTATCTGGCATCTCTACCGATTGACAGCATGCCTGTGGTCACACATGCTAAGGGTTAAAAGTTTCTATCTCACTACTGTCAATTGCCAGTGTACAGAGAGAAAGAAAAGTAGGTTTTGTTTTCGTTTCTTCTTTAGTTGTCTGTTTATCAGTGTCTTTTGGAGTGTTCTGCTTTTTGGCCAATGTTGCCAAAATCTTGCGGAGTTTTCCCTTATGATCAGGGCCCTGTCTGAAAATCCTGATCAATGTGTCCTCAATAGGACTCAGACTCTTTTTACCAGTGGCATTGGAGAGGTTACTATAGGTCAAAACGCACTTTATCTATTGTTCTATATCTTTATTTATCATGATACTATTATATGAAACATAAAGGTGTATAAAACTTAAAGTCTTGAGAAAATAAAATGTAATTACAGTGTAGGAGGTGAAAACGTAGAGATGTGTGTCACATAATAATTTTCTTAGAGAACAAGGGTATGTATTCAAGAGGTTAAGCTTTAAAATGGTGGTGGGGTGGGGAGAAGGTCACTTTAAAGAGAAAACCTGTTTCTATCCTAATTTCTTTTATTAAGATTTTTTTTCTCTTTAAAAAATGATCTAACCTCTACAATTTTACTAACCCCCTCTACCTTCAAAAAAATTGTTTTATGCCAAATTCTTTATTCATCCCTTCTTTTTATGAGATGAGATTAACACACTAAGGGTGTGTCGAGATAGCTTCAGAAGGATAATTAGGGCTTTTCACTTAAAAGTGGAGATGCTTTTTAACTTACGATGGGGTTATGTCCTAAGTTAAAAATATCATAAATCCCAAAATACATTTAATACACTTAATCTACTTAACATCATAGCTTAGCCTAGCCCTCCCCCCAAACACACGCGCACACACTGACAACATAGTTCACCACAGAGCACCAGTTCAGTTCAGTTCTTTGCCATTATGATCACAAGCCTGACTAGGACCCGTGTCTCACTGCCACTGCCCAGTATCATGAGAGAGTATTATACCGCATGTCACTTGCTAGCTCAAAATTTGAAGTACAGTTTCTACTGAATGCATATCATTTTCACACTATCATAAAGTTGAAAAACCATAAGTTGAAACATCATAAATCAGGAACTATCTGTATATATTAACTGCATTCTGATAAATACAGAAAATATCTATTCTACTTTTTAATAATCCCAATCTCTCTTTTGGCTATGAAGGGTCAGGATCGAGTCAGAATAAAGTGTGGGACAGCTTTATTTTGTACCGAGAATCCCTGTTCTCTTATTATATTGTTGTGAAATATAACCAAAATGTGTACATAAATCAAAAAATGGGTGGGATTGAAGGCCACTCCAGAAATATCAAGAGAAATGACCTTAGTTTGACTCTTTTCCAATTGATTAAAAGTCTCAGACTTAGTGAAGTTGCAGGTAATTGTAACTGTTTTTTGTTGTTGTTGTTGTTGTTTGTTTTTCTCGTTATTGTTTTTTATCTAAAAGAGACACCAATTGTTTCAGTTCAGTAAAACAAATAACCACAATGGTTTTTTTTTTATTGTTCTGTGAAATATTAACCAGTTTTTTTTCTGTAACCTTCAGTTTTGGGTCTAGGACAGGCTACCTCAAAATATTCTACAGTAGCATGTTGATTATTTCAAAATTGAAGTTACTTGACAAGCAGCTGGTACAAGAAGGATGAGTTGACCCTCCCTCATTTTCCTGAATGCGGTAAGTAAATCTCCCCTGTGAAAGGTGCCCTCTTTGCTCCAGGGGGTGCTAAGAGAAATTCAGGGCAGAAAAAGCTCATATAAACAAACGATAAACTCTTTTACTAATTTGCTACTCAAGCCCAAACTTTTTTAGATTCCTCTCTAATGACTACTCAAAGCTAAGTATCTTTGTCTTGTCATCTCTTCACAAACATGTTTCTTTGTCTAAAAAGCATAAAAAGCTGACTGGTTCATCATTGTATTTTATTATTATTATTATTATTATTTTCTGCCTATAGCACCTGGTCTTCCTAGGTGGTCTCCCATTCGAGTACTAAGCAGGCCCAACCCTGCTTAGCTTCTGAATCAGATGAGATAGGGCACATTCAGGGTGGCATGGTCATAGACTGGCTCATTATTTTAGAGAGCATCATCTATGATCTTCCAGGCACATATGTTAATTTATTTTTTCTTCTGTAGTAGAAGGTATAGAGGAAAGATAATTATATTTGCTTTGGTTTATAATAGCTGAGCCTGAAAGTCTCCATGAAGAGTTTTAAAGTTGGGCAAAGTTAAATCGTTTTTGACAGGCTTATTCTCCAGATAATTTAAAGAGATGGAGGAGACTCATGAAAACTTTGCTGCCAAATATGTACCAATGTAAAATAAGTATTTGGCTTTTTTTCTCAGATCAATAAATAGGTATTGGAACTCTTAAGTGATAATAAAATACTATTCTTTATCTTCTGTGTAAACTTCCCACATAGCAGAGATTCTATATCTTAATGAAATAACTTTCCCTCGTTAGGTTTGATTTTATATGCATTTGGTTAATTAAAAAAAAAGAAAAATTTCTCAGTTATAAAAAAGCTGTTTCTTAAAAACTGTTATAATCTTTTCTGTTTATTTAAAAAAAAATTTTCACATTGATTAAATAGATAACAAAGAAATGTTTCTCAGCATCCATGGTTCTATCTTGAGTTATCATCTCTGCTTTAATTTTTTGGTTTTTCTCAAATATCGGATCTTAAATTTAGAATAAAATAATAATATATTCAGGAAGGCCTCTTTATATCTCCTTAACAAACACAGAGATTTATTATTTCACCTTATAAGACAAAGAGGTGATGCAATAATTAGGCTTTGCTGCATTCCACATTTTATAATTAGCTTAACATTATTGTAAAATCTGTGGGAAGAATCATAACAACATAAGAAACACTCAGTCTTTTCTAATTAAAAGTTATGCAGGTAAAATATTACTATAATCAGTATTCCAGAAATTATATAGTTTATGGTCCTATAGATTTTTCAATTATTTTACTGTCCATAATATTTTCTTACTCTTCAGAGAAACACTGATCAAAATTCTGAAAGGCTATATACTGAGCTCCAATAGAAAATTTACTTTCCCCTTTCTAATATTCTTATTCACTTTAATCATTTAACAGCAAATCAAACACATTTCTGCTTCCTAGTGATGCTTGCCAGAAGACTTGCTATAAACTATAGGTTAGTAGACTGTGTGTCATCAATAAAAAACAACAGTCACAATGCCTGTTGAAAAGACTGCACCAGATACTCTAAATTATTGGTGCTTCAATGAATAGATGATTAGAAGAATCTTGTAAGCTGATAATGCCTAGAAAATGTTCATATAATATAGATGAGCTGAGTCAATATTTTCAGAGAACTCTGTTCTGTCTGGAAGCCAACTTACTTCTTGAAAGACCTACTTCTTGCACATCCAAGATTCATAGGTACAAAAATTGCATATAACAAAATACAATATTGAGAATGATTTAATCGTGGCTATTTATTTGAAATATTATTGCTATCATCTTATTGTTCTAATTTGATATATATATATGAGTGTTATAGATAAAATGTTTTTGCTCTCTACCCCTAATTCATATGTAACTCTAACACCCAAAGCAAAGGTATTAGTAGGTGGGGTTTTGAAAGATGATTAGGTCATGAGTGTGAAACTCTAATGAATGCAATTAATCCCCTTATAAAAGAGACCCAGAGAGCCCTCTTGCCCATTCTATTGTGAGAGAATACTACAAGAAAGCAACTATCTGCAAACCAGAGAGCAAGTCCTCACCAAATACCAAATCTACTGATGCTTTTATCTTGGACTTCCCAGGCTACAGAACTGTGAAAAATAAATTTCTGTTGGTTATAAACTGCCCTGTCCATGGTGCTTTGTTGTAGCAGTCCACATAAATTAAGACAATGAAGGAGCCTTAAAATTCCCAATATAGTAGGCTGTACTTTTCCAAACTAAAATTACCCATATTAATGAAATTTGTTCTCGATAACTCCTTGGAATTGAAAAAAACTTTTCGGAATATCTTTACACATTAATGACAATATGGGTATTTACATATGTTCAATAAAAATCTATCTTCCTTTTCCTAAGATATAAAATTAAATATCGTGACTCATAATTAGACAAATTGATTATGTAATCAACCTCCTACATAGAGTGTCATATTTGAGAATAAATCTCATTTAATAAGTTATGAAAAGCCTTTTAAGGAACAAGTACACCCCATCCAAGATGGAGTGACAGAATTTGCCCTCTGGTCTAAAACAAACAAACAAAAAATCTCCACACAATATATGGAAACATGAGTTATCAAGACACTGAACATCAAGCAATTTTGATGTAAATTAATATCAAGTAGAAGATTACCTATAGGTACCTGTTTTTCATCCTCTATTTTATCATTTAGTATCTAAGTGTTTCTGAAGGTAGCTTGTCTCAATCTAGGTCTGATTTCTAGTAGTTCAATTTAGTATTTACTCAACTTATACCTTTACTATTTGTACTTAGTAAAGTAGCAGTGGTGTAAATTTAACTATGACCCAGTGAAATATACCCAAACTATTTAAAGGCCAGTGGTAGATACATTCACATAATAATCAATAACAAAAATTTCTTTAAAAATGTGGTTTTAGAAAAATGAAAATACCTATATAAAAATTATTATATTTCAGGCAGTGTTTTAAAGTAGGTAGAGAGGGAAAAAGAGAAATAGGTATGAATAATATTTTATGCTACATGGAGTACAATTTATAACAACCTTAGGTTTTATTAAGATACCCATTTGCAGGTGAAGGGAAACTAGGCACGAAAATGACAAAAATAGTACATGGCAGAACCAGAATCTGCACTTAGTTCCATTTCTTCCTATTCTATTTATTATTTACTGATATTAATATTATTTATTGATAATTAAGAATGTAATCTAGAGAGCCAGTATCATCTTTTGTGTGTATGTCAATTATTTTTAAGCTAAATAGCCAGCTCCCTAAAAACTAGTATTTTTAAGCATTTTATAAGATTATATTGTGTTTATTTAGTAAAGTAGCTTGCCCATACAAGATGCACAAGTGATGAGCAAGTGTTGACTGACTTGGATCCATGAAGAATCCATTTATTTAAGTCACCAAGAAAAACCTGGCATATCTAATAAGTGTTCTATTTTGATATGAATTAGCATCTTTTCTAATGTTTCTACTTAGAAGGGCAAAGTGTGAGTGAGTCATAGGATAATGGTCATTTATCATTCACAGCAATTGCTGCTTTGGAGTTGGATTGTAGTTGTTGATTATAAGAAAGTATATCCTCATGCATCAGAATTCTGTTCTCTTGAACTTGCAAAAGCCTATTGCAGAACACCTTTTTTTTTCTTTGCCAAAAATATCTTGCATTGTTAATACCAGCTTTTTCTTTTTTAATTCAGCAGTGTTTGATGGATAAAGATTATAGGATTATTTTTTTCAATCTATAATAGGTAAAGCTATATTAGAAGCTAAAATTATTAATGAAGTCTAAAATTAATATTTAGCAGTATAATGATAACAACAAAAAGAGAAGTTAATATTCTAGAGATAAATTAATAATGAGTAAGTGTAAGATAGTGCCATTCTTACATTATAAACATATAGAAAAAATCATATGTAGCAATATAATTTTTCTTACTACTCCACCTCCACATCTCCACAAAATTTACCCTAAAATCTTCAAAAAGTAGTAACTATGATTTAGATCGAAGCTAGGATGCATGTCATTAAGAACATTTTAACAGCAAGGTGACAAAGTCTTTCATTAGCAATCACTTTTGAGTCTGCCATGATTACTGACAGCATAAAAGAGTGTAATTTAGATCTGTGATGCAGTTATTATTTTTTAATTATTTTTACTTGGAAAACATTGGGAGCATTGAAATACTCTACTCCTTTGTTCTTTGTATTGTTGTCTTGGGTAACATTTTTTTTCTCAAGTATGCAAATGTTTTATGTAGCTAAAGAAATCTGAGCTTTGTTCAGATCACACCTTAGCAAATTCCTAGCTCAACTTCTCGGTCACACTATCATGAAGAAATAGGAATAGCTTAGTTCTTTTCGAAGCAATTTTATTTGCTTATTCAGAAACTGGCATTTCATATATTGAATATATGATTTTATTTCAAATAATAAAGTGTTTACAATGAAAAACTTAAACTAAATAATGCATTTCCTGAAGAATTAAATAGCTAATACTACTTACTTCATATTTCCTATGACGAAGTACTGATATGCCACAATAAGATTGCTTAGATAATATTCTAGAAATATAAGATTGATAAATTATGTGATCTAAAAAAAGAAAGAAAACTATCGTGTTTTAATAACCACTAGGTGCCAAGTAGAGTGCTAAATGCTTTACCTAGTTTAATCTTCAAACCTCTTATAAGAAGCAGTTATCACAAAAATGAGGAAATTGAGTTAAACTATTTCAAAAATCTTTATGCAAATATTTATTTATTAATTTCAAAATACTTATTCCAGATAATGGTTATATGACTGGCATCATCTTAGATGCTAAGTGCAGAGACTTAAAAAAGACAGACAATATTCCTGCAGCCAAGGAGTTTACGATCTAATGGTACAGATGGATAAAGATATAGATTAGATATAGATATATGTCGATATAATGTGGATGATACAAAGTTGCAAATGAATAAAATAATTATCACAGAATCTTCTTTCACTGTATTGTCCTTTAAGTAATTTTCCTGTACTACTCTTTTTGCATTCTCTTGTCAGTACTGCATGAAATTCGAATGCATAGTAATATTCCTACCTCCGTCTTGCTCTAGGGCATCCCAGGTTTTTTTTTTTAAGGGTATTTAAAATACTTTAAATCTCAGATTTCATGACATCTATATAGTTTTCTAGGTTGTAAACTCATTGTTCTGTTACACAAGTACTTTTTCTGGAAGGATTTTATTTTATTGGAGCCTCTTAGTATTATTTTATTTTACTCAGAATGAGTAAAATTTGTTATGTATGTCCCTAGGAAAGAGTGGAAATACAGCTGTTACTGAAGTTCTACGTGGCTGCCCCCTACTGGGAATCCTGAGATGTAGTGAAGAATGAAATCCTATTAGTTTGACTTGGATGATTTGCGGTTCACCTGATCATCCAAAGTCCTGGAGAGAACACTGTATCAGTGTCATGTGCTCTTGATACAGACCTAGATCGTTTTCCTTTCCCTTTTCCCTACTCTACAGTTTTTCAAATGGTGTGTTTGGGTAAGGAGATCCTCATTCATTTTATAAATTCAAAAAGGAGAAGGAAAAAAGAGACCATAACCAAAAGCATACCAACAGGACCAAGACTCTGGCTTATTAAAAAATTATTAGATTTTGATAGTCCCAGTCCTAAACTGGGATAGGGAATAGGATATTGCTATCTGTAGTGTAAAATGGCATGTACCCAAATGGAAAAAAAAGAAAGAAAAAGAAAACCTTTTTAAGTCAAAAGGTAAAAATAAAGGAGACACAGAAGTACACTTAAGTTAATGCTAAAATGTTAATTTTGCCTCAGTCCTCTGAATTTGTCCATACACTTATCCTCACTATTTTCTTTGTACTTTATCATAACATTGCTATTCATTAATTTAGCGTTACTTCATTGCTGATGATAATATCAGCTACATTTCTTTACCTGTTATCTATCCCCTCTTACTTTGGTGACAGCATGCTGATTATCCCTTGGGCAAATAACTCTTCTGTTTACTTATGATGCAGTGATTCATCTACCTCCTTTCTTCAATGCTGGTCACATGATTTTACTACTATAATCAGCATATTCTATTCATCCTGGTTAAAGTGTTCAATTCCAAATTGCTTATAGAATTTGTAATTATATAAACAATATATTTCTTGCTTTTTTTCCTTAACACTTTTTGAGCTTTCCATCAATCACAGCAAAAAATTCTGACAAATAAAAATACCTGTTATGTGGCAACTATCATACTATTTTTCCTGCATCCCTTTTTCTATATTAGTTTCCAAAGTTACTTATATGCAAGTTTGTGAATGGAATCATCCTCTATTCTAAAATAAAACAAACTACAATATTGTGCTGTTTTATATATATTTTAATGCATTTTTAATTTGTTTACTTTTTTCCTTGATTGTTATAATCAAAATTATTTTACAGTGACATCAATTATTTAATTAAGTGCTTTGGGAATGCAATTGGCACAGTTTTTGGAAGCAAAAGGATATTGTCTTTGCTTTTTTGCTTCCTGAACTTTCATCTTTCTTCACTATGCATTGTCTAGTTACTGCTTGCCTTACTTCATACCCTGGGCTAGCCAATGGGAACCTCTTAGGGTTCTGTTATTTGTTCATTCGGTGTTTACATTTATAGTCAATTCATTTTAAAAATTTTATTTCAAGCACAGATGAAAGAATCCTCATTTTAATAAAAAGCCAACCATTATAAAATTATAGCTATCTTATGGGGAAAAAATTAAGGTCATGTGTTGAGATTAAAATGAGAAATAACTAAGATCCAACATGATCTTTTATCTGTTGAGTCCACAGTTGAAACTGCTTTCTATCCTGCACCAGCCAGGGATAAACCTTATGTAAATCTGTGATAATAACAGGAGATAAAAATGAGAAAGAGTGCTTAGCATTTGTGTTCCTCACTTTGTCAACTTCCCCAAACCAAAAAAGAATACAGTCATGCTTTTGTACTGCGTTGTTTCCATTTATTTCAGAGGAGGCATTATCCTTCCCATTGTGCTATTACTCCCATAATGACGATTTCCAATTTTTGATGTAACTGATGTCTCTAGCATTGCAAGGAATTTAACATTTGCTCTCCTCTTCAAAATCTTTAAAACCCATACCCTTCTTCTCTCCTTATATGTCCTACCAACTGCTTCGTTAAATGAGCTTCAGTATTTCCCAACACAGTGATGAGCCAGCAGGAAGCGTCTTTGAAGGGGTGGAGGGAAGCAGTTCACACTTCCCCTAAGTATATTAACTGGAAAGCTCTTCCTCTCAAGTGATGTATGGAGGCACTTCAACCACGGCTCCTATGACCCTGACACTTCAAGTGGGAGCTCTGCTCAGTTCCTATTAAGGGAGACACATAAAGCTGCCATTGTCACAAATTCAGCCAGTAATGGATACAGTGGTAATTAAATTAAGATGGCTGTTGAGAGAGGTGGCTTCATAACAACATCTAACAGGACTGAAATTCCCTTTCCCATTTTCCACCTCTACCAATTAACGCAGCAACTCAGGATCGAGTTATTTACATTCAGCCTCCCAAGTCACCTTGCTGTAAGAGTTGTCTCCAATTGCTAAAAAAAAGTTTTGCTAGAAAGAAAAAAATAATCATCTGCATTTTTCCCCCCACAAATTCATAGCAGGAGTTTATAGGTCTTAAGAAATAACATCTCAGAAAAGAAGAAATACTTAAAGGGAGTGAGCTCTGAAAAGAATACCAACAAAAGGGAATAGCCAGTCACAAAATTAAAGATGAGATATCTTCAGTTTCACTCTATAATTGATCTATAAAAGATCTAAGGTTGGCCGGAGAAAAACTGACAATTACATCTTTTAAACAGGTTCACTGTTAGATGCAGATTTCCTCAAATCATGCATAAGACCTATGCACAAGGCTGCATATCAGAATTGCTTGAAGGGTCTTAAAGAATACTGTTACTTGGATCTCACTCTCAAAGATTTATATTTAATCGGGCTTGTAGTCAGCCTTTTAAAAGGGACTTTTAAAAATCTACATGTGTGAGATGGTATCTCATTGTAGTTTTGATCCGCATTTCCATCTCGGATCTGTTAGAATAGCTGTTATAAACAGGACAAGTAATAACAAATGTTGGAGAAGATGTGGAGAAAAAGGAACCCTTATACACTGCTGATGGGACTGCAAATTGGTACAGCCACTATGGAAAACAGTATGAAATTTCCTCAAAGAACTAATAATTGATCTATCACATGATCTGGCAGTCCCTTTACTGGGACTTTATCCCAAAGACTTGAAAACTCATATCCAAAAAGATATTTTCACACTGATGTTCATAGCAGCATTATTCACAGTGGCCAGGAAGCAACCAAAGTGTCCTATGATAGATGATTGGCTAAAGAAGCTGTGGTACATATATACAATGGAATATTACTCAGCCATAAGAAGAGACGAAATACTACCATTTGCTACAACATGGATGGACCTCAAGATAATTATGCTAAGTGAAATAATCCAGACAGAAAAAAATTGAAAATTACATGATATAATTTATATGTGGGATATAACCCTAAAAGCAATAAATGAACAGGACAAACTAACAGAGACTCATGGACATGGACAATAGACTAATGGTTACTAAAGGGGACGGGGGAGGGAGAAGGAAGGAGGTAGACGAGGTAAAAGGAGTCAAATATGTGATGACAGAAAGAAATCTAACTGTGAGAGGTAAACACACAGTGTAAATATATATGCCTTACTGTTAAAATGTACAGCTGCAACTTACTGGATTTCATTAACTAATGCCGCCATAAAAAACAACAACGACAACAAAAAACTCTCCATATGTGATCTTTATGTGAAGCATAATGTAACAACCACTGCATTACAACTTAAGTTTCTTCATATTTTTCTCTTTGCAGCAGTTATATTGTCTAGTTTTTCAAATGGATTTGACACTTGTATCCTTAAGGCTGTAGGAACTTAAAGATGGAGGAACTTGAAAACCACAAACAGAAATGATACATTAATGCTTATTTTCCTAAAGCTTCTAGTTCCTGCTCTTTTGAGTCATGCCTGAAGTGGCATCCTATGTCCTCTCTCTTCATGTTAGATTCAAACTTGCACACCCTACACAATAAAAGCCCCTGACTGATGCACCAGATCCAATATTTTTAGCTAGTCTCTAGGATCGGGCCTCTGATTTGCTATGCTCCTCAACAAACTGAAATCAGAACATTTTAGATGATGAAAGGAAACTTTTTTATCTAGTTCATGATTCTCAGCCATGAAGTCCACCATCTACAGATATAAGATGAGTCACAAGTAATTCATATCACAGAAAATAGATAAAGGTGGGTTCTTATTAAACATGAGAGAACACATACACCCACCCTAGTTTTCTCCAAATGTCATAGAAATAAGCGTAGTGATTTTTTTTTGAAGAAAGATCATATAAGGACGAATAAAGTGGCAATGAAAAATACAAAAATGTAAAACAGATGGATTGTGGTAACCAATTTAGAAGACCAGAGAAAGCTGAGACTTAAGATAGCCAGAAAGAAAGAAAGAAAACCACCTGCTTTGCATTGCATTATCCTAGAAATGTGCGAGAATTTGATGAACCACAGACCTCTGTAGATGCAGTCAGAGGGAGCTAAAAACAGGATAATTTGAAAATCTCTTGAAGAAATTGTTGGACACTATGATTTTTA
The DNA here is from genome assembly GCF_014176215.1 of Rousettus aegyptiacus. Taxonomy (NCBI): domain Eukaryota; kingdom Metazoa; phylum Chordata; class Mammalia; order Chiroptera; family Pteropodidae; genus Rousettus; species Rousettus aegyptiacus. The sequence continues at coordinate 103,715,727 of NW_023416308.1, forward strand.
CCCACCTGATTCAGATTGGCAACGACCCTTTTCATGCACTAAAAAGACTGAGGGTACATTAAGTTGAGAAAGTCAACAACAAATATTTTGAATCAAACATCAGGCACATAAGAAAGCAATTTCATCAGAAAGAAAGCAGGGTAGGGGCATTGAATCCATGTCTAGATAAGAAGCCATGTATAACCCACTTAGGACACCGTCTCTTGAGTTGGAATCCTAGCTTTGCATCTAACAAACCCTATGACTTTAGGCAAGTTAGTTTTTTCCCTGTGCCTCAATTTTTTATCTGAAAAGTGGGTATAATCATAGTTATTGGATTAATGTAAAGATAAATGGGTGAACATATATAAAGCATATATTACAGGTTTTGGCAAAAAATAAGCAGTATAAATGCTTGTTAAATACTCTTATTATCCCCCTACTTGGCGCCCAAAATAATAATAGAGAGGCTTGAAATATGCAGCCAAAAGATGGAAGATATTTCCTAGAGGGAAATGTGTGTGTGTGTGTGTGTGTGTGTGTGTGCGCGCGCGCGCGCACGCACACACACACACATGTACATGTATGTATATACACACATAACCATATACATTCACATACACGTACGGTTCTTGACAGTTTGGATATCTTTAAAAAATCCTCACTCAGATCATCTAGAATGAAATCCACCAGGGAACTGATCTCACCAACTCATAGAACTTCCAATCAGCTTTTGAGGGCTTCCCTTAATTATGTGCAGTAGTCAACTATTGATAGATAGATGAGGAAATTCTCTATCGGGACATGTAGAAAACAAAATAAATTTACAAGAGAATTTTGGAATAAGTGGAAAGAATGCAGAGAGAATAAAAGTGTAAAACAGAGCTATGATGAATTTCTGCAGAGAGAAGAAAGAACACAACGCACATATGAAAGAACAGCATGCTGTGAAAAGGATAAAAACTAGCCCTCGAAATTCAAAAATGCAGAAGAAATTAAAACTCAGAACAAGGGTGGTGAAATAAAATTGTGGAAAGCACTTATTAAGTATACTAAAAGTGAAATAAATTTAAAATAGAAGATAATAAAACAAAATTAGATAATCAATACAAAAGGACCAATATCTGAAAGAAAATCAGAAAAAAAAAGTATAGGAAATTACCAAAGAATAGATTCAAGAAAACTGTCTAGACTGAATAAACTGTATTAGTTTTCATACTTAGTGTGCTTACCACACTTTCTGCACAAAATGAGTTGCAGTAAGTCCACACTTAGAGATGATCTCATGATTTTTCAGATCAATGAGGGAATCGAAAAGAAAATAAACATTTCCGATGAGAAAAATTAATCTCATGTATAACCAGTTATCACAATAGTATTTAGAAAAATATCTTTCCCCACTAATTTGAGTGCCAAATCTGCTTTAAACCAAGTATACACATGTGCATAAATCTATTTCTGAGCTCTTCATTTGAAGCATTATAATAAACTTTGTTTTATCCTAAGAAAAGTTCTCTGATTTATTTTTACAAAAATTTTTGGTATTCTCAGCCCTCTGCTCTTCCATATGAAGCTTTGAAACAACCAATTTGTATTAAAAACTATGTTACTAATTATATTGGAATCAACTTAATAAATTGATTAATTTCAGGATAATTGACATTTAAATATTATAAATCACTAGCTATGAATATGGTATATCTCTTCATTCACTTTTTTAATGTCTTTGAATAAAAGTTTCTCATTTGTACATAAAAAGTCTTATGACTTTTTTTACATTTGTTCTTAAGTGTACTACATTTTGATACTAGTGTAGCTTTAAGAAATTATTTTTTGACACAGTTCTCAACCTTACGGAAAGGTTGTGAGAACTGCTGAGAAATATCTTTTTTTTCTTGAATCTATGGAGAGAGTTGACAACATACCCAAATACATAATTGTGTATTTTTTACACACAAAGTCATTCTCCTCTATAACCATAATACCATCAAAACTATCATATTCAGGAAGTTTACACTGCCGTATTACTACTAAAGGTTCAGGTATTATACATAAAATGTAGTAGTTCTACTATTGCTCATGACAGTAGTGGCATTGAAATGGCTATTTATTTTTTAAAATGCACTAAAATAATAGTATCATATGTCTCTTTTCCTGTGAAATTTAGAAAGAGGGTTAGGATAATTCTTTCTGAAGCCAGTGATGGCTATGTGGCCTGTCTTAGAAGAGAATGGTCACATTTCTCCAAGGTTATTTCTTACCTGCCACTTTGACTTCACTTTGACTTCTATCTACACTCTGCTCTTGTGTGGCTTCTTCTAATGGCTTTGCATCTATAATCTTCACATTATATAGAATGTATGAAAATAATCATAATGAGGAAAGTTTCCAATATTTTCATAAATACTGGAGGAAGGCTGGTTACAATGTAATGTTCTGCCACTTTGATGATGACTTTGGCCAAGAATCATTTCGCTTTTAACCTGATTTGTACTAGCTAAGCAATCATGATGTCTCAGCACAAACATTGAAGTAAATGGATACTAAAGAAAGTAGATCTAGTAGATGGAAAAATTATTTTTAGTCACTTCTGGCATCAATACCCTTTACATATGACTTCACAATTCTTTCTGTACAGCAAATGGAATATAGTTCTGTGCTTTATTGATATTGGAGCTGCCCGCAGAATTTGCTTTGAACAGTGGAACATCAGTGTTTCTGACCTGAGTAGAGGCATAAATTGTGGATAATTTATATTGCTCTGTTGTGTACCTATGGTAGCTGCCAGACCAAAAAGAGCGTGAACATATGCAAAGAGGACCTGAAATCAAATCACAGTCTAGCACCAAGTTAATTGATCCCAGTAGAACTGCAGCATATCTCCGGACCATAGAAAAGAATTGCTAAAACTTAAATTTAATCTTTTCTAATGATCAATTCATTTATACTATCAGATTAATGAAATAATATGCCATAGATTAACAGAAGAAAAATTTCACTCATAATCTAGATCTATTCGAGATTGTATAAATTAAACAAAAAGCAACCTCATTAAGTAAAAAAAATTAAATATCAATATATGTGATGTTCATTCAGTGTATGACTAGGCATTATAATATATAAAATTTCTATTTTACTCATATTTTTTAATATTGTATAAAGTGCAAATTTAGAAGCATAATAGAAATTTTCTAGATTACTCACCAGTATATACATTTTCAGTAAACAATGTGTACAATTGTAAATTATGTTTCGACCCTATTTGTTTTAATTGAATATAATGAGATGTAATTATATTTCTTTTTAATGATAAATGTATATGAGCTTCTGTTATAAAAGTCTGTGTCTTTTATTTTATTTTTCTAGTAATTCATCTTTATATTTTAAAATGTCACAATAGATTAGAAAAAAAAATTCATGGAGATATTTGAGAAGCACTGCATTATAGAACTAAAGATCTGTGTCAACGTGACCAAAAGAATTCTCACAATGTAAGTACTGTAGCAAAAAGGAAGGAGCATAAGATACACATAAAGATGCTGGCGCTAAACCCTGATGGTACAGCAATTATTGAAGGAACAACATATGTTATTTCAGACAGAAATTTGTGCTAAAAGAAGCAATCCCATTGATAACTGGAACAAAATTATAGCCACCTAGACAGGGACATTATGAGACTTGAGAAGATGATATAATTTTCCTAGATGAAATCTATAAGAATAGAAGGGGAGAAGGAAGGGAAAAGGGAAAAGGGGAGAGACAGACACAGAGAAAGGGTGAGGAAAAGGAAAAAGGAGAGAAGGAGATTGCTTTCTAGTTGCCAATGTCAGCGTTCTTAGCTATAAACCAGAGAATCTATTCCAGCTACCTGAAGCAACAAAGGCATTTGTAAAGGATATGAGTATTCACAGACCTGTGATGTCACACAAGGTGTTTGGGTTACTACTATAAAAACGTCTAAACAAACTTTGCTACAAAAATACCATTGCGACTTTTGCTCCCCATCTATGATGCCAGGGAATGGATGATAGAGGACCAGCACTCAGAAGTTAATGCATCACATTACAATAATGTATAAACTCATGTGAAAGAGCTGTAATGAGTCCTTCATTTTACTCTGCTGAAAGAGAAGTCTTCTAGAATAAAAGACTTAAAATGATAGTTGTAAGAAACCAAGAAATACCAGATGGTAAATATTTTTATTTTTTAATTTTAAGAATCTACTGTATTAATTATTTTTTACTTCAATAAGGCTGTGTGAAGTACTCAAAAATAGCTGTTGCCACAGACATTTCTGAGGTTTTCAATACTAGTCTGTGAACTGGCTGTAGTTCTGCTGGGTTCAGCTGAGCTCATCTGGACTTCACTCCAGGTTCAGGGTTATGTTCAGTTCTACTTCAAATGTTTCTACATTGTCCTTGGACCATAAGTTACTGGGTCGTATTTTTCTTGAGACAGATCTCAAGAGAAAATGTGAGCTAGTCAAAAACCACATAAGTACATGTCAGGCTTCTACTCAAAATGTGTCATAGGGCCAAGATAATATCAGTGTGTTAGAAAAATTCATTTCACCCTCTCACGAAGAAGGTACTGTGAAATACAAAATAAAGGAAGCAGATATGGAGAATGAGTGAAAAATGGCAATTATGCAATATTACGATAGCTAAATATGTTGAGATACTTTCACTTTCCAGCAAGAAATGACACACAGGATGATTTAATTATGTTTAAATTAGGGCAAAAGTACACTAGTTAGTTCTTAGGTAAAGCAAAGACCTGATGGCAGGACTTTATTTTGTATGCTTTGATCTAGTGGAATTTATGGTTATGCTATATGGAAAGTTTCTACATTAAGGCTTTATTTTTGTATAGATCATATGATATGAAAATAGTCTGAACAAAGCCACTAGAAGGCACAGAAAAGCAGAATGTAGATAGAATTTAAGAAGGAATCATCTGAAAGGTGAGGAACAACCTCATGGAAATCTGCCTACTCTCCAATAAGGCAGTTCACATACTCTTACATCACCTCTCAAGACAATAATATATATCTTGGATTTGTTAATGTTTGCTTTGATAATAACACTCAATAGAGAAACCAGATGTAAAGAGATAAATTAATATGAATAAAAAATATATTAACACAACCCTGATGTATTCATATTATTTTATTCAAAATAAACTGAGTAATGTTATATTTTGCAACTTCTATTCAGTCACTCATAAGTAGCCAATTCCAATAATTTATGCCATAGAGATATAGTTAAATTTTAATTACTTTTTCATGAAAGAAATGATTACCTGATCCATGAATTTTCTAAATTTAAATCTTGTTTGGGTGAAAAATAAAATTTAAACCATTCCATCACATTTGGAAAATGCTCAGCTATTCTTTTTCTAGATGTGTGGTATAAATATCATTTGCTTCACTGATTATTACTTTCATATTATGAAGCATGCCATAATAATTTGTAGATACTCTATTCTTCCAAATTTTAACTTTTATTTTACCTTTGATATCATCAGCCATTGAAAAAACAAAAACAAACCAATGACTTAGTTATAGAGAAGTTTTAAGAACATTAAAACAAAAATAAAAAATAAAAAAATAAGCATGTCTGCTGTAGATTCATTAAAAAAATGTTGGGACCAAACCGTTTTCTTGTCTTACAGAATTACTGTTTGTTTCACAATTCAAACATGATTAGCAGAAAATTTCCCCTAATAACCATCATACTTAAGAACATGATTGTTAATACCAACAATCATATTATTACATAATGAAAAGAAGAGATTTTAAGACAATAGCCTTTATATAATTTTCAACTTTTATTATATTACTAAGTATAGCAGTTATATAAGTTGAATTTTTTTTATCATTGTAAAACTTTCTTTGTGAGGAAAGCAGTAAGTTGATACATTCTGGAGGAAGATTCTTAATCAGAATAATTACTCAGAATGATGTCCTATCATTGAAGCTGTACCATCAGAACATACTTCTATACAGAACTTATTTGTTGATAACATAACCCTTAACAGTTTTATGCCATTCAGAACATGTGTATCTGGGCAATGAATCTGAAGCAAATTATTATTACTTCATATTACTACCATGTTCCAAGTGTTCATATGTCATAGTAGCAATTTTGTGCATTCATCAATTTGCACATTTTATATGTTGTACGATGTGGCCTTCATGTCATTAGGTAATTCCTAATATCTCAAGCCACGGTGCCACTAGAGCATGGTACTTAATTGCCTAAGATCACCTCCAGCATTTGTAAGAAATCCTTGTGAGAAGCCTTCCTTGCTGCTCCAGCACCACATCAGGTGGAAGCAGCAACCAAAAACACTTAAAAAGATTGATAATTGTCTTTGTTTTGCCATACTGAATATTTTAAAATTATAAACATTAATAAAGTACTTTGAGTTAATTAATGTCAAACAAATTCTTTGTTCACTCATGTGCAGTTGCAAAATTCCTGGAAAGCATTTTCATAAAATAATTTGCAGAAATGCTCTAGTATGATAGAAGTATAAGAAATCCAAGATGACAGATTGAATCAAACTACTAAGTGATGGTCAAAGAAGCTGACATTACTATAATATCCTATTTAGGTTTACTTGTGTTTTACTTATTGTTAACACTGGCTAACACAATGTGTTTTTTAACCTACATAATTTCAGTTAATACTGACAAGCCAAGAAGGTCTCTGGCAATAGAGAAACTGGAGGTCTTGCATAGCCTACCTTAAATGGTACTAAACTCAAGAATAACTCTGTATGCTTTCTGAAAAAGAATGTCAGTACACTTTAATTAGACAGGCTTCAGAATTTGGGAATTTTAAGTTACAGAATTAAAAGCTCAGTAAGAAGTATCTAAGGCAACTATGTGTAACTTGAGCAAGAAGTTGAGGACCAACTCTCACTGCCTGGAGTGCTACAGAATAAATACATGCTTTAAGAATGCCAATTTAAAACCCTACTTACTTCGTCATGCTTTATTCTACAAAAGGACTTACAAATTCAACAATTAAAACAAGAAAGCTTCCAGAACTCAAAGTTCCTTATAGAAATTGTTAATAAAAGATATCATTCTGAACAAATGGTTGGTACCCAGAAGAAATAGGAGGAACCAAAGCAACACTGGGTTTTCCAGAATGAGGCTAATGACAGGATGCATCAAAAATAAATTATGAAAAATATACAGTGGAGTAAACCCCTATAAGCCAGGTGTCTTTGCCATGTATTGGCACCCTCCATTTTTTGAAAGTTCATATTATGCTACTTCACTTTTACGAAAAACCTGCATAAGTAACTGTGGTCACTAACTGAAAGAAATTCAAAGAGAATTTTTGCTTTTAAGGAAAAAAAGCGAAAAAAGCATTCAGCTTTTGTTCTACAGCCAGTGACCAGAGAGACAGTGTATACCCAGAGGAGCCAGAGAATCCCTGCCAAGGTCCTTCCCTGGGAACCGCACTCAGCATCTCAGCATATAAATTAATGGTAATTGTTTCTACACTTTTATGAAATTTCAGCTACTTCGTGATAGCAAGGGAAACCTATATACATACACACGCAGTTAATCACTTATATTCATGTGGTTAACAATTGAGGTTTCGCATTTTATCCAGGGACACCAATATCCATGACATATAGTTATTTGTAATAAAAATATACTTTCTACATCTTAGAATAGTTAAGATTAAATAAGGCAACACAAGTCAAGTGTAATGTTTAATCATATGTGCTGTTCTGCTGCCCCAAAGCAGGCAAAATCAGGTAGTAAGGAAGTGAACCAAGATCCTCTTGTTATTTGTATCTCAATAAGGACTGGTCAGACTCTTTCATGTTAAGAGTCTACTGTCCCTGCTCTCACAAATGGTAATATTGTCAGCAGAATTATCTTTGCACTGGAACATCAAATATCTATACAGAACTAAAAAACTGAACACTGCCGGTATCTCAATTAACGAACTATCACCTTGAAAAGGTCATTCTTGCAGCATTTTTCATTGGACTTTGAGCTGAAATTAAATCTTTGAAACCCAGCCAGAATAAATGACATTCTGATTGTAAAGTCTATCACTAACCTAAGGTGGGAAAAAAAAATTTTAATGCCCCCTCACTCTCTACTATAGGTTATACCTTGTCCACTTTCTAGTTCTTTCAATTATAAATTAAAGGATATGGTATCTAAATATTTCCCCAGAGTATTTATTTATATAGTATTTATTTGTCTTTTTTATATTTACAGAACTGACAGCTAGTAGATTGGAGTAATTATTCCAAATAATGCTAACCCAGCAATTTTCTTTCCTTATACGGAACACTTTTGCCAATTAATAAAAAAAATGTCACCATAGGAGAAAATGATGATGTTTTTGGTACCAATATATGACAAGTGGAGGCAAGAATCATCCCAAGGTCATAAAGAATCTGGATAACTGCATCAGGCATCTTGCTTTGTGGCTCTCATAGACTGAGTGCCTTAGGGAAAACACATTGTGGGAAAAGAAGAGAGGAAAGAGGTCTTCTGAGAATTACCCTGCTAACCACAGTGCCCCCAGTTAATGGTGTCAAAATGTGGGCAGGATTAGAATACATAAATCCATTTCCTACTACAGTCCTCTGAGAGAGAGAGAGAGAGAGAGAGAGAGAGAGAGAGAGAGAGAGAGAGAGAGAAAGAGAAAGAGATGGACAGAGGGAAACAACCATTGACTGGAACTCTTATCCAAGTGTAAGATAATTTCATGATTAACTTGAAAATTGTGACTGTTTATTGTTGCTTCTCTGGCTAAAGATCTAAAATCAAGATCAGGCAGTTTCTTTGGTCATCATTCCCTCCCAGCCCCATACCCATAAGTGGTAACCATTGACACTGTGGAAGAAATGTCAGAAAGGTATAAAATTGTTGTTATATTTATTTTAAAACTATTGATATTGTAATCTTTCACCAACATAGGAAATAAAAACAAATCCTTAAACACAGCCAGAGACTAAAAGTGACCAGTGCCTGTAGATTAAAAGGGGGCCTATATTTTATGCCTAAATTTACACCATGCTACATCTATGGTAATACCTATACCCCATTCTTGATCCTCAGTGCTTTACCAAAGTAAAGACAAAACAGGTAAAAGCAAAATGTCATGCATAAACACCATCTATTTGCATGAATTCAATAGTCTACTCAACTTCTCCATTAGAATGTCTTATCCAAGCCACAATCATCTGTCATAGGATTTATTTCCTTATTACCGCTATCCTTTCTCAGCCTTGTTCAACTATTCTGAACACAGAAACCAGACATTAAAACATGCCACTTCTCTTTCAAAAATTTTCCCAAGGCTCCCATTCACGTAGTAGAAATGCCGGAGTCTTTAATATATTCACAGGGGCCTGGTGGTAGAACTGCCATGGACTTCCTGACCTCATCGCCTTTCCCTGTTCCCTCCTCTCCTTCTAGTTTCCTGGGTGTTCTTCAAACATTCCCAGCATGCTCCAACCTATGAATAGTTGTTCCTTTAGACAGTGGTAGTTCTGCTGTTAAGATGGATATTTCTGCAGATACCTTCATGGACACCCTCCTGTCTCCTGTCACATATTCACTTGTCTTCTCCTTGATGTCTTTGATATCCTGTCAAAAATGTCAACACTAATCCCATCCCAAAATACATACATGTGCATACATCCTATCTTCCTTACTGTTCTAACATTTCTCCTTAGTATTTGTCACTATCTTACCTGCAATAAATTTTACTTATCTTTTTCTTATCTTTTCTCACTAGAAAGTAATGGGTTGCTTCCTTTTCACAGATAGTCAAGAGTAGTACAGAACTTGCCCAACCAACAAGGCTTCCTTAATTACAGGGATGGTAAATGTGTGTTTGAAAAAAAAAGAAGAGTGAAGAAATGATGAATAGAGTGATTGACAGAGTGAAAGTATAGAGGAGCTATAAAAGGAAAATAAGAAAATTAAAAGAAAAATTTTTAAAAAGTAAATTAAAAAGTATTTGTACATTTTAAGCAACAAAACACTTCAAGCCTTCATACCTATGCATCTTTACCTGTTTTTCAAAATTTTGTGCCCCATTTTACAAAGTGTTTTTTCTCTATGTGATGACTAGATCAAAATTTCTGTACATAAAATCACATAACATTATAAAAGATAATGTTAAAAACATATATTGAGTTGATGCTTTCTTTTGCTACCAAATGCAAGAAGTGAAAATACATATTTCCCCCACCCCTAGAATGGAAATATTCAATCTATATCTTTCCCAAAACCTCTTATGAAAAAGACCATATATTTTATTTCTAAAATAAAAATTTATAAAAGAATTCCTTACCTATTTGGCATTCTAATTGAGTCAATATTCCTTTGAAAAAGTAGAAACTGAAAATGCCAACTTCATTTTAAATTGAAAACTGATTTTGACCAAAAAATACTTCTTTTCATGAAATCACACGATTTAATGAGTTTTTTTAAGAACAAAGAAAAGAGCTACACTTTTTATTTCACACATATGCCAATCGAATCATAAATTAAATGTTTTTTTTTTTTTAACATCCGAAATATAATTAAAATGGGTTTGGAACGCAGTTTTTATTTTTCTGTCTAAAATAATTATTCGGTGGTTTCCATGGAAATAATTTTGTACTTTAATATCCAATGTAAATAGCTCTTTATTCACATCTCTGTCAAGAGTCAGCACGAAGTTGCAAAGATAGTTCAGGTACATTTGGAGGGAGGATAAATATGCTGAAAGGCAGTTGTTTTAAAGTTTGATTTGGACGGGATCCAAGTACATCCCAGTATGATTATAAATTATTTTAAAGATACTACTTCTAAGAGTTAACATTCTTAACATGCAATGCAAGATATCCATTTGTTTAAGCCATTAAAATGAAATCAATCACCCACCTAAGTGACAGAAAATACAAAGGTGCCAAATTTTAATGAGTAACAAGAAATGTTATCTAAGGTGTGTTACATGTAATTACCAGCAATTCGTTGAGTGGCCCAGCATCCAACAAGTCTATCTGGCTCTAATTGTTTAGTCTAATGGCCATAGAAGACAATCAGACATTATATCGGGTAAAATGATAACATTTTCAATTTTATTGTCAAAGCACCAGGTCTAACTAACAATGGAATTGTCTATTCATATGCCTCTTGGTGATTATGCAACATGGCTCATTACACAATAAAGATTTTTTTCAGAAGAGACATCAAAGACTTAACTATAATCACCATTTGAAGTACACAGTTATTTTGGATAAACCATGTAAAATAAATTCTATTTAAAACAGTATGGATTTAATGACATCTTCATTATCAAAGCATTCTAAATATTCTACCTCAATTTAAATGCACTTTGTTTTTAATGCGCAAAATTGTCTAGTTATTAAAAATAATATGTTTCAGATTTGCAGTTTTATGACTAGTCTGGTACAGAATTTTCCAAATGGGCAAAACTATTCTTTCGAAACTAGAAATAAAAGTATTTTATCACATAAGACCTGTTGAGGACTATATAAGTATCTGAATCTTCCAGGGTCCTTCACCACAGAGCACACTATTTCACAGCTCTCACAGAAGTTGTTCTTGAGCTTTGAATACTTAAATCATTGTTTAGAAAAGGAATTTATTCCTCTGTTTTTAATATTTGTGAGATTCCATGTTTCATTTTATGATGAATTCTTTGGCTTCTTGTTTGACAGCAAAATGTGTTTTTAGATATTTACGGCCCTTTTCCTTCCCCAAACTCACTCTTCTTTCTCAGGAAACCTTGCAGAATCATCAAGCAAGTCTAACTCCATCTCATCACCTAATCGAATGCAGTCTGTAAAACCAAATAAGTATGTGGAAGTTCATTGGGGAGCATGGCAGTCATACATCTCAAGACATTTAGTAACACCCTAGACTGCAGGAAAATAAAGGCTATTGATCAGTACTTAAAAACTAAAGATATTGTTATGCTGATTCAAATACACTTTTGTAGCTTAGAAAAATACATGAGACAAAGAAAGTCAGTACTATAAACTCCTTATTTTGTAATTATTTTGTTCCATCTAATCATCATTGTGCATTCACTCTATAGAAGTTTACTATTTATCAAGTATTATGGTAAATTCCCCAGATATATAGAGTAGTCCCTCACTGAAGTAGCTGAAAGCTACTGTGAACTAGTCAATAAAAATACTTACAAAGTTAATAGTTAATATTTATTGAATGCTTTCTGTGTCATACACTCTGCTAATCTTCTTACAAGGAGTGAATTATCTAATTGTCTTAACAACTTCATCAGTAAGAATTAATGTCATCATATTATACAAAGAATGAGACTAATTCTTGGAGAGGTTTAAACATTTTGGTCACAATTACACAACCAGAAAACACTGGGGATAAGATACAAACTCATGATCTAGCTAGAATCCACACTCATTAAGTTTGGTACATGGTCTTATTTTTTTAGGGACCTATTCTGAGTCAGGTTAATGCATCTTGATTCTTTTAACAGTTTAGAGAACCTCAGTCAGAATCAGGATTTCAATTCTTCCCTGTTCTGATATACCTTTACTTATTGTCAAAAAGTAGTGGCTGAGTTTCTCTTACAATATTTTTCAGAATTGCTAAAACAGTCTGAATTTTACATTTAGTTAAAAGAAAATATGATTCAATTTATCCTTGGCTTTGTAATACCCAAACCAATTAAGATCAGCCTGAAACATTAGCAAAAAGAATATAAAATTAAGCTCAACCAATTTAAGTCAATCAGATGAATGTTTACCAATTTTAAGTAGCGATGTTAATTAATGATCAAAGTAACTAGAATGGGTTTTGTAGTATTTTCTAACTACAGGCAAGACTTGCCTTCACATTTATCACCATTATATTTTGGAACATGAGGTAAACAAATAACACTAGGCATGAAGACATCTGAGGGATGAATACTGGTATGTATGGCTGACAACTCAATGGGATGTGATAAGGAAAATGAACAACACAAAACAAAAACCTATGTAGAATTTTTCATTTGAAAAGGCTTCAGAAAACACAGCCCTCAGAGGAAAGTAATTGCAGACAAGGATTTTTGTTTACAAAAATGTGAAATGCCCAAGAAAGGCAAAAATCACTGTTTCTGTTCCTCTCATTTTATATCCTATTGATCAGAGTGCTGTAATTTTCATGGCACTAGGGGAAAACAGAGAAGCAAGTAAAATCATAATTATTCAGAATGGAGGTTTGGAAGCAATTTTTGTAATCAATAACCTAAGTCTAGAAGGAATTGCTAGTACTATTTAAAACTGTGTTCACAGGAGTGTCAATAATATTGATTTGATTTTGCTTGAGCACATTTCTTCAGTTACTATTTTTGTTGAAGTGTATCTGTATAATTATTTTATATTTTTAAAACTTCCTTTATATTAGGAGGAAAAACCCTCCAAAAGTTGAAAATTTCCTTTATTTAAAAAAATACCAGTCTTATGTTTGATGTAGAAATATGATTCATAACAAGCATTTGTTCTGTACTCAGGAAAAAAGATAACGATTAAAATTAGATGGCTTTTGACAATTTTCAAGTAGGCATACATGTTAAATTAAAAATCCAATTGTCTCACATTTGCCTTTGACTTCTAGATGCTGTCAATACAGAAGGGACAAATAGAAATGCATATTTTTTTCTTTTGGGGCACCCTGTCTATAATGTCTTGAGCATAGGAAGAAGAACTGAGTTGTTTCCTTTCTACTTGGCCTTTTTAAGTGAGATTATTCGTCTTTTCTTATAAGTGCATTAAGATGTGAAGAGAACAAATTTAAATAATGCAAAAAAGTAAGAGCTTGCTTTTTAATCATGCAGTTGCCAAACTCCCAAATGATAAGGTACTATGAATATTCTGTTTTTTCTAGATTGAGATTTTTCCCTTCCCTGAACTTCATGGGTTTTATTGCATTTGTTTCGTTCTCTCTTTTTTAATATACATTTTATATAGTTTCAGTTTGTCTTTTACAAATATTCTGAATCACAAGGGTGTCATTTATTAGAACACTAATAACTCTGTGTTGAATGGAGAAAGCAGATGATATTTCCTTCCTTATACAGCAAACAAACAAACAAACAAACAAAACCCAGACAGGTGAAGTGACAGTGGAAAAGCAGAAATTAAGATGGGTAAGCACTTGTGAAAGGGCTATTTGTGACTCCCCTTTTATTTCTACGACCTTTTCTCTCTAATGTGAAGAAATGTGTGAGCATTTCTTATACTGTAAGAAAATATCCCTGGGTTTTCATGAATTTCTGTACTGTTTCTTCTTTGATTTAAAGTCCCTCAAAGTAGGTTGTGGAAGTGATAGTAAAATATGACAGCCATTCTCCTCCCAAGGGAAAGTAAAATATCACTCCAGTGAAAGAACAATGTGTATTTTGATTCCAAAATTTTATAAAGCAATACCAGGGATTGGAACCAAAGATCTGAGTTTGAGTTCCCACTCCCACATTTATGAACTGTGTGATCTTGGGAAATTTGTATAACATCTCTCAACTGAAAAGCTGAAGATTAAAGAAAGGAATTCAGAGGATGGCCTGAGGATTAAATGAAATAACCAATATTAAATGGCACTTGAAAGTGTATTATAAATGTACATCATTCCTCTGCTAAAATTACTGACACTGGGTCAATCCACATACTTTCTACAACCTTTCATTTATAAGCTTATGTGTATGTGCATCACCTAATTTAAAAAGATTACCTATTTTGTTGTTAAATAATCTCTAGAATTGTTTCAGAGAAGGCCCCTTCCATTGAAATTAAAAATATTAGATGCTCTCACACAAATTTCAATCTTTGGAAGTCTCTTCTTCCACATACACTCTTGTAGTACCCGTCAGTGACCAAATTACCTCAGAAACAGTATCCTGAAAAACTGTCTTAAGTACAGTGATCTGCTTTACTGAAGGTAAGTTATTTTTTGACTTTAAGTTTTATAAGTAGGTAAAATTATAACTACAACCATGCATTTTATCTGGACCAACTGACAATGTAACTAAACTGCGATGCACAGATTTCTGGTTTTGCCAACCCAATTTTGCCTGTACCAAGATGGAGTGACCTCAAACAGAAGAGTAGTTTTGCTTGGGAACATATGGCCCCTGGGGAATGAATGAGGCTCCTCCAATTCAGGACCATGGACAACCATCTGTTAGCAGTAGGCAATGAATAATGACGTCCACCTTGTGAGTCAGGTAACATTGATTAGATTTTTCACTACGTGGAGCTCTATCTATCCCAAAAGATCTGATATTCATTTTTTTTTTCAGTATGACCTAAGTCAAGGTTTCAAAAAATGAAAAACTAACATGGTACTGTGATAAACCATTCTAATAGTCAGACTTGTTTAATAATGAAAAATAACAAAAATTCAACTGTTTTTACCTGAACATTGCTATTATGTTCTGAATGTGTATTTGGAGGCAAAACAAAACTATAGGTTTCTCTAGCACAATTTATAATATTTAAAGTAGTCTTATTTGTTGCTTAAATAAAGTGGCTCTACACTTTCATTGACCTGAAGGTGTTAAATAAATATAGAATAATTATCTATAATGTTAATGTTTTTTTTTATATTTGTCACTCAGAAGAAAAATTTTTTTCCATTGCACATTATAAATTTCTATTTATGTATTTAAGGGATCATCAATTTACTTAAATTTTCAAATGACCAAGTACTACATAAATAATAAAATGAAACTATATTGAAAATGGTCAAGGACTAAATGTAAGTTTTATAAAAATATATGGAAATGAGAGGAATAATACATTAATATGTAAATTACATGTCTTTGTCCTTTAATGGCTATCACACCTATTCTTTGAATGCAAAAATTAAAATGGTCTAATATCTCACATTTATAAAACACTTAATATGCAAGCATTTTATGTTCAATATTCACATTTTCTTATCCCAAGTTTCTAGAATAGTTGGAAATATATTAAGTCATTAGTAACCATGTTTGTGTCAAAACAACCTCTATGGTAGGTATTATTAATAGCTCTATTTAACAGATGATAAAAAGTAGAACAGCTAAACAGAGACTTCCAGTTTTGAGTTCTGCAAGTAAGGAGCTTGGAAATCACTACTATATCCTAACAACAGCAAAAACTAAATAGACTGAAAAAGCAACAACTTTACTCAGTTCTGTAAGAAAGATGAGAGCACAAGAAAAACTACTGGTCCCAAGACTGGAGAGACAGGCAGGCAAATACAGGGAGATGTGGTTTACCTGAGCAGAGAATCAGGAGAGGAACTCATCATGGGAAAAATTTCTGGAGTAGGAAAACCTGAATTGTAATCGATAAATTGCTAGAATCTTGGTGTGGACAGCTCTGGGTATTAAAAATTCCAAAGGCATTCAGTCACAAAGGGCCTCCACAAATGCTTTGAGTTTTACTTCCATGAGGAAAATCCCCTCATGCTTCTGGCAGGGGAAGAGAAAAAGGTAACATTCCGAAATACATCAGAGCATTCTGGTGTTCTTAACAAGGCTTTGCTCAGGAGAAAGTAGTTAACGAGAGCCTTATCTTCTGGGGGTATTATCAGGGCCTAACTGACCTGTGGGAAGACGTCCCAACTACATTCAGCTCTAGATTTCTACATGCAAGAATGGAAACACTCAAATCCAGCCCACTCTATTCATCCTATCCAATATAAAGGAGAAGAAAATAACTGGGAAACACTTGTGAAGTTCACATCCAGAGACATAGGCTCACTAAAAGAATGAGAATTAATCATAGGGCTACAGAACATTTCCCCTCTCCTACCATTGGATTAGAAAATGCCTATTTGCAAGAGATCCTTTTCCTTGGTAAATATCCAGGCATCAAGAAAAATTACAAGGCATACCAAAATGCAAAAAACTCAATTTGAAGAGAGAGAGTGACCAAGTTCAGACCAGATAAGCCAAGTGTGTTGGAATTATCAGACCAAAAATTAAAAAAACAAACAAACAATAATTAATAAGCTAAAAACTCCAATGGAAAAAGTAGACAGCAGGCAACAACAGATGAGCACTGTAAGCAGAGAAAAGATAATCCTAAAATAATCAAAGAAAAATGCTAGAGATGAGGGAAGGCTCTCAAGTTCATTTGATGAGGCCAGCATTACCCTAATTCCAAAAACAAAGACATCATAAAAAAACTTATAGACTAATATCTTTGATGAAATTTTTGAAAAATTTTCAGCACAATAATAGCAAACCAAGTTTAGCAATACATATAAAAAGGCCATACACCATAATCAAGCAGAATTTATGCCTATGATACTGGTTGGTTCAACATCCACAATCAATTAGCATGGTATATCACATAAACAAAATGAAGGATAAAAATTATATGATCACATCAGTAGATACAGGATAAGCAACTGACAAAACACAGTATCCATTGATAAGAACTCTCTGCATAACTGGAAGAGAGGGAACATATCACATCATAATAAAGGCCATATATGACAAACTCACAGCTCAGATCATACTTAGTGGAAAAAAGCTAAAAGCATATTCCTTAAGATCAGGAACAAGATAAGGATGTTCACTTTCATCACTTTTATTCAACAAGGTATTAAAAGTCCCAGCCACAAAAATCAGACAAAAGGAAGGAAGGAGGGAAGGAAGGAAGGAAGGAAGGAAGGAAGGAAGGAAAGAAGGAAGGAAGGAAGGAAGGAAGGAAGGAAGAGCATCCAAATTGAAAAGGGAGAAGATAGTCGTCCTTTTCAGATAACATGGTTTCATATATATATATATAAAGATTACACACACACACACACACACACACACACACACAACCTATTAGAATTATAAAATGAATTCAGGGAAGTAGCAGAATACAAAATAAATATTCAGAAATCAGCTGTATTTTATACACCAAGAATAAACTATCGGAAAGAAAATTAAGAAATGATCCCATTTATAATTGCATCAAAAAATAAAATACATAGGAATAAATTTAATCAAGGAGGTAAAAGATCTGTACTTGAAAAATTATAAGACATTGAAAAAAGAAATTGAAGAAGATACAAACGAATGAAAGCATGTACCGTGCTCATGGATAAGAAGACTTAATGTTATTAAAGTGTCCATACTACCCAAAACAACCTAGAGTCAACATAATCCCTATCAAAATACCAATGGCATTTTTCACAGAACTAGAACAAATAATCCTAAAATTTACATGGAACCACAAGAAACCTCTAAATAACCAAAACAATCTTAAGAAAGAAAAACAAAGTTGAAGGTATCATGCTACGTGATATCAAACTATACTTCAAGTCTATAGTAATCAAAACAGCAAGATACTAGCATAAAAATAGACCAATGGAACAGAATAGAGAGCCCAGAAATAAGCCCATGTCTATATGGTCAATTAACCTATGTCAAAGGAGGCAAAAATATACAATGGGATAAAGACAGTCTCTTCAATATATGATATTGGGAAAACTGTACAGATAAATGCAAAAAATAAAATTAGACCACTCTCTTATTCCACATATAAGAATAAACTTGAAATGAATTAAAGATTTAAATGTAAGAACCTAAACCAAAAAAACTACTAAAAAATAGGCAATAAACTCTCTGACATTGCTCTTAGTCATATATATATTTTGGATATATCTCCTTGAGCAAGGGAAACCCCCTAAAATAAATAAATAAACAAATGGGACTACATCAAACTAAAAAGTTTTTGCATAGCAAAAAAAAAAACCATCAACAAAGTGAAATGGCAGCCTACTAAACAGAAGATATTTGTCAGTGATACATCTGATAAGAGGTCAATATCCAAAATATATAAAGAACTCATACAACTTAACACTAAAAAGATAATCCAATAAAAAAAATGGACTGAGAACCTGTATAAGCATTTCTCCAAAGAGGACATGCATATGGCCAAAAGGCATATGAAAAGATGCTGAGCATCACTAATCATCAGAGAAATGCAAATTAAAACTACAATGAGATACCACCTCATGACTCTCAGAATGACTATCAGCAAATCAACAAACAACAAGTGACTGGCAAGGATGCAGGGAAAAGGGAACCTTTATGGACTATTGGTGATATTTTAAACTACTGCCGCCACCTTTGTAAACATTATGGAGGTTTCTCAAAAAATTAAAAATAGAATTACAACATAATACAGAAATCCTACTTCTAGGTATTCATCTCTAACTCAAAAAATATATGTATATCTATGTTCACTGCAGCTCTATTTATAATAATCAACGTATGGAAGCAACCTAAGTGTTCATTAATAGATGGCTGGATAAAGAAGAGACGGTACATGTATACAATGGAATATTACTCAGCCAGAAAAAAATGAAATCTTACCATTTGTGACAACTTGATTGGATCTAGAGGGTATTATGCTAAGTGAAATAAGTCAGGCAGAGAAAGACATATACCATATAAAATCATTTATGTGGAATATAAAAATCAAAATAAACAAAATAGAAATAAACTCATAGATAGAAAGAACAAATTAAGGGTTGCCAGATGAAAGTCATTTGGAAGTTGGGTGAAAGAAGTGAAGGAATTAAGAAGTATAAATTGGCAGTTACAAAATAGTCACAGGGATGTAAAGTACAACATAGGAAATATAGTCAATAATATTGTAATGTCTATGTATGGTGCCACGTGGTTACTAAACTTATTGCAGGATTACTCTATAAGTTATGTAAATGTCTAACTACTGTGCTGTACACTTTAAACTAATATAATATTAAATGACAACTATAATTGAAAAAATTTTAAAAAGAAACCAACAATACCCTTACAAAGAGAAACAAATTAATCCACTATTATAGTGAAGATTTTAGCGTCCTTCTATCAGAAACAGAGAGATCCAGAATGCAGAAAATCAATAAGGATACAGTCGAACCCCAAAATAACATCAATCAATTGGATGTAATGGGCATCTATATACTATTTTATCCAATGACAGCAGAATACACATTCTTCTCAAACTCACATGGAACATTTACCTAGCTAAACCACATTCTTGGCTAGAGGACACATCTTACTAAATTTGGAAGAATATTATCTATATAATGTCTACTCTCAGACCACAATAAAATCAAATTAGAAATCAACAATAAAGGTAAATGGAAAATCCCAATAAGTACAGTAATGGAGTTTGGAACAATTATTGTGACAGAGGAGTCAGAAGTATAAGGCATGAATCGAACTTGAATATGGCTTGTGTAGTATAAAGGTGCAATTTTGCATGATATTAGATGAACTCAGAAAGTAGAACTTCACTAAGTGTCTGAGATACAGTGATATAAAACATGCCAGTATCATAGTATAAGGTGGATAATAATTTTAAGTAGGAGTCTAAATATTTGGCCTAGTGATATAGAGAGCTCATAGTAATTCATGTTTTTGAGCATTGTCAGGGAAGAAATGAAAATATGGTTTCAGCTCTGATCTGTAAAAGAATAACTCAGAACTATTTAGTTATTAAAGAAAATTTTGGATATATTAGTCAGGGATATTACTTGGCTGTTGTGAAAGTTTCTACACATATGTGTGAGAATGCCTTTGAACTATTTTCTTGGAACAAAGGAAAAAGAATAATAAGAAATGATAGGAAAGGGAGGGAGAAAAACTTCAGACAATTTGGAAATGGTGAATCTTGTTCAATTTTTATTTGGAGGTAAAGAGTTAGCTAGCATCTACTGAACATGGCAATCTGGAGAGTGCCCTTGAATGGGCTGACCAGGAGTATTGATTAGTGTATCCCTGGAGCACACACGACATGCTGCCTTTGCATTAGTGACTGCTAGTGTCCTTCCATTGGAATCTACGTCGTAGTAAATTCCAGGTCTGTGCCATGTTCTTATGAAAATGACTCCGATCTGAATTACTCTTCCCATCAAAAGAAGTTTGAAAAACCTCTCTGTCTCAACATTACAGCAGAGAAACAAAAGAGATGCAAAGCAGATACATCATGGAAAAGAACATAGAGTATAAAATTTTTTTCTATAATTGAAAGTAGCTGCTGTTTGAAGACCAAGGGGTCACTTCTCCTTATCCATAGTTTCTAGAGGTGTCCTAGAAATTTAATACTCATATTTATATATTATGACTAATGATACAATCAAAAGTGTAGAATTTTTATTCTTTATTATAGAGCATCACTCCTAATTAATATTTTTGTTGAGTTCAAAGAGTTTTGTGTTTATTATAAATAAATATACAGGTCAACAAGACAAACTGAAAAATGAAGTCAGCTTATGATTCTTAATTCCACAATAAAAGGTCTGTAGTATCTTTTGAAGAATCTTCTACTAATAAGACTCATTTCTATTCAGTTATGTCAAATATTTTAAACATGCATTCTAGTAGTTAGGACTTTATGATGTGTGTAACAGAAAACTCAACTTGAACTCCCTTAATAAAAAAAAAAAAAAATTATTATCCCATATAACCACAGATGCTAGAAATAGGTCATGTGTCACAATCTGCTTGATTCATTGATCCAGCATTCAATTTTTCAATCTTCAGCCCCTCTGCTCTGCCATCTATGGTTATCTTCGAGGAATATTATCCCCTTGGGTAACAAAATGACTGTTGATAAATCCCTACTTCTCTGCTCCACCTCCAAGTCCATAGAAAGAAGGAGAGTTTGAAGAGCAAGGAAGATTCCTTCAAGGAAATTCTCCACTAACCTCTTGCATCTCATTGGCCTCCATTTGGGTGCCCATTTATCTTTGAATCAATAATACAAAAGATAATTATTCACGGATTCGCTTGGGCCTCAGCCACATGCTTCATGGTGAACCAATGGTGAAGTCACTTTTCTCAAAACATGAGGACTGCTCAGAAGAGATATGGACATCTGAAGAACAGCAGAGAAATAACCAGAAAATAAGAAATTCACAGTGAGAAGAAAACCATTATGTCTACTTAACAACCAAGCAGGCATATAGCAGAAAATATCACATATCATTCTGTTACACAAATATTGTCTGTATGGGAGACTTTGATTGTATTTATTACACTTCTATAATATGGTTCACTGGATTATCATAACAAATCAACTGGATATTGCCACATTTTAATAAAACCTCCTTAGACTGGCCAATTCATCCAAAAATGATATATGTATTCAGCATTTAACTTTCCAGAAGTCATGACACTTTAGCCTGAAAGAGTGAAAATAAAACCCAATGATCCCCTTTCCTTTGGGTTGGTGCTTGTATTACTTCAACCAAATTCAGGGTGAGGATTTCCTCTACTTTAAGGTAAAGGAACAGACTGGTCTTGAATAATTCCTACCACTGAGCACAAACCCTAATGCAAGTTCATCTCTTAAACCTGGTGACTTCACACTATTTATCTCCACAGCATCCGGTTTAGATACTTCCTTCATAGATTTCAAGAATCCATTTCTTTTGCACAGTAGTCAGCTATGCTAGGTTCACTCTCAGAATCACAATAATAAATAATTTAGTTTAATTTTTATTCTGAAATTCCCAGTAGGAGCTCAGGGTCATTCAGAAGAGAAATGCAAATATAAACTGAAAGATTTTTTAAACATTTTTGATATGAAAAAAAAAAGAGAGAGAGAGGGAAAGACAAAAAAGGGAGAAACCCCCATAGAAATGGCTGTGTATTGCTGCGCATATCTAGCTTGTTTGAAACTGGTGGAGTCAGCCTTTCTTTGCTCCTTGACATGGTGTGTTTTTCTCTCCTGTTAAACCCCCAAGTCAGTGGTAGATGAGAAAGAGCAGTGCTATTAAAGAAACCTGTCACCAGAAACAAAGTGCCGAACGAAGACCATTTGAAGGACTTCCTTGGGTGCAAATGTTTGGCTCTGCATAGATTATAAACTCGCTTTCAATCCCAGACTGAAGGAAAATAATCCTTTTTTTCCATTTTATTTTCATTTTAGCAGATACTTATTCAAAAACAACTATTGTCCAGTCACCAGGCTTGTCAGCTTTATAGATGGTTTATTCTAGAGATGGAACCAATAGAGAAAAAAAAAAAAATAGTACATTTTCTTGGGTATATCTCAGCTTGCCAACCTAATCTGAATTCCTGTTAAATGACTATAATGAAGCTAAAAAAAGTTGACTCTAACTTGAATACAGGAAAATCAAAAATCTTTTAGGTTCATTGATGGTTTCTATTATTTATGAGAAGCTTAGAGTAAATTAATATGAAGTGTAAAAAATTTCTCATGGAAAAGTTGCTAATTATGGCTTTTTCCCTCCTCTTGGTGGTGGGGGGTAAATGAGGAGGTTTTTTTCCGGAGCAAGGCATATTTTTGGTATTCATATTTTGTGAAGAATTCATTTAAAGCAGGCCCCATAGCACATGGCAGGAAGGCAAGTTATCAGAAAAAGGATAAAATAGGCTTCAGAAATTTCTTACCATCTTGGTGTGCTTTTAGAACCTTCTGTTTAAGAAGCCAGCTCTTCCTAGTACAAAAGCATATTGCTGAGATACAGTTTTTCCAGATAATATCAAGAGATGAATAACTCAGGATAGATCCAACAGACAGGGCAAAAACATTGAATCTGTCAGATTGGTAACTAGCTCCTTGAAAACTGTGAAGTAACTCTTTTTCATCATTTAAGATTTGTAACCTCAATATAAGAAAACTGGACTACATGGCTTTTAATGCCCAATATATCTATAATTCTATGATTTTGGTAAAGAAAAACAAATCTATAAAATGGTCCAGAACTTTATGAAATAGTGGATGTTAACAAATTGCATTAAATATAAGATCCCACTGATTGTAAAGTGTGTCGATATTTTATTAATCACTGAGTGAACAAAGTTTGCCACATAAACCTTTACTTAAAAGTGTTCCAGTATTGTCACTTTCATTGCTGCTTCTCAAGCCACTGACGCCCATTCTGTAACTTTTAGTGCAGACAGTTTTAACAGAAAGTTTAGAGACAATAATTAGGATTCACATTCCATCTTCAAATGGTCCACTAATGATTTATTGACTAAAAACTCAAGAAGTTATAGCCACCACCCGCGAAAGCAATTTTACAGAGTGCTTGCCTTGACAACTATGATGTGAAAACCACCTGAAACAAAGGAACTTCGACTGTAAAATACGTCTTGATTTTTAACAGTATTAAAAATGTATGTGGGTGGTCACTTAAGAACAACAGAATATACAATATAACAATAAATATTAATTCTATATGCTGACATAGTTCTTTTAGACTTATTTCATTAAATAAATAGACATCTGTACTTCTATGTGCCAAGCACTGTAAGACCTTTACCCTAAAATGACAGGTAGGCACTGAAATGTTTAAAGAGTAAAAGGGAAAGATTTACATTTGAAAAATATAACTTCAGTTATAGTGTCTACATGAATCAGAAGGGGGAAAGGAAGAAATGTGGACGTAGGGATATCAGTTAGGAGCATATTAAAGTCTCCCCATGATGACAATTTGGTCTAAAATAATTGCAGAGTAGACAGTAAGAAATGTATGGATTTGAAAGGTGATCAGAAGATAAAGTCTATAATACACAGGTATATGTAGGAAAAATAATAGCTAGAAATTTAGTAAGATATATACAGAAACAAATTACTCATTCAGTGCTATCATATGTACTATTTACAAAATTCCATCTGTGTACAAAAAAAATGAAGATATAAAAGTTTCCATGTCCAAATGTGAGCATCTCTCTCTCTTCTCAAATTAGTGGTAGATGCTATTCTTGGCCAAACTCTCTGCCAGTGAGAAAAGGCCAAACAATTCAAATATTATATTGCTTTGACGAATTTAATTACCATCTCTGTCAATGCCTCTGTAGGAACAATGATGTAGAATGTTTAGAGAATAGGCAAGTGTGTTTTTTAAATGATGAACCAAACAGTGTGTACTGGTTAGGTTGGCAAATAGAGAATTTGAGAGCTAAAGGATTAAAAAGAAGAATGTAGAAGGACCTGGAGATGAAAATGAAGGTAAAGGATGGTTATATTGGACATGATTAAGCTTGTCATCTGAGAAAAAAGATGTGGTCAGAGTTTAGAATGCTTGAGGTACTGTTTTTGGAGGAATGAAATTCACGATAACAAATTAAAAGTAGGAATTTGAAGGTGGCTGGCTGAAGTAAAGAAAGTAAAAAAGGCCCTTGGAAGTTGGGACATCAAGAAAACTGAGAGACCAAAATGTTTGCAGGATTACCATCCACGTAGACTCGACATTAGTAAAAATTATATGTGCTTTAGTCAAATAGCTTGAGCAGGTGCTAATGTTCTTGATAAACTGTGGAGAATGAAATCTAGAAAACAGAAGGTGAGCATAAATAGGTTGGTAGATAGAAGCTTTAATATTGCAGAATGGCATGCATCTCAAAGGAGCTGACTTGTTTGACCAGTTTTAATATATGAAAAGATGCTCAGCTTCACCAGCTATTAGGCAAATACAAATAGAAACCACAATGAGATACCCTCACACTAGAAAGATTTTTAATGAATCTAATCTCATCTGCTTATGATTCTATCAAACTCCATAATTTCACTTTGCCAACATAGACACCCAACAGCTAGCCACACCAACCATGCCATCCTCTCACATGCTTTTATTCATATAGTTAGCTGTGTTTATCGTGGTTACTTATAAAGGGTTATAAGGCTTAATCTGAGGAATTAAATAATGTTCTAGAACACAGCTTAAATGTAATTTACTCTTCTTAAATTTCTTAGATTTCTGACCTCCTTCCCCCATCATCACCATCCACCAGCAGATCTAATAACCTTTATTTGTGCACTTCCATGGTTTGGGGGCATAGTTTCATTACCATACTTTATCTATTCTGTAACAGATATTTTTAACATGTTTTTCTCTCCCACTACACAGCGAGTGCCTTGAGACCAAGTTTCATGCCTTATTGACCTTTGTATTACTTCTTTCATCTAGTACAAAGACTGATACAGGGTAAACAGTAATGAAGGATTGCTGAAACAAATTGAATTTTTAAAATGTTTTGTTCCCTGAGCAGCCATTTTCCTCTACCATGTCAAAAACATTGAGTTCTTTGTCCTTTGGCAATGGCATATTTCAGATTCCTAAGATATTTAAAAGCATACAGCTTCGAGCTGAAATGAAAAGACTCATTACAGTACTGAATTAGAGCTACTAAGTCATATTTTGCAACCGTACTGTTCACCAATATAATTAAAAGATATTGAACTTTCATTAGTTAGGGAAGCCAGCCACCCTTTAATTGTCATTATTTAAATTTTTTGCTGACTGTAATAGCCTCATGAGATAGACATCTCATTTCTGTGACAGACCCAAGGGTCGCCAGAGGTATAATTTTATTTCTTTATACTTTAATGCAGCCCATAAAAGTATTCAACATTTAATTCATTCCTAACTTTCATTAGTAATGTTAGTCAAGTACAAATTAGTCTCATTTTCCATTTTAAAATCAGAATTTCTTAGTGTTGGAAAGAGCAATAATTTATTACTATCCATATGATGTTGGAATATCTCCACAGTAATTCTGTCACCTGTGTTCAGTCTGTGGACAAACACCTTGATGAAGAAGAACTCTCTGCATCCTAAGATGACTCATTTCATATTTTTAAACCTTTATTTTAATGTTTCTATATAGGATGAAACAATAAACCAAATAGTTCTACTTCTATCGCTTTTATTATACAATATATTTCATGGTTTAATCTCTGTTATAATATTAGAAAAAAATATTAAGTTGCCTGACAAGACTTATTATAGCTGGGCTGTTTATACCCAGTTTTTTAAACTATTTACATATCATATTATTTGGGTTTACTATATTATCTTGACTACTCTTTCTACCCTCAATGTGTTTATAACCCATAAGATGATTCACCCAGAACTGAATCTAATACCTGTAGGTTGTGTATATGTAAAAAGGGGAAAACAGAGCTTCGCTCTTCTATCAATGGTATTTATACTTTCTTATATGCAAACAAAATGCCTTTTTTCTGGTGGTGGGTGATGTTGCAACACATTTCTGTAATAAACACCTCACTTGAATCTATACCATATGAAGAGTAAAATATCCAATGGATACACCTATGTCAATCAATTTCCATCCCTATGACTCCTGACCACCATTGCCTGAATTTACAGAAAATTAAAAGTGCAGCAGGAATTTTTCTTACCTCTATAGTTTTTAATGCATAAAATTATTGTCTATTATATTCATTTACTTAACAGTAGTTCACAAATGTTGGATTTGAACAGCAGTGCTTATTTATGTGTCTAGCATACCATTTACCACAGTTTACTGCAACTTCTCCATATTTGTTTTCCTCTCAAACATATGTATGCATCAAGGTTAGGGCTTGTCTTACATTGCTCTGTATTAATGGAATCTAGCACAATGCTGTTTGTTGAGTAAATAATGATTTTTGTACATAGATAGCATTAGTTTTTGTATTAATGTATCTGAGTAATATGAAACTCAGGTATGAAGGACATAATTGCACTCGGTTAAATATCGAAAAAAGCAGCCAAGGGGAAGAAGGATTAAGTATATTCTACAATAGCACGAAAAAAGCTAGTCCGGTAAGAAAAATTACATAGAATTTATTCTAATTTTATTACCGTAACTTGGAAAAGAATTTTCAATAATCCTCAGCTACATAAAATTCCAGATAATCTAGCAAATTTGTTGGTTACATTTCTACTCATAAAATTCGCTATTATTTTATGATTCCCAAAATAGTCTCCCCAATGAGAGGCTAAAAGAATTCAACTTACCAACATGTAGTTCATATAATAACAAAGGTGTTGAGGGGCTTGAGCATAAATAGAGCCTATGATGAAGGTTGCAGTGGGTGGTTATTTGGCACCTATTTTATGCTAGGTACAATTCCAAATGCTTTATATGAATTATTTTAATTAATATATATTGTAACCCTATAAATTAATTCCCAGTATAGGTCCATTTCACAGTTGAGAAATTTAAAGGTGGAATTAATGGTCATTCTTACTCTAGAGCTAATGATTCATCAATCTTCCCTATAAAACGTCAAATCTAAATACCTCCTGCCTCAGATTGTTCCTGAAAAAATTCAACCTATTATCTCAATTTGAGAAATTTATAATAAGAAAGTTGACCTTTTTTAAGACAATTAGCTAGAGAAAGAAAAAAAAATTAACTGGCTCTTCTGACTAGGTAGGTAATTAAAAAGAAAACAAAACATGAATGGAATACCCGCGGTTGATGAAGTTACCTTTTATTCCTGTTAAAATAAATAAATGAAACAAATAAGCAATGAGTGCTTTCTAATCCTAAACTAGGATTTCTTAACCTCAGCACTATTAACATTCTGGGTGGAATAATTACTTTTGTGGGAATCGTCCTACATGTTGTAAAATATATAACATCTTTGGCTTCTATCCACTAGATGCCAATAGCACCTTCATTACAGTATGACAAGCAAAAATGCCAAATGTCACCTGGGGGCAAAATCACTGTCCAAAGGTAAAGAAAAATAATGTGACATTAAAGCCCTATCTCTCTTTATCATCCTTTTCTTTATACAAGTATTTCTCATATGCTGTATAGATAAGCAACATAATAATAAAAAAAAAAAGCAACCCTTGAAACAAGAGAGAAAACCTCATTAGAGATGCCTGCTTCTTGTAGACGCATTGACAGATCTAATTTATCCTTTCTTTCTCCTATAACACAAATGATTTCAGGGTTCCTCCACCCTCATCGCCACAACACACACACTACACCCACTCTCATTCCCCACTTTACAATTCTTGTATAATACTTCTATTTTTATTTTCCGATCTGTTTCTATAGTTCAATTGATAGAGATAGGGCATAGCTGGGAGTGACAGAATTGGTCCAGAACATCTCCCTCTCTTAAAACTTTCTACTATTTTCTCCCCAAACTAAGTCACATGAAAATCAAACTTAAATAAAGTTCAAGAAGAAAGTATTATCAGACTTTCATTAAATGATCTTTTTCTTTTCCCTCATCTTCTTCTTTAACTAAGTTTGAAGTTCAATTTCCGGTCAGGTCTATTACATCCACTTTGTGTAAAATATTAACTCCTTTTATGAAAACTTAAGAGATTATTTCCTACATTTGAAATATTCATCTCAATTTATATCTATATTTTCCACTCCACTTGTATGTTTTATTTTGCAAATTTAGCATTGAACCTTAACGTGAAGATGAAATTTCATTGCTAATTGGACAAATATTTGAATTTAAAATACTGTAATTTTCAAGGACCATAATATTAAAGCTTATGCTTCTTAATTCAACCCAAATGGGACAGTGAGAAGGGTCCTTGGCATCTTCACCCATAAGGTTACAGTCGATCTTTCTTTCCAACTCACCTCAAATTTAGCTAAAAGAATTCCCCACCTATTCCCTGCCCCTGATTTTGTTCTCAATTTGTAGCCAAATGCAAATGAGTTCATACAGTGAAGACTAGAGTTCTTTCCTCTCAACCAGAAATAGTAATCAAAGGGAAAAATACAATACTTGCATTTTAATCTTTTTGTCAGTCATTTACTCCAACTGGACAAATAAGGCAAAACTAACATATCCTGCTTTTCTTATAAAGTTCAAGAAAGAACTAACTTTCCAAAAGTAAGTCATAATTTGGCATCTAAGTGCAATTTAGATTTATGTACAGTATCTTATTTCAGTGAATTCTACATATACCTGAAAAAATGAATGAACATATTTCTTTTAGCTGGACAATATCTAAACCTTACTCTCATTAAATTACTATGTTAATTCTGTGAGTAGATAAGTTGAAACTAAATCTTTTTGGACTTTTAGGAAAAAAATTATTCCAAATTGTCTTTTCCTTATCAATTTTATATACATATGACTTAGAGAAAACTTCATTATTTCTGTCCCCATTAAATGAATTATAAATATGCTATATTTTTATTGATTTTATTAATAATTGGGTTTTTATGTTCTGATAATGGAATTTTTTAGTTTAGTGGGATCTTACAGATTTTTACATAGTCATGTTGTTTTTTCTCTGAATACAATAACTGAGAGTAATCTTTGAGAAATTTTTACTGTTGTATTATCTCATAAATAAATAGCAATATAATAATATCGCACACTTACTATGTGGGGGTTATATTTATTAATGGCTCCCAAACCTATATGAAGTTCTATGAATATGTAATCTCATTTAATACTCATAACATCCTTTTGAGGTAGGTACTATTATTTAACAGATGTGAAAATTTAGGCTTACAGATCTTAAGTAACTTCCCACAGTCAGCCAAAAGGTAAGAATTATGTCCAGGATTTTAATCGTAGCCTATCTGACCTCAAAACCTAAGCTCTAATTATTCTACTTTATCTGATACACATGTGATTCAAACACTCTTATGCCTTACTACTCAGAGATCTGTGAACCAGCAGCATCAACATTACCTGGGAACTTGTTAGAAATGCAGAATCTCATGCTCCACCCTATACTAGAATCTGATTTTAACTCATCCTGGTTATTCTTACACACATTAAAATTCTAGAAACACAATTCTAGTTGGGTCCTGGTGGGTTGTCTCCTTAACATCCATTCTATCCTTTCACAAAACATTCATAATTCTGGTTTCGAAAAACACATAGTTCCAGCAAGATAACTCCATACCTGGCTACACAATGCACACTAAACTAAACTATACATCCCATGAGAGTGAGTCTCTGGACTTCAGATGGGAATGTTGGCACAAAAATTGTATTCTTAAAAGCCAGCTGGTTAAAGGGTGGCTATGTGGGTTTAGATATAGTGATTCTAGAGTCTTCAGAGATAGAGGCCAGAAAGCAATTAACCATGCTCCGTGTTTGAGAATTTCTCCTTAAGAGGACTCTGTTTTAAGAGGGTTGGTCTATGTGTTGAGTGTGTGATTTTTTTTTTTTTTTGAGGGGTGGGGTGAGAGGGTGGAAGGAGGTAGAGTGAGTTGTATTGACATAATCAGATTTTGAAGACATGATTGAGAATTGATTAAATGAACACTAAAACCCTAAGGCAAAGTGGCCAGTTACAACTGTTTCTGCGGGATACACGAGAGATGCCTGTCTGTAGTTTAGACCAGACTGAGGAGTAGGGAGAAAAAAGAGAAGTGAACAAATTCTAACTATATTTAGGAAGCAGAAGCAATAGCCTAAATAGTTTTAGGCTACAAATAGTAAGGAAACTATTAAGAAAAGCTTCAAAATATCTGGTCTAACTGGAGGCAATAATCTTTACTTACTATAAAAAATATTGGAGTAGGAGCAGTGTAGCGGGCAAAATGAGCAATTCCATTTTGAACAAACAGCTGCGCTAAAAGTTCAAATCCAAGATCATCTTTGCCAATACTTTTTTGTTCTTAATCATTATATATCTGACTGCATTTGACCCATATTTATTTTTAATTTTTTAATTTTTATTATTATTTTTATTATGGTGACATTGGTTAATGAAATCCAGCAACCTCAGGTGTACAATTCAACAGTAAGTTTTATATATCTATTGCATTGTATTCACCACCCACAGTTAAATTCCTTTCTGTCACCACATATTTGACACATTTTACCTCATCTACCTCCCCTTCCCCCTCTACCCTCTTGTAACCAGACCTTGAGATAATCATGCAAAGCAAAATAAGTCAAACAGAGAAAGCTGAAAACCACGTGATATCACTTATATATATATATAAAAGCAACAAACAAACAGGACAAACAAGCAGAGACTCATGGACATGGACAATAGACTAGTCATTTGACCCTTTTTAAAAAGAGAGATAATGCAAAGTTTTCTTCATTCCAAATTATTCTTTCCCTAAAATTGGTCTTAATATTTTTGAGATTTTACTTATATGTGATATAACTAATTCAGAGATATAGGCACTGTTTTTTCTGTATTAAACACAATTTTAGTGTGGGTAAATTTTCTAAAGGAAAAACATGACCTGTAATCAGAACTCTCAGAAAAGAAACGAATTTTGTAAGATTGACTTCTCTCCTGCTCCATTAATTGTTAATTATCACTAATGAGAAGGAAGTAGAATTTGGTTTACATCTGAACAGCCCATATATCAAACTTACCTAGAATGCTGGTCACGTGAGCAGCCAACGCTGGCTCTCTCCAGCATGTGACCCCCACCTTGTCATTTCAGCTTCCCTAAGAGAGGTTTGTAAAGGCTGGAATTCTCATGATACAGTCTACTGGATTCTGGGCTCTAAAACCTGAAGGATTCTTGAATTAGCTGCAATAAAATTTGGAGGTTTTTGTTTTTTGTTTTTTGTTTTTTTCTGTGAATGGATCTTAGAGGAAATTTTTAGGTCTCTGAACAACCTTCTACTGAAGAATCTCAAATGTACCTTAAAATATCCACCGATGCCCCCAAATCTCTAAATACATCGATGGGAATTTCAGCATTTAATTTCGTATTATTCAGAAGCTTTTAAAGAGGATATGTTATATTTGGTTTTTGTTTTTGTTTTTAAATCCTATGTTTGTTTTTACATAGTAGGTAATGTTGAGGAGACAAAATGACAAACTGTTCTGACAATAATTGACAAGTAAATGGTGCATTAATTTGAATTGCTCCAAATGCTTACACTCGTTAGATGCAGCTTGTTTGGGGTGGGGGAGAGGGAAGTAATTATGTAGCTGCCATAAAACTTTCAGGGAACAAAAAGGGCAACATTTGTTTCTGTTTCTCTATGTTTCTGAGAGAATACGTATGATTTAAAATCATTTTAAAGTGTGCAGCTCCCATGCTATCTTTTTGCTACAGTAGCTAAAAGGCCCACTCAAAACTGTGAGAATATTGCATTAAAAAAAATCACATATATCTATAGGCAAAGAAAATAACATATACTTCTCTTTAAATGTAGTTATGCCTCTCAAGATGCTGGTTTTTAGTTTTCATTTTCATATATGAAAGTATTATGAACATGTTAGACCAAATCTTAATGTATATTGAATATTTTGTTTGAATCATGATATTCTCTGTTCTGCAATATAAATACACAGACTAATCTGTTTTCTGAATTGGATGACTAAAATTTCCTTAATTAAAAAGAGTTAACAGACACACGCATACACACATATACATGGTGAGATCAAAGATTAAACAATTGCATTTCAGATATATTCTGACATTTTTACTCCTAACAAGTGAAATGTGAGAAAGCCCTATAATAACCTAGGTTTTTTCTAATTATTAGAAAGAAGGTATTCAGTTTTTAAAAGTTGTCCTACCTTTAAAAGGCATTGTCTTCAAGTTAATAGTGTTACAAACTAAGCTTTTAAACAAAAATATTTTTTAAATCCACATTATGAGTATTCGAGCTAATTTCAGGTTTTATATTGTGTTCAGCAGAGTTTGAGACTTCAGTTTGAATTTTTTCTCATTTGTTTAATTTAAAATAGAAAAAGGGGAAAGAAGGAAAACAGTATTAATGCCTTCTGCACTAGGCTAAACTTTTTAAATGTTATATAATTTCATAACAACTGTGGGTTATGGTTTTATTATCTCAGTTTAAATAATGAGGAAACTAAGTCTCAGAAAAAGTTAATTACCACTCCCTATGGTTACACAGTCCTTAAGGGGTAAAATAATAGAGTTTGATTTAAATATAGATTTGTCTATATCTATATATGCTTAAAGTCCTACCCATGTTTTTTCATTGTCATTTTTTTCTGTTTGTTTGATGCTTAGGTTAAGCTGGAGTCAAAAGAATTCTCACCAATAAAATCTGCGAAAGCATAAATTAAGTACATGAAGCAACACTGAGAATGTTGTTATCAACCAAACAGTTTTAGCTATCAAAACAAACATCATTCTTCCTTACGTTTCCAAGAATATTTTTTTATTGTGTGTTATCAAACATCATGCCATGAAAATGAAACTTTTATTGTGGTGGACCAATAACACCCAAAAGTTATAATTTTATTTCATCATCTATTCAAGAAGTAGCTATTTTTCATCCATTTCTATATTTTGAATAAGGAAAAGTCAAAAATAATTCAAAGCAATTCTTGCACAGAGAAGTTCAGTACCTAACTAGAAGAAAAAATATATATAAATATGCAGAAAATCATCATAAACATAGCTCACATGTCAACTACAACATTACAGTGTGTAAGACATTTTGAAATAAGCATAAAAGATTATCAGATATCTCCAGTGAAAAACTATGTATTTTTTACCACATACCTTCCCGGTTATCTGATTTTAGTCTTTTACTGCCTCTAAGCTATTTACAAGTTACAGGTAACTCTTTTAGTTATAAATAATTCATGGCAATAAAAAATGATTCTTACTTAAAGACATGAAAATAAATGTGTCTGATAAAAGTTCAATTGACTTTCCTCCTACACTGTTAGATGCCAGTTTGCCTCCTTTTGCATGTTCATTTTAATATTCCTGATTTCAAAATAGGTCTGTTCTTAGCACTCCTTTTTTGAATTAGTTGTGTAATAATTATGAGTTAATAATGAGTTAAGTTCAATATTTATCACGTGTTCACTTTATCTTTGTATGAGTTCATGATATGCCTTTTCCTGAAAATTATTAATACATGTGATATAAACATTCTAGGTTGGTTTCCAGGGAACACAAAGGAACAAATGATTTTCTCTGGGTGTATGGAAGACAAGCGATAAGCTATATCCTCCTGTAGGCTGAATCCCTAAAAATATATTATTGAGATGAAAGACACTCTCCTCTGTAAACAAATGCATCATCATCTACCCATTTGATTCTTCGGGCTTCACATATTTTAATGATTTCTGTACCTGTATATCAAAGAGAAGGGAACTGATACATCTCTTTAATAAGTTAGATCAGAAAAACAGACACATACACATGGGCACACATAAAAAAGGATTATAGAAAGATAAATTAGAACACCTTAACAATTAAGATATTATCCTTTCAATATTTTTAAATAGAATTGAATAAATACACTAAATCATTCTGTCATCTGTTGGTATTAATATGGTTCAGCTTCCCAGGGAGATATTTTATCAATACTTTCAAATTTTGATTTGAGGAATACCACGAATACTTTCTCATCACTACCTTCTTCCTGTTCTTTAGATGTCATGCTGTTTACTCTTTTCTCATGAGCCTTTGAAGAGAGCAGCCCTGTCTCCCTCGAAGAGATACAAAATGACTTTGCATCACTAGAGTGCTTTGACAGTGAAGGAGTTCAGAACAAGTCTCCCCAGAATATGTTACTTTGACATGTGGACGTTCCAGCTAAAAAGAATGAAGGCCCCCAAAACTCAAGGAGAGCTTTTATACCTCTTGCTTCAAAGCCTGAAATAATTTAGCTAGCAGGCCTAGCCTAAGAAGAGAACTATCACCAGGGATAACAGCAAAGAATATAGGCTAGGTGTGGTATACTTATGGGGGAGCTCAGCAGGACCTAAAATCAAATTTTTCTCTGTGTCCCAAACGTTTGTTTCCCAAACATTTGCTTTCCCCTTCTTATAAATTGTCTTCCTCTCATTTGAAGTCTGAGACACTAATTCCATTCTCCTTAGCTCAAGATGGCATATAAGCTTCAATTGCCTGGGTGATTGGAGGTCTCACATTCGAAAGGAGCTCCTGTACATACATTAATTAAATTTGTTTTTCTCCTGTTAATCTGTGCAATGTTAATTTGGTTATTAGACAAACCAAATAACCTTAAATGGCAGAGGAAAAATTTTCCTCTCTAACAGACAAAAGAAAAACTTCTTCTAAGTACTTATGTATTTAATAACGGTTTCCAATACCATTAGTGGAATTTCTATTCCTTTCTTTCTGCACAAACAATATCTTTTGGTAGCAGAGAAAATTACGGTAAATCAATTTAGTTTTCTCCTACAGAGCTTTGTGTCTATCAGATCCTGAGTTATTACTTAAGAGTTCAAAGGCTTTCTTCAAACTTAAGGTTCATGTCTTACTCCTACACAAAAACTCAAGTAAGCCATTGGTGTCATCAAAAATCATTTAATATTTTGACAGATACTTCTGGAAGGCAACTCAAGGCAACTGAGCCAAAAAAGAAACACACAGTAAAACAGGGAGGAAAAAACTAAACATAGTTTATATAAATAGTGCCCCCTGGAGTTTTGTAGAAAATGAATGTTGCCATGAAGAAGAAAACAGTGATGGCACCCACTCCATATTGTTAGGGAGAGGAAAAGTATCTCCCCTTCTTAAATTCTTGTGGCTGGACAAATAATAAAATTGACACGAAACAAGAATAACAAGAAAACAAATTTAATACATGTACATGGGAGAATCTTCATGATGCTCAGAGAAATGATGAACCAGACAGTGTTTTATACTATTAGACCAAAAAAAATTTAAACAAACAAATAAATACATAAATAAAATTTTTGAAGAACTGACAGGATAAGAAAAATAGTTCTCATTAGAAATGAATCTAAGCAAGATTTGGATCTTCATTAGGGAGGAATCTAAACAAAGTTTGAGTTTGGGTAATAAATTAATAAAGAGGCAGCAAGGTTTGTTTATCAGCCTCTTCAGTGCTGGATGTCTTAGCTTTAGCAAGAAGACTGTCTCTCTCAGCCCCTCTGAAGAAGAGAAGGCACCTTTCAAAGGAGAGATTTATTTCCGGCATTTAGGAAGACAAAGGAGGGTCAAAATGCCCTTCTGGCACCAGCTGCATGTCAAGTAACTTTAATTCAAAGTAATCAATATGCTAGTGTGAGATAGTTTCAGGCAGTCTTCCCTAGACCTGACAGTACCATCATGTCTTTATTACTTTAACAAATCAAGATGAGGATTATAACTGGCTTATCTTTTTTTACATGTACAAACAATTCAACTGGCACAATCTAAATATTTTTTTCATTGGACCAATCAACCAGCTTATAAATTGAAATGACTTATTTTCTGATGAATTGGTAAACAAGGTATATAAATATAGATATAAACACATTCATAACATATTTTTAACTTAAACTCTACTAGTTTACAAATTATAGCTAAGTACAAGGCACCAAAACATGCATCCTAAAGTATTTAGGTAATTATTCAATTACTTTATCAAACATTGACCAAAGAGCAAATATTACCCATGTGAAAGCAAGAATTGAATTAGCTCAGAGGAAAGTGAATCAGGAATTGCAAATTGTGTGTCCCTAGAAAAAGAAATTCCATATTTTAATTCCATAACAATATTTGATTTCAACCTGTTTAACAACCACCATTAAAAATTGTGTTTAAGACATTAAGTAACTGAAGAAATCTTTAAAGCCTTAAGATGTCAGCCTTTGTAACATTTCAAAAGCAGAGGAACTAATATTTTAGAATCAAATCATTTACATCATCTTTCAATGAGAGCTTAAATATTGTAATTAGTTACTAAAAGCCAAAATATTTGTTGGAACTGAGGTCTATTTCCATCTCTAAAATTTAGCAACCAGATTAGCTATAGGAATGGCCATTAAGCAAGCTAATTTCTCCATCTGTGAAAGAGGGATAGTAATAGTAAATTTCTATTCACTAAGCCCACCTCCATCAAAAATTCCGGAGCCACTTCTTAAGTCTTTTCTAATTTTCACCTTTTTAAAATAGAAGCTGCTTATTAAAATTGCCCCAACAAAACACTATCTTTGTGGCACAGCCTTATAAATAAAAATGTTTTAAAGTTAACTTTTATGTCTAAGGGAACACATGGAAAAATGTATTTTTTTTTTTTGTAAAATAGTAACTTTACAAGGATGCCAATATTCTTGACAAAGACTAGTTATAAGATTCTTATTCGATGAAAGAATGTCAGAGGAAGACTTATAATGCAGAAAATAAACATAGTGTCTCCATGCAGAATGTGGTGAATCTACTACATCATACGGCTGTCAGCATGCCTCGTCATAACCATAACTAGTGCTAAAAAAAGAGAAAAGCTGCTCCCAATTATCGGATTGTCATAAAGAGGTCCCCAATCAACTTTATGATTAATTTATAGTTATTCCCTATCAAGCGTTTTTAATAATTCCACTCTAGATATTGAGCCTGAACACTCTCTGAACTCTTGCTATATCCACAAGAGATTGTCTTTCCAGAAAGTCATCTCAATGAAGCAGCAGTCTATTGACAATTTTCTAATCTCAAAACTACCTGAGGCTCAAGTGCTACCGAACCAAGACTCTTCCTATCAGTGGAAGTCCCCATGCCCTCTCTAACTTTATCCCCTCTTATTCTCAGGAATCCTACTGAAGTAACAGTGGGAATAAAATAGGCTTTTAAAGAGAACCATCATCAAAACCTCTGTTTTGCATTCTGAAACCAGCGTTAGGATAAAACTTTTGCTCAAAAGAAAATGCAAATAAAAAAAACTAATTAAAACCTATATCCTATTGAGAAAATGCTTGTTATATATTTAGCAAACTGTCTGGTACCAAGTTAGCAATGGGAACAAGTAGCCGTAATTGTCTTTGCTCCCCAAACCAGTTGGTAATACATTGAGAAAACAGTTATAATACTTCTTAAATGCCAATAGAAAAAATATATGAAGCAGTGTAAATATGTCCATTACAGTAATTTAGACTCACATCCAATCAATGCAAACATCATTAATTGGGTTCTCCTGTTGGCCTGGCTGCATGAATTGTTACAGTGGTGCTAGGCAATGCAATTCACTTTGGTTTGCATTCAAAGTCACGAATTACCTAAAGATAGGGTCATTAAAACAGATCCTAAGGGGGAAAAACACACTTGACATTGGCATTACTGGTCCAGTGAAAGCAAATAAATTTGGCCTTGGGCATTGATTCCACATATTTCTGAAAATCTTTAAAGTTTTCGTACTACTTAATATCACTTTGTAAAAACAAAATGAAAAATAACATATGCAAAAAAATAAATTAAGAATAAGAATTACTTCTGTAAATGAGTGAGATATGCAACCTAAGAGACAGATAACATAATAATTTACCTTCCAGGGATAAGTAAATAGATTTCTTATGATTAATTCAATTATAAATGTCTAATAAAAACATTCTCTTAAAAATTAAAAATACAGGATCAGAGAAGTCTAAAATAAAAACCTTTTGGTGGGAAACTGTTCTGATTTTATCACTATGTTTCATTTCTCTTTGTCATTTTCAGAAAGAATAGGATTTTGGCATCAGATCTGGGTTTGACACTCAGTTTACTAATTATTAACTGAGTGACCTTAGTCACTCAGATTCTTAGTTGTTTTATTTTTCATCTTATGACAGGAATAAATGTGCCAGGATAACTGAATTATTGAGGGATCACAAAAGGATGAAAGTAAAGCACTGGCTATATCATCAGTAAATACTAGCTCCTGCCTCTTCCCCTTGCTCCTAGTTTCTTCCCCTGAAAATTTCTGAACACGTCAAAATAATTTTCTAAATGTGTGCAGAAATCCCATATTTGGTTCCATTAAGGCAATTACTGAAGCCAGAGCTATTAACATCCCAAATACAAAAGCACTTTACTAAAATCTGGAGAACAAAGAGAAAACAGTGAGAGACTCATAAGAAATGTGCAAACACCCAAATTTCTGAAGAAATGTCATTATCTTAAGAAACACAAAGAAAAGTGGAAGAAAGTTTAGGAAGGTTCAAATTTCCTCATTCTTCAGTAACAATTGTTTTTTTTTTTTCCCCAAAAGTACTTTATACCTTCGTTTTCAATGACCTTTTTACTCCTAGGATCCTACCCAAGCCAGAGGCTCCAATCACAAATGGCACTCTCAACCTCCAACTATAATGCTTGTCTTCTGAGACTCCAAAAGATACCCCAAATATGTATATTATCCCTTCTCAAAAACTGCCAACAAATTAAGCCTTTTTATCATCCAATTCATGATTCCCAGATATTTCATGAACCCAAATAGATCTTCAAATATAATTTAAATTTTCAGAAAAATTTCACAATCTAAAAAAAAAGAAAGATGTTAATGACAATAAATTATCCAAGTAGTCTGAAGATTATGATTATTAAATACAATACAAACACACGCGCGCACACACACACAGTTCCTTAAATATTTTTTCCCCAAGAAGATATTATTGAAAAGTTTATTCAATTTTACATGTTAAAATTCATTTTATACCAGTTTTAATTCAGTTTACTGACTTATGTTTTACTAAAAACTACAAAAAAAATGACAGTTATTTTTAGGGGTACTTTTATCACTTAATTAATTAAAAGTTCTTAAATATTTCAAGTGACCCAAATGGTTTCTTATAAATGTAACAAATTTAATTTCCTGTTTAAATCTTTCCATTTTTTGGCTATCAAACCTTCTAAAAATTTTCTAGTAATTTTCATGACTCTAAAGGAAGTACAGTAATATATATGATGTCAAGTTAACTTAAAATGTTCTAATACTGTACTTAAAAATTGTGATTTTTACCAAAAAATCACAATTCTGTATCAATTATTACATATTTTAAATTAGAACTCATAAGTCTTTATAGCAAAAGACTAAATTCTCTCAAATACTACAAATATGTAAAATATGCAAATTTCTTAAAACAAAGATATTAACATGATTTTGAGTTCATCAACGTGTCTGTTTTGTCCATTTTCCTAGATATAAAAGATATACACTCACAAAGGGGAAAAAATGACATTCTCAACACATTTTGGAATCATTTTTGCCAGACGAAGTTTTATAATGACTCGCCATCTTTGTCAGGATGTTAACTGGATGCATTTGAAAACAATTGCTAGGACACGATACTATTTATATCTAAGTTCAAGTTAAATAGAATCAGTTTAATCAGTCTCCTCACAGAAATCTGCAACTCCCACCCAGTCTGCTATTTCATGTAACAAAATTTTACCTTTTTTGATCTTATGATATTTAAACGTCTTCAGCCTAGTCACCTAAGACCCTAGAATTTGATAAAAGTTTCCATTCTTTGTATATATTTCACCAGTCTTTTAGGAATACAACTCTCAATATCACAATAACATTTAATTGAACTCTCAATGGCTCTCACAATTTAATCTGACTATGCGTTCACATATACCATGCTCACTATTGATTGTAGTAACAATAATAAATGCTAATGTAGTGATTATGTGGGCCAGGAGACACTAAAACCTTATTTTTCTTTTAACTATTTCTAAAAATCTAATTCTATGGGATTAATATTATCTCTCACTTATTGGTGAAAACACTGAATCAAGGTGTTTAGTAATTAAACATTATACAGTTAATAACAGGCCAAACAGGATAGGAAGCCCAGGTGTCTGACTTAGTGTGTGCTCTTCACAGAATGCTTGTGTCTGGAACCACAAGGCTCAGAATTGTCAATGGTGTTTCTCTGTGTCACTCATGTTGACCTCCTCACAAAATTCTCATTTCCCATTTCTGTGACTTTGGGCCTGATAAGTTAGTACTTAGGTTTTATTGTGTGCTTTGTGTTAAAAAGTTTGCTACATGTTTTAGACGGATTGTACAAAATCTACAATCTTGAGAGCCACCAACTTCTTTTCCCAACAACACAAGAAAGTGGTCTTCATATTCCTTAAAGTGAGAAAATCTTGTCTCCATTATCATCTTGACATAACTATAAAGAGCAAAATAGGTAACATGAAAGCTTTCATTGCAAAGCTATAATTTTCAAATTTATGGCAAAGTTGGAAATCTGATGTAAAGGTATTTGAAATTTAAAATGGTGAATTGCCATGACTAGTAAAAAAGACCCAAATTAAAAGATGACAGTTATTAAACTTGGGTTTGTGCTCTTTGGAGAATGAAAAACATTCTCTTCATAGGACTAGTACAAAAGCAGCGGAAATAAAGTGTCGTTTGTAATTAAAATGAGGGCTTTAGATGTTGTTTAAGGATAAACATGCTGTACCCATCTCTTCAAAATAACTTAATTACACAGATCATAAAGGGAATTAACTGAGTTTTGAGGACATTCTTTGAGGGAACAAAAAAGACAAAAATGAAATATTGCAGATGTGCAGATAGTAAAAATGTCCATGGAAACAAATTATCCATTGATAATCCAATTACCTGTTGCTTGCAGATCTCCAATCTGTTAATTATCTCCATTTATTTTGAATCAGTTTTCAGCCACTGAGATTTGTTATGGTCCATTCAAGTCTTTGCCATAATTCAATGCTTTTCACTTTTTTTTAATGTAAGGAAAATGGCCTATCATTTCTTCGCAACTTTGATTTGTAGTGTTTCCCATTTCTGTTCATCTGTTCTAGATTTGTATTATTACTCTTTGATATGAAAACATGGTCAATTCCAACTTTGAATGGAACAACAGTAACCAAGTATATTAAGCCAGTATTGCCATTCTTTATGGAATTTCATAAACCGTGTATGGGACTTTATAGAACACATAAAAATACGACCGTCTCCCGTACGTTAGTATCCACTTCCATCCCAGTCATATCACCCTGCTACTTCCCTACATCGGTGAGGTATGATTAAATATTCATGACATGATACTAGGATAGTGCAGAGAAAATGGAAAGAACTGAGTTGATTTCTTTCATTTTATTCACTCACATTATCTTTGCCATGGTTATAGAGGTTATCACTTTCATTCTCCTCCTAGGGTAGCCAAAAAGTTACCATAAGAATCGTGAAAACAACTCTGCAGTAAACCTAATAGATCTATATGGCTGGAATAAATAGTCAATCCTATGCTACTAAATGAAAATGTTGAAAGGGATATGCTGTCTCTGTAAAGACAAAACAACTGCATAAACTCATAGTTCCTTTTTTCCTTATCAAATATGTTTTTTGGGTTTGTCACAATTTTTCAATACTAATATCCATTTTTCCTAGTTCTAGTCTCAAAACAGAGATTTGGTAAATCTTACTTAACTAATATGTTCAAAGCTGGCCCAATTAATCATGGCTCTGCCGGGAGATGTATAGTACCTGGGCTTAATCTGGCATAAATATGACAAATAAGCTCAGTCCTCTAGTAGAGAGGATGAAGTACTCCCACAGAGAAATATATAAAAAAGGTACATGACCTAAATATCTCTTTCGCACTATGCCTTTGTGACTGCTTGGCTTTTGTGTCTTTCCATATGATATTTCCCTTGTCAGTGACGCTACTGCCATTATGCACATACAACCTTATTCATTTGCTCTTC
Organism: Rousettus aegyptiacus; assembly: GCF_014176215.1. Taxonomy (NCBI): domain Eukaryota; kingdom Metazoa; phylum Chordata; class Mammalia; order Chiroptera; family Pteropodidae; genus Rousettus; species Rousettus aegyptiacus. The sequence goes on from NW_023416308.1 coordinate 103,758,869, forward strand.
AAGGTGAAATCAATATTCTCGCTCATGTGACACCTCCCCTGCCTCTCTAGAGTCTGTGCTCACGTGGCAGTTTGTTCCATAAACAGCCACTATCATAGCAGTAACATCTGGTTATGAGAATTCCGATTAAAATAGGAAGGCATGCAGAATGGATCAATAAGCAAAACCCAAATATTTGCTGTCTACAAGTGACAAAGTTTAAATACAAAGCACACAGAGAGTGAAAGTAAATGTGTGGGAAAAGGTGGGAAAAGGTAAAACGTGAGAAGAGAAAGCTGAGCTGAGTGGATTTAGACAACTAATGTTTTTGTGAGCCTTAAATGAGTAAATATGTAAAATCTTTAAGATATATGGTTCTAAAAAAGTGGTTAGATGTGTTTAGCTTTGGCTTATATTATAAGAAACACATAAACAAAGGCTATGAAAACACAAAAGAGGTGATTAATTTCACCTGGTAGTTTATTGAAAGAATTCAAAAGAGAGGTAAATGTACACAAGACTGGGAGAAAACTGGGGAATGTAGGCAACAAACAAAAGGGGAGAGAAAATTTTAGGAAATGAGTACAATGAGATGGAAAGTATGTGGTATCTTCAGAGGAGAATAAGTGGATTATATAACTAAAGAATAAAAATGCAGTCAAAGAGAGAATGGAGATTAGATTGGAAATGTAGCATGGTATCCTTTACTGCAAGGTACTCGGTGTGTTGTAATATAAAAAGCATGAGAACTGGCTGAGATTAGCTGTCTTGCCCCATTGCATTGAGCTGTGTGATCCTAGGCAAATGATTTAACCTCTCTGTTCCTTGGTTTCTTTAGTTTTGTAAAGATTAAATTAGATAACATGTGAAAATTATAGAGTATTTGTAGAATAAATATATGAAGCCATCACTTAGAAAGCTGCTGCACACAAAACCTTGACAAAGTCATTGAATTTCTCTGAGTCTCAGGTTCTTTGTTTGTAAAAAAAAAAAAAAAAAAAAAAAAAGCGGTGTGCAAAATATTAATGCTTATGAAAATAATGTTTGCAAATTATAAACTGCTATATATACTAACAAAGTTAAGGTACTATTTCTTGAAGATCTGCTAAGTACTATATATACTATACTAAATAAATATAAAGATACATTCATTTATATCCTTTTTTCACTTATCCTTTACAACAAGATGACATATTATTAATTCTATTTTTATCAACAAAAAAATTAAAGTCACAAATAATTAATACATTTTCATAGGATCACAAGTAAATTTAAACACATTTATCTAACTTCAAATTTCGTGTTCTACTCTATTTTATTGTCTAAAATTGAATGCTGTTATGATTATTATTTATATTCTACTTATAATTGTTTTTTCATTCTGTTTATATGTTTAACCTGAGTTTTAAAAATCAGAGGAAAAGAATTAACTAGAGAATGTTATTATATAAGTAAATTTCTTAATCTTTAAATGATTAGTTATCTATTTTCACTTAGGTCTCTGTTTAAACAAAACTACTGAGGAAATGACATCTTTGGATGTTCAGTTCAGTAGAAATTAGAAATATTTACTTTCTGAAGACAATGATTCCGGAATGTTTTAGGAGAAATTGTCAAAATAATAATAAAATCAACATGAAAATAATTTAGCCCCATATTATGACTTAAATTCCCATCTCTGGAGTGTTTATCAGACTGTGCCACTTGAGCTTTTCAGGGGCTCTTGCTAAGAACTGACACTTGTTATATATTATGCAAAACCTTTCATTCTAGAAAACCCTGAAATATATAGCACTGACATCGAGCTACCAAATTTCATCCAAAAAAAAAAAAACATGACAGGCCCACTATCATTTTAGGGGTCCCATCAACTCTAAAGATCACATTGGAAATAATTTTATTACATAATTGCATTGCATAGCCAGACTTTTTTGTTTTTTTGTTTTTTTACTCTCAAGGGTATTTTTAACAAAAAATTTTCAGAAATGCCTCTATGGTCTAAGGAAAGACAATTTTTACTAGTAGGTGGCCCAATTAAAGTCAGTTATTAGAAGTCTGACCTTCCATGACACAGAAAGATCAGTTAAAGGGGGTACAATATGAGTTCCTAACAAAAATTGTTTCCCCTAGTGAGTATGACTACAAATGCCTTGGGGAGAGGGGCGGATCTCAAAGAGTGTTTCAGCATCCTAAAGTTCATTAAGATATCAAAAGAAAACAGTTCTTGGGTTAAAAAAAAAAATACTATTCTTTTCTATCATAGATTACCAAGAGTATCAAAGAGGAAAATCAAGCATCTCTCTGCCTTATCATCAGGTTGTTTAAAAACACTTCTTTGTAATATGTGGAAAAGCAAAGCTCTTTGGAACCAGAGTCTTTTACTACCTATGTCATTTTTAATATTTGAAGACTTAGATCCTTAACTGAGCTTTAGTTTCCTCTTGGTCCAACTTTGTTGGAGCTGTTGGAAATATTAAATGAGTTAATACATGCAATACTTTTGAAGCAAAACTTTTTACATTTTTAAATTGTTCTACGTAATATATACTAAGACCTAGCGAGTAGACTCTTCCCCCAAGGTGCTCAGTTCAAAGGACAGGACACGGTAAGGTCATTTTTCTATGATTGTTGTCCTCAGATTCTCTTTTGAGTCTATTGTTGGACTTCATGACAAAGTAAAATAAAAACAGATGAACAATGAAATTATACTTTATGATATAACAAATTATTATTACTGATTCTCCTACCCCCTGCCTTTACTTACTTGAACAAATAGGTGCTTCATCTTAATAAATAGTGAATTTATTTACCAATAATTGGCTAATACGCAACATTCACCAGTGTTCATTTTTCAGATTTACCTTTGTTCTAGGACTGGCTAGAATGGGCAGTTTTCTAATATAACAGCTTAAATTGAATATTAAACTAAATGTGAATTTTATAAATGAATTTTACCAAGAGCAAAACTATAATATAAATCCAGGTCATAAACTATATAATAAGATATCACCAACTAATAAATATATGAATCATTTATATTTAGGTAAATTGAGGTAAACAGATGATGACAGATTAGACTTTTCTTTTCCTTCTTTTCCAAAAGAAATAACTATACCTAGTTCACTTATGCTGTCTTTGATTGTCACTGCACCATGCACACATTGTCTTTATCTCTGTAATTCATATGAGTTTATTTATATCACAAAAATAATGGGCACATTCCACCACTAATTAAGATTACTCATCGGTTCACACCCACCAAGAATTTTACTGTGCATTTAATTCATCACCACTTACTTTAATGTACCGAGCTTAATTACATTAGTGCCAGGAATTATTCCATCATAACTGAGCTGCACTGAAATAACTCAATTTCAAAAAAAGAGAAATCTGAACATTTAAAATTTGGGGAAATCTTAGATATGTATATGTATTTAATGATGCACTTATATTAAATATTTATTACCCATCTAATACCACATTCTAGTTTTTGCTATGATGCAATCTGAGAGTGTTAGAAAATATGTTCGCCTTTGCTCTGAAATGAAATCTGTTTTGTTTTAATATTCTATCAATATGGACATAATATAGAGCTTATTTATGGATTTTGACACTTTAAAATACAGAAAAAAGTTATTAAAAAGTTTTTTCATCCTAATCTCTCCTTTTCCTTCTAAAGTGAAGAAATAAATTCTAAGTGTATTGGTCTTCAAGTCTTAGTTCAAGAACAGGTAAAAAGAAGCCTGAATCTCTCGCCCTCCACAAAAGATAATTTCTTAAAAGACCATCTTCTGAAAATGTACTTACCAAGTAAAAAGCTTCATGAATTAGACTAAAATCTTATGACTTTATTTGAGGAATGACTATTTGAAAGTGCTGCCTGATTGTGTCCAGTGCAATTTAATTCACAATTGAGCTTCATTAGTGCCCCACAATAGTGCTCCAAGTTCTACTATTTGTAAATTAGGGAAAATTACAGAGCTTTCAGCTTAAGTATTACTAGTTCAGAGATCTTCTGTCAATTCAAGAAAAAGTTATCATAGAACTTGTAAGTCTAACACTGTTCTAGGTGCTATTGAGACCTTGTCAGAGTATCTGGTATAAAAAAAAAGCTAAGGAATTTGTTTTATGCAATATATGATATGTATGTTAATATATATTAAATATTCTGTACCTTCAAGTACATTAAAATTAAAGCTGGGAGAGTATGTGTGTATATGTGTATGTGTTTGTATTTATGGTTGGGTCATTGGCTGAGTCGTACACTTCCAAACAAATAAAAACACATTCATGTATACTAATAAAACCCGTAAACTTTAAGTAGCCTAGAAGTTCATAATAGAAATAAGGAATTTGGACAAAGTAACAAGGGGTGGATGAGGCTTGAGATGAGTCATGAGGGTTGTGCAGAAGTTAGATGGACATGAGGGGTGTGGAAGACAGAATTCTAAAAATGGCCTTTCAAGATAACCATCCCTTGTTTGATCAGTCTAATACTGATCAAGGAACTGATATGAAGGGATTTTACAGATGTAATTGAAGTCCTTCCAATGACCTTTAATTACTGGAGATTATCTCATTGGGCCTGACCCAATCCAGTGACACTTTTACAGGTAGAATTTTCTTTTGTTTAGGGCAGAAGTTGCCAGAGAGAGAGAGAGAGATGTGCTTCCACTGGCCTAGAGGAAGAAAGCAAATAGTTTTGTTGTAAATATCTGAACGGCAGCTTCTAGAAGCTCAGAGCAACTCCCCACCAACAGCTAGCAAGAAAATGGTCATACATCTGCAAGGAATTTAAATCCTTCAACACCCAGGAAATGAGAAAAAGGTCCAGAGTCTCAGATGAGGATTGAGGCCCTGCCAACATCTCGATGCAGCCTGTGAGACCAAAACAGAGGATCTAGCTAACTGTGCCCAGATTCCTGACCCATGGAAAATTGAGATAATAAATGGGTAACTTTATGTTGCTGAGTTTGTGATAATTTGCTACTGTATCAATAGGAAGGTAATACAAGAAGAATATATAGGAATGGCATGGAGATAAGAATAGTCTAGAGTAAATATTTGTTTGTCTGGAGTGAAGGGATAGCAGGAGTAAAGAAGGTGGTTAATTTTTGAGCAATATAAAAGTCAACTAAATGTCAGGCTAAAGTTTAGACTTTCTTTTGGAGAATTAATATAACATAAAACTCTCAGGATGAAACTGACCTATATTTTACCAAGTGCGGTATGGTTTGAAGACATAAGAGAGTGTATGTAGATCAGGAGGCTCTATGAGGCAAGCAGAAAGAAGAGAGAAGAGGAAGAGAGCAGATAAAGGAAGACGAATCAGCTATTAGAACAAGACACCCTGATGGGTCTGGAAAACAGAATACTCAAACAGAATACACTCAGAGTGTAGAGCTATGGGAATAAAAAAATTAAAAAAAATTAAAAAAAAAAAAACTAACCTGAAACACAGTGAAGAGAAAATAAACCGATTCTTTGAAAATATTGGATCATTCTCTGTGATGGGCGGGGGGCGGGAATAGAACGTATCAACAAGAATTGACTTAAACACCAGAAAGTGAGGAGATGAAATGACAGTAATTCTGAGAAAAATGAGTAGCTTACCAAAAGAGTCCACTTTGAAACATGGAGTGAAGGTGGTGAGTTTCAAACAATCTGATAACCTTTGCAATCTATGTTAACTATGATTTATAAGGGTATGTTTATGTATGGATGAGTAGAAGTGATAATATTGGTTAAAATTTAGGATTTCATGTCAACTTCTTATTACAGTCTCTTGAAAATGCTTTAGATGTTTCATTTGTCAAGGGAGAGATGAGGGCATGTTCCTTTAAAGTGACCATTGATCATCTAATTTATATCGTTGTGAAAGGATAATCTGGAATGCAAGGGAGTGATCAAGACAATAGACTTATTAAATTCATGATAATAATTGAACTTTAAGATATCAGAGCAGATGAAAAGAAGAGGCTTGCTTATATTTAAAGAAAAAACAATTAAGAAAGTTCACAAAGCAAATTCTTATTCGAAAGTATGTCAGGACTACAGTTTTTCATAAACTTCTTTTAAACTGATAAGAAAAAATTGACTCAATATTAGTGAGTGTTTCTAGGCACTGTGTTTATCGCCTTCACACAACTGTTCAATTTATATAATCTCTAAAGCGAGATGGATTCATTCTCATTCTCTCTCTCTCTCTCTCTCTCTCTCTCTCTCTCTCTCTCTCTCTCTCTCTCTCTCTCTCTCTCTCTCTCTCTCTCTCTCTCTCTCTTTTACCAAGAAGAAACTGAAATTCAGAGAACTTAACAAACCTCTAAATCCACAGTGCTAAAAATTGGGGGATGTGAGGTTATAATCTTGTCATATCTGATTTCAAATCTGAATCAGCAGTCCATTATTCCATATTACATGCCTCTAACCTCTCTCTGTCTGTTGGGACTCTGTGAACTAAGTTTTACAAAGTACCATATGAATAGTTTGATTGAAAGAGAGAAAATGTTCCCTTCAGCTCATCGAAAGTTTTAGAAAATACAACTAGTTCAAAAGGAAGATAAACTGCAATATTAAATTTCAAATGTATGACACTTTTACTGATACATATGTCATATACTGGAAACACAGTTGAAAATGCATATACACACATACACACACATACACACAAACAGACTGGAGGCACAGAGATGCAGGTTCTTATATTATTAACTTCACTATTTACTGACTGTATTACATCAGGCATGATATTTAATCTCTCGTAGGTTCGAATTCATAATCTAAAAAATAGTGATACACATTTTGAGAATTCAATAATTTGAATTTATAATGCACCGTCATATAGAACACTTACAACAATGTTATTTTATATCAGTCTACAACATGATTTGGAAGTATGATGAATGAAATAACTTCAAATGTTATTATCTTGTTTCTTCTTAACCATACTTTCAGTGATTATTAACAGATATATAGCCCTATGCAACCATCAGTACGATTCATGTTTAAAATGTTTCTATCATTCTAAAAACATCCATTGTGTCGAATTGCACTCAAACTCTGCTCCCACCCCAGCCCCAAGCAACCACTGATCTGCTTTCTGTCTTCATCATTTTTTGTTTCTTGAACATTTTATACATATGAAGTTACAGTATATGTATGCAATCTTCCATATCTGGCTTCTTTCACTTAATGTGATATTTTTGAGGTTCACCCATCTTATAGCATATATTACAATTTTTTATTGTTGAATAGAATTTCATTGCATGGATACACCACACTTTATTTATACATTCACCAGTTAATGGACCTTTTTAAAAATACTTTGGGGCTAATATGAATAACCTTGCTATGAGCATTCATATATAGAAGTTTGTGTTGACTAATTTCTCTTGGAGAGATTCCTAAGATTAGAATTATCGTCCATATAGTTAAGTGTATTTTTAAAAAATTGCCAAGCTGTTTTTCAAAGTGATTGCATCATTTTACATTATAATGTACAACGTAAAAATGTTCCAGTTTTCCCCACATCTTCAACATATGCTATTGTCTATCTCTTTACTATGGCTATCCTAGTGAGTGTGGAGTATTATTTCACTGTGATTTTAATTTCCATTTCTTAATGATTAATGATGTTGAGCAATCTTTCATGTGCATATTTGCCACTTATATGTTTTCTTTGGTTAAATGTCAATTCAAAACTTTGTCTATTTTTAACAGGGTCATTTTTTTTATTATTGAGTTGTAAGAATTTTTCACATATTCTTATATATCTTGTATTACAAGATACAAGTCATTTATCAAATATATTATATGTGAATTTTTTCCTACACTATAGCATATTTTTTTCATTTTCTTAGTGATTACCTTTGAAGCACCAAATTTTTTAATGTTGATGAAATCCCATTATTCATATTATAAAATTGTACAGGTAGTGTCATAGTATGGGATAATGGTCTAAATTTATCTTTTCTGTATAAGGATAGCAAAATTCCTAGCACCACTTGTTGAAATAGATGTACTTTTTCCATTAAATTGACTAGACCCAATTGTCAAACAATTGATTTTAAGAGTTTATTTTGTGGTTGTAATTCCATTTTTGCCCTACATGACTGTCCTTAGGAGATACAGGGTTGTCTTGATTACCTTTATACTAAGTTCTGACGTTGGAAAGCATGTCATCCAACTTTGTTCTTTATCAAAATTGTTTTGAATATTCTTGATTCTTTGAATTTCTACATCAATTTAAAAATTAGTTCATTCATTTCTGCAAAAACAAATCTTCTGATGTTTATAGGAAATGCACTGAATCTATATGTTGGTTTAGAGAAAATTGCTGTCTTAATATTTAACATTCAAATTTGTGAACACAGAATGCCTCTCCATTTATTTATTTTCTTTCAGCAATACTTTGTAGACTTTTTTAGTACCTCCTGCATTTTTATTTTGATTGTAAATCATTTCATTCTTTATGATGTTATTATGAATAAAATAATTTTCTTACTTTTATTTTTTGTTTGTTATTAATATATAGAAACATATTAATTTTTAAATCCAATGACCTTTTCATACTTGTTTATTACACTTGAGTGTATGTGTATTTATGTGTGCATTCCTTGAAATATTCTACACAGACAATCATGTCAGAGATAAGACAGTTTGGTTTACTTTTTCCCAATATAGATAATTTTTCATACTCATTACTTTGGCAGCACAATATTGAATAATAGTAAAGAACAGACCTCTCTGCCTTGTCTTTATTTTGGAGAAAAATTACTGTTTTTCACTATATGTTTACCATTTTGCTATTTATTTTCCCTTATGTCTCATAATTCATTGTTTCTCTTCTTTTTGTTTATGCTTGTTAAATAGTTTGCATGTACTTTTTCCGATGTGTTTATTTTGTGTGATTGTTATAAAGATTAAACATGCCTCAAGCCATCAGGAGATGTGGGAGGTCATGGGGAGAAACTATGCTAATGTCACAAAAATGTGTTCATTTATCAAGCAGCTGCTGTTAAATCTTCCCTATTCATCTCGTTTTGATAAGTGGAATCAACCAGTTTTCCTATGAGTGCACCTCTGTAGGGGCATGAAATTAAAATTAAAAGATGAGCAATTTCATGGTAGCTTGGTGTTTGATGTAAATACAGCAATGTCCTCTCCCTTATTCTCAGTAGAAAACTATCTGTCCCTTCTTAAAATATATTACCAAAAGGAGAAATTGCCTTCACATATATTCAGAGCTTGGCATAGTCCCAGAGCTGAAGGAGATCCCCTTGTAAATTCTGAAGAGTTCAAGTTCACCAGTGCCTCTGAGACTAGCATTGGCCAGCCTTTTGATATCCCATGAAGAATAAATGGTCAAAACATCATTTAAGGCTCTGAGATGGTAGCTAATTATGTATGTTATTAACCATTTGAGGTAGAAATTATTATTCTACTACCAATAAAAATTATAGCCCCCACTGATAGAGTATTTACCACTATTCCAGCACAGAACTAAGGACTTTTTGTTATATCATTTAAGACTCACGATGACCTTAATAACCTTAGTAAGAGTTCCTCAATTAACAGATTCCCATTCTGTCACAAGTCTTATCATGTCACTCTTACTTAGAAAGGAATCCATAGGTCCAAAAAGATCATGCCTGCCCAAACCCTAAGATATCAATACTTTAATCCCAGATAATACTATGAGTACCTGAGATGATGAAATTCTTTGCTCTCCTTCCAAGACTACTTTGGAGCATATAAGTATATCTTTCTGAGGTCCATTTTCTACAGGTGGATTATAATCTTGGTCATGCACCCTTAGGCCAGGGAATGGTCAAGGGACAGTTGTCTGGTCAGTGTGTAGATGGAAATTATATCGGCTCAGGTTTTACGCATGTGTATCTGAGGTCTCTTGAGGTGAGCAAGTAAACTGGGAGTGAAAAAAGAGGAAAGCAGAAACTATGAGCTGGAAACTGCAGCCCAAGCTGACCAGACTAGTTTTCCATGTTCGGATCTTTGAGGAATTCAAAAATTTTAAATTTTAAATTGGACTTTCAGGTCACTGTGAAAATGTCAAAGTAGGAGTAAATACATCTTATTTAGTCATATGTAAAATTGTCTTATTCCTTTTAAGCATTTAGGCATATGGCATGATAGGCTTTGCATATATTCTTGATGTTGGCCTTGTGATTGTCTAGGATGAGATGGAATAATATCATTTTTGTGCAAGTGAGAGAACCTAAGACTCAGAGAAGTTAAATAATTTTACTAAGATCACAAAGCCAGAAAGAGAAACTGGATCTAATTCCAAAGGCCATGTAAAAACTACAACACTGTCCTCTTTGTCCTATGTTGTTAAGATCACACTAGTAATATTTGGGGAAGTTAAGTTCAGGTTCATTGATTTCAAAGCCTGCAATTTTTCAGTGACACTATACTACTATGATGAAGTCCAAGGAATATAAAATGCAAGCTTAGGAGAGCAAAAACATTTTCTTCTTTACTTTGTATTTTCAGCACCTACAAGTAGGTACCTACAGGGACACAGTAGGCACTCAATAAACATTTGTTGAAGAATGAATGGATTGAATAATGCTGGCATTTACAGCCACACTGGTGTGACCTCATATATAATGCATGACCGTAATCTACCACTGATCTAAAACTTTGAGAAGGGAATGACGGGAAAAACCTCTAACGAATCATTTATTTTAGATATGAACGAAGGACTTGTTTCTCTACCGTTGTTATTCCTCTGCCTTCCACAAGGTGATTTATTTTTAAATAGAAAAAAAGAGGTGAAAAAAGAAGAAAGGAAATATGAAATAATGTCGCCTTTTCAATATAGGCTTTTTTTTTTTTTGTAAAAGAAAAAGAATTTTGTTTTCCTCTCTGCAAAAGTAACCTATAAAAACAAAACAAAACAAAATAGAAATCTATCAATCAGTGGATCACCCTGCAATGCAACAGCAACTTCTCACGACATATAGCTTTGCGTGATTCAGCAAAAGGCAAAATTAGCAACTCTACTGATTATGAATTATTCAGGTAAATGGGTCGTAAAGTAAGATTTAAGATTTAAAAAGGACTCAGAGCTACAAATTGCCAAAGGTATATGATCTGCAGTGTGAACTGCATTACAGAGGCAGGCTCTCAATTCAGAGGACAAGTACCTGGAGATAGAAGCCATGAACCATGTCAGGAAAATAAATTTGAATCCTGAAAAAGATCAGCATACCTACAGATAAAAATCTCTGTGCACACAGGGAGTGAGCTTTTGTAAGGGTCAGTCAGAGGGCTGGCTCCATGGTTGGTGCACCCCAAATTGTTAGTGATAAATGACATCCTAGCTTGGCTCATTTCAGTGTTGGTAGGGTGATTTAATACAGAAAGTTACATCGGTTTGAAATGAGACTTCACCAGCAGCACAGCATTAATAATCCTTTGTTTTTATGCAGGAGGATTGTATTATCTTTACTATAGGTTTAAAATCTCCTCTAGGATTTCTGTTGCTTAAGAGTTGTGCTAACAGGAGCTTGGTTAAATTGCTTATAAGAACAGTGGAGAGAGGTTATAAATTGCAGGCTTCCCAATTCCCAGAGCTATTCAAGAATCTTGTACAGTTGAGGGACATTAATATCTCATACAAACCCTACTGCAGTCTTGAAAAATAATAATAAAAAGAACCCCTTCCTTCCTCTCTATAGTATGTGCTGCTCTATTATTTTATTTCAGTTAAAATATTTCCACCCCTCATTTTCTTTACGACCTTGGTGACTTTACCTTTCTAGGTAGGATAATCTTTTATCACTATCAGCTTTAGTCCTAACCTCTGATGACTTCTGGGCTTTTCTGAGACACTAAATACTGAATAACTCAGGAGTCTTTACATTCCTGCTCTCCTGATAAACTGTCTCAGATATCTACAGACATCCAAATACACTGATGCTAATGGGACAACTCAGAAAACAGGTAACACAGTTGACGAGCAGTCCCTGATCCTTTAATAGGTTTTGAGGAGTGTTTGTGAAAGTCTAATGAAAGCCCACTGGCTGGAGAAGCATATGCAAATCCAAAGTAGCAGGAGACATTCTTGAGATCAAATCTCCCTTGCTATTGTCAAAGGATAAGTGTCTGTCTCTGTCTAGACTGAACAATTACACAGGACTTGAACGTGGGACTTACACCTCAGAGAACAAGATGCTCCATTTTGATGGTATGTACCAAAGTAACTGCTAACTTCTGAAAATCCTAGGCAATGTAACAGTTAATTAAAATACATAATCTGGCCAGTTACTATGGCAAGAAATAAAGAACTATGAATAACACAGGAAAAACATAACCGAAGTTCATCAGCCATGTATTTACCAGTTTCTAACACACACTCCACAATTTTTCATGCTGACATAATCTCTCCCTCATTTAACATTCATTTAACAAATATTTATTAAATCCCAACTGCATGTGGGTCAATGTGTTAGGCATTTGGGAACCAGAGAAGAGAGCATCAAGTCTCTGACCTCAGACAACTATAGTGTAACAGAAAAAGAAACATGTTAGCAGATAAAACTGATATAAATATGCCTAGTGTTGAAGAGAGGTAAAAGAAGACAAATGTGTATATCCTAAGAAAAAGTTTATGACTTTGCTCAGGATACCTCCTTGCATTTAAGCTAAGTCTTGAATGATGAATAAGACAGAAGAGGAAAGGGGATTTTAGACAGAAGAACTTGTGAAAAGTCAAAGAACAATGTTTTTGGAAAAGAAGTAAAGAACTCATGGATTACAGGATTCAAAGCAAGAAACAACAGACTGGAAAAATAATTGAGGCCAGATTTTTAAAGAAACTTACATTTTAAAATGAGAAATTTTGCTCTTATCTTACTGATAATAGGAAATCATCAGATTATAAAACCATGAGCAAATTTATACTATGGAAAATATGTTAAGCAGAATAGCTTCAATATGCTGCTTCTGTGCATTGCCATTCATAGAGCTTTACCATCAGGAACACGAAGCTTTCAAAAATCACCATAGAAAAGAAAGAGAAGACTATAGGGTAAGGCAGGATGTGTTTTAAAGATTAGCCTAATATTACTTTTGGTCACATGCCATTGGCTAGAACCAGTTTGGCCCCAGTCTACCTATCTATGTTCCCAGAAAGAGGAAACAGTAGAAGAACACACAGCGTTGTCCCTGACACAACACACGGAGAATAAGGTAGGAATGAGTGAAGCAAGAAGGAAAAGTGATGAAGAGGATTGCAGAATCCCTCAAAAAGGTATTAAACACTGACACTAAGGCAGTAGAAATGGAGAGATGGATGAATTTCAGTGATATTTAAGACAAAAATGATAATATTTAGTAATGAACTAAAAGTTAATGATAAAGAGCAAGGAAACATTCAAGATAACTCTAAGATTTCTAGCTTTGGAAAAGGAGGTAAATGGTATTGACATTAACCAAGACCCAGAGTAGATAAGAATCAGTTTAAACAGTTTTTATGAAAAAAATCCAGGAAATATAATGAGTTCTTTACAAGACATGCTCAATTGAATGTGCATGCTGCAAATATGTAGAATATATCCACTTGCCAGATGGAAAAGCAGGCTAATAACTAAAGAGAAATGTCAGTCATTTCATTTGATAATAATAATAATAATAATCAGAATCAGAATCAGAATCCTTGGAAATTGTGTTACAATCTTTATTATCTATCTAACCTCCTGACAGTCTTGTTGTTGTTCTTGTCATCAATACATCTAACAAACAGAAGGATGTGGCAGAGAGCAGCTAACTTCACCAAAAAAGTTTTCTCTTTTTTGCTAGACACACAGTTGGACCACATTTCCAAACTTCATAATTAGTTGTAGCCAGTTCTATGACTTTGTGAGGATAGCTGCAACAAAGTACCACACCTAGATGCCCAAACAGTATAAATTTATTAACTCATGGTTCTGTAGGCTCGCAGTCCAAAATCAAGGTTTTGGTAGAGTTCCTTCTTTCTGAGGGCTATGAGGAAAGACTATTCTGGGACTCTCTCTTTTATTTGTAGATGAGCATCATCTCTCTGTCTGTCTTCACATTATCTTCCCTAAACATGTGTCCATGTGCCAAATGTATTGTTTTATAAGGACATCAGTCATATTAGATTTGAACCTACCTTGATAACTTCTTTTCAACTTAATTACCTCTATAAAGATCACATTCTAAGTTACTGGGGTTTAAGACTCTGATGTATAAATTATTGGGAAACACAATTTAACCCTTAACACCAGCTGACTTAATCCTGGCCAATGGAATATAGGGACAAGTCATAGTAACCACTTTCATCACAAGTTCAATACAAAACATTTAGGTGTGAACCACCAAGCTCTTTCCCCTTTCTGCTACCTTGAAACAAATGAGCACCATAACCAGGGAAGTCACAAGCTGAAACAAGCAAAACACCAGATGAAAGATACTAGGATTCTTGAATCACCCCTGGAAGGAGACTACACTGCAAGGATCACAAATCTTGGACATTACACAAGCAAGTGTGAAAGGTTGACATAAGTAGAACCATTTTCAGTGGGTGACGGAGCAGCCATCCAGACAGACTGCCTTGCATGTCTTACTCTTTGAAACTTTTGACATTTGAACTAGGAAAAATAAACTTTGGACTGGGCCAAAACATTGTCTTATGAACAATTATTTGTAAAGCTAACAGAAAAACAGACATCCTTATCACAAGGACTGATGATTACGAACATTCTTTAGAATCAGTGGCCGCCATGTAAAGCTAACGAATATCTAGTTAACATCAAGAGAAATTCTTTTCTTCTATTCATGTTGATATTTCTCTTCCTTTTTCTCATAAAACCCCTTGCCTTCACCTGAAATTGGGACAAATTGTTTTTGTCTGAATCCGTGTGTCCCGATTGCTGTTCTGTGATTTGAAATAAATGCTTATTGCTTCTCACTTTAGCCTTTTATTTTTAGGTTAACACAAAAAATAATACATATTCTGTGTTTGAGCCTGTATACATATTGAATTTGTTTAGCAAATAGCTTTATAAAACTAATACAATGATCTTCGGCTGGCAATATACAATGCACACACACAAAAGAGAAAAGTGCTTAAAAATGGACTTAGCTATCTTCAAAATGATGCTCAGAATATACCTATTTCTCTATTAAAGAGGCACTGGACTTAAATTCCTTTGTTTTTTAAGATTTATCATGCCTAAAATTCCCAGCATTCTCTGATAAAGCAGTCAAGAGAGTTTTCAACATATTTGAAAAAAATGTTTCAGAATCCCATCTTGGAGTTACCTGATGGCCATCCAAATTCTTCAACTATCTTAAGCTTCAAACTGCATCTTCAATACACCTCAGCTTTCAAGATATATTTGTAAAACTTCTTATAGAGAAATGTTGATGAAATGTCTCCAATATTACTTTATGGAATTAACATTTTTAAAGCCTTAATGACTTGAACCAATTTCTAAATGACTTTAAAATATGAAAGGTTTCAGGTTCCTCTTCCACTAGTTGATTTTTAAACTAGAATTATGGTAGAATATTATCTAAAGTTAAATATCTGAGTCTATTTTGACATTAGATGAGCCTAGAAAATACAGGTCAGAAGAATATTTCATCAGATTTTTTGATACTGTGAGTCATGTAAGTTTTGAAATTTGAATATTTAATGCAAAAATTTGGAGATTAAATAAGACAGGTACTATTGATGAGCTGCAGGGAGGCTATTTGAATTCCATTCAGAGTTGGCTTCTAAATTCTGATTACCTCCTAATGCATATGATAAGTTCAATAGCCAAGGGATTTAAATTGTACATATTAAGTGAGACACAATAATAGTATGCATCTACTTCTGAGTCATATTTATCAGTTGTCATTTGGATTAGTAGAAATAGGAAACAGATCTTGCAAATCAAACTGTAGGATGTTAATTTCAGACATGAAATTTTAACTTGTACTTTGGAATAAATGCACAGGCAGAACAGTATAATCATTTGGAAAACTTTATTAATAACTCAATGCTCAAACGATCAGAGCAAATTTGTTATTGAAATGTTCTATGCCAAAATGCATCTGCCAATATATTTGCCAATTTCATGTTGCCAAACAGTTCACTGGGTTTGATCTTTGAGTTGTTTCATTTTACTGGAATCTTTAGGACATTGCCAACATCACGAAAATAACTAATTAAAGAAGTCAAACTGGATATTAACCCCTTAGAGGACATATGGTTTGCAAATATTTTCTCACATTTCATAGGTTGCCTTCACATTTACTGTGCAGAAACTTCTTAGTCTCACTTGTTTAATTTTGTCTCTGCTGCCTATGCTTTTGGTATCAAGTACAAAAAATCAAGGACTTTTTCCCCAATGTTTTCTTCTAGAAGTTGTAAAGGAATGTAAATTGGTAGAGCTGTTATGGAAAACAGCATGAAAGTTTTTCAAAAATTAAAAATAGAACTGCCATATGACCCACAATGCCACTTTTGGGTGTATATTTTAAACATCTAAGTGTCCAACCCATGTTCATATATAACTTTTTAAGTATATGTATTATAATGTAAAGATATATTATATGTAATAACATATTATTCAGCCTTAACAAGTAGGAAATCCTGCCATTTGCAGCAATATTAATGAATGAGCCTAGAGGACAATAGGCTAATTAAAATAGTCAGACACAGAAAGCAAATATTGTGTGATCTGACTTTATGTGGAATCTAAAAATGTCAAACTCACAGTAAGAGAGAGTAGAATGATGGTCACCAGCAGTCATAGAATTGGGGAAAAGAGGATATGTTTGTTAAAGAGTATAAGCTTTCAATTATGAGATGATTAAGTTTTATCAACCTAATATACAGCATGATGACTGAAGTTAATGTTAATGTATTTTATACTTAAAACATGATAGTAGAGTAGCTCTCGAATGTTTTCACCATAAAAATATGGGATAATTATGTACATATATATCACACTGTACAACCTAAATACATATAATTTTTATTTGTCTACTATGTCTTAATGATGCTGGAGAGAAAAGTGAATTTAGGACCATTTGAGAAGTGCTAATCTTTTTCTCTTATTTTCTTATCTTTTACAACACATTTTAAAATGAAAATATAGATGTATTCTTCTCCCATAGTTTATTTATTAATTCATTTGATCAACAAATAGTTACTAAGCATCTACCATGTGCTTATTGTACAGAACAATTTAACATCTAATCATTATAAAGCAGGCAAAGTCCCTACCCTTATGTAGCTTAGACTGTAAAAGAGATAGATAATTAAACAGTAATGACAATGCAGTTTAATTTAGAGTACAGCTTTGAACTCATGACTGCTTTCAGGTCTTTTGAATTTGTGATGGCTTCCAGAGCAAGATCTAAAATGCTTATCAGTCAATATGCTAGTGGTACAATTATATATTGCTCAAAAGTTTGGAAATACAAGCCATTGCTCTATTACTTTGTCGATCATAGTTTAGAAAGGCATCGAAAGGTGTCAGGAAGCAGAAATTCAGGCCACAGATTTATAAGTTACTTACTGTTAGAAAAAATATCAAACTAGATTTCATTTCTCTTACTTTATTATGTTTAATTGAGGAGCATGCTAGAGGACTCATAAAACCATGGCAGAAAAGTAATTCTTTAGATGGTAATTAAAAAAAATTCTTCCTCACCAAATAAGGCATTAAAAAAAAAAAAGACCTCACATATATTGGCATGTCATAAATCTATTAAGTATTGTTTATATTAATTCTATTTTTCTATGATAATTATGGTATATCATAGGTTTATTAAGTAATTCAACTCTAAAGATTTCTTTTGTTGTATAACTATATAGGTAGGGAAAATAGAGATGACCAAATCAAAGACAAAGACATTGCTATATGCACTGACTTTTCAATAACAATATTTGATTTCCCATGCCTCTCACCCCACTGGTAAGTAGAGTCACTTAAGTTTACATAATGTTCAATAAAATAGCCATAAAGTACACTAGATCTTCACATCATCTTTCAACTATGAAGGAATATTTGACATGGGATATTAAGAAAACAAAATAGGATTAAATCAATTTGTCCTCATATAACTGCTTTAAAAAAATGGGGGACATTTATAGCATTACAGAAAAAAAACATAAGTGACATTATAGATCATACTAGATCATATTATATAAATCATAGTCACCCTGTGCTGTTAGGTTTACTTCTATATCATGCTAAAAAGATATATAAAACAAAGAAAATTGATAATCTGTTATTTAGTGACACATAGACAAAAATAACAGGTAAGTTTTAAGCATTCGTTATGCCATATCTTCATACAAGTCACTATATAAAGAAGAATTTCACAAAAGTGAATATTTTTAAAACTTAAATTGCTTGAGAAATTAACTTATATCAGTTAATTTGAATATAAATAATCATCGCCCCTAAGTATTATGATGGTTGAGTTTCATTTAAAAAAAAAAAAATTGAATGACTAAATCATCTGAAAGAGCAATGATTTTTACCTTGTTTCTTAGGGTCAATTTCTAAATGTATTCACATCAGTTATGGTCATTTTAAAATACATAGTTTCCTCAATTAAATTAGTACTAGGGTCGTAAACTCATTTTTATTTCAAAATTTAGTAGATATGGCTACAAATTTTACCTGATAATTGTTTCACTTCCAAATAACAATAGCTTAAAAATATATTGCAGGCATTTTTGCATTACCATAGAGGTTATGTGCTGAGATATTAATGTCTTTTCATAAATATCTTTGTGTTGAAATATTATAAAGAGTTGTGGTTAAGCTACTGTAGGCATAAAACATATCATCAACCATTTATCCATTTAGTCATCTTTTCTCAAATGAGTGATGGCCCTATATTTGGGGTTTTTTTTACAATGATTACATTAAGCTCTTCCATGAGGAGAATGCAATAAATGTGTGCAAAATCTATCCAAGGTACTATTGTCCTCATAAAAAACCTTTATTTATGAGTCCTAAATTATATGTGCCCTCTCTACCCTGACTCTGAAGTGGTCTGGTGTCTTCAGTCATAAATATGCACAGAAATTCAGTGCCCAAATTAATTAATATACACTCAAGTAACTACGAGTCAGTGAGCAATACGGTGAAGTTAGACAAAAGTTTTTGGCACAGATACGGTTAGTCCCTTACAATGTTGCATATGCCCATACTATAATACAAAAAATTAAATTTGGTATAAATTTGTTTATTTAACACTTAAATATTAAGAACCTACTATATCCTCAGGTCAGAGATCACAGTGATAGAAAAGAGGGACCCATGCATAACTTCATCTTCCTCGTGTCTGTGTGTGTGTGTGTGTGTGTGTGTGTGTGATATGAATAATGTCTAGCTATCCTACATCTCCCTCCCACACATATACACACAAAATAATTGCAATATTAGTTTTAATCACAAGTTAACACAGTCTTGTTTGATTCTTCCATTATGCACTGTCTGCATTCTTGCCTCTAAATATTTCATAGACAACTTACCTTTGCAATTTACTAGTACTGGACATTGTTGGTGAAAGAAAGGTAACACAAAAAGAAAACAGACAAGTTCCCTGAGCTCGAGAAACTTAGAAACACTTCAAAATGTTCACTTAGTTGCACCTGCAGTTAGAAGAAATTTGTACCTAAAATTATTGCTGGGAATAGACCAATCGATGATGGCGAATAAATTATGTTAGAGTAAGGCAGCAGCACCAGTCCGCCAGCACCAAGAAGGGACAGGAGCAGTTTCATTCCCCTCACCCCAAGTCCCACCCCCAGTCAAAGAAACTCCAGGTTTCTTTTGACTGGGATGAACATATAATTTTGGAAAAGTTTAACCACTACATCTCTTCCTTTTCTATAATTCACCCCTCTGAAAAATAAGAAGTTTTAGTATAAGACGGATGTGAAGAATTAAACTACTTGAAACAATGACTCCAGAATTGAGCTAGCTCACCCTGGCTCCTGAATGCCATGTACAAGCTGCCCCCAAAACACATGCCCAGCTGCCTACCAATTGGATGAGGTTAGGAGATGGGTAACTGCTACTATGCTAAGAGCTCACATTGACCAAAATTAACTACACTTTAACTGGAAGTTGTAAGCCCTTAATAGACTGAAGAGTTACAAAATAGTTTTATGAGAGAGATTTTGCCCAGACAACTTTTGTCTGGGACATAGATTCCTGGTGATGTCTATACCACCGTCTTCTAGTGTCCATATTTAGCTCAAGATCCAATCTGACCATCGAAAACACTTTATTTTCATCACATGGCATTGACTAATTTTAACTTTTAATACTTCTAGAGAGGAAAAGTATCCCTCCCTAATTCTATTCTCATATGCCTTTTATACTTCATCTCTTAACTCGACCACAGTAAGTAATGAAAGCACTTGAATTAAGACTGATAGAAAATTGATACTGCTAACTAAAGTCAGATCCTCTGTTCCTAAGTGATATTTCAGACCCACTGGCACATTCTTACTGCTGAATCCTTCCTTTCCAAATACCCCTTGTTAATTATCAAGAATGCCAGCCATCAAAACACTTAATGGCATACATGTTAAAAGCTGCTAGTCTCTTGAGGCCACCTTATTTAAAAGTGATGCTCATCTGTTGATAAGCATGAAATGTATCTAAATATCTGTGATATAATTTAAAGTTATCTCTTGAGTGGGTGTCTAAGATGATTTCTACACCTTTTCAATCTCGTCCTTTTACATGGAATAAGTCTGTTTTTTTTCTTTAAATTATATGATTACATATATTAGTATCCATTATTTTGTCACTGGAAATTTGATCTTAAGTGACTTAATAGAGCAATAAACTTGTATTACTGCCCACAGTATGACTGTAAAATAGATAAAGCATTTAAGATTATCGTTTATAGATAAAATATTTCTTTAAACCTAAACATATTTAATGATTTTGTAATCATAATCTATATAAGCTTTTTTTGTTGAATCCTTATAGCTTTGTGGTAGGCACATACTATGCATCTGAGAAAGACTTGTTGAAATAAATTAAATCCTAGTATAATAAATAACTTATCTGAAAGAATAATATATGTCTAACTCCAAAATAATTTATTTTACCACTGATGAATTATGAATCCTATGTGAGGAAAAAGGATAAGACAAATTTGACAAAGATTGCGGTGTGAGCAATAAAAATGTATATTTGTTGAGAATATATCTGCCGCCTGAGCAATAATAATGTATATTTGTTGCAAATATATTATGTATCTTACAAGGTACCATAAAGCGTCCTCTCATATAACAAAATAGGTATGAGATGGGTGTCACTCTCATCTACATTTTATAGATGAGAAAATTGTAAGACTGAGAAGTCAAGTAATTTGTTCCAAGCTATGAAAGCTATAAATGGAAAAGCAATGGTTCTAATCTGGGGTAGTCATTTTTCTTGCACTACATTTCTGGGGTCCCCCAATGCTCCTGCACTGTGTTTATCTCAGTGTTGATATAATAAACTTTTGCCTGAATGCAGGTCCAATGACTGTAAAGAATGCCGTACAGGATTTTATCATCGTTTTCTATTTTCTCACTTGTGCAATCTGCCATTTTCCTAGGTAATGCTTTTCTGAAATTGAGAGACATTGTGGCTAACCACAGCAGTCTTTGCATTAGAGATATAAATGATGATTTATTTAGATAAGTAGCTAACAATTTGCATTTATCTTCGAGAAAATTATAGCAATGATCTTCATGTAGTTTCTACCACCTCATTGCTCACAGACCCCTTCTTCATATATAGTCTTTGTGGAGAAAAAAATCACAAACTATAATTCACAGAGAAAGCAAACAGAAAATCAGGAGAATCTCTCCCTTTTTGTTGCCATTACTTCATTTCTTATCTAAATGATTTGATCTGATCTTGCTATAGCTAAGTGACTCACAAAAGCTGATGGGAATTTACATTCCAGTGTTATACACAGGTGACAAAAATATTCTTCAGATGAAATGATCAAATAGGATATAATGTTTTTATGTTACCAAAGGATGAAGCTATTTTATTCAGTTAACTACATATTCATTTATGTCAACTGAAGAGAGAAAAAAAACCTCTTGATCTTTATCAAATTATTATGTAAATAAGTTTTAGTCTTTGTTTTGATTGGCACATTCATATAAAAAGTAGAATAAATTCTGAAACACAGTAAGAATGTGAGAACAGAACTTGAAGACATATAATCCTGAAGAAAATAGTACAGAATTAACAATGTCAGGTAGATTATACTCATACAAAGAAATGAGAAATTAAATTTCTCAGCTGGACAATAAGAAAAAGCAAAAGGACTTAAGATTTTACTGGCAGCACTTGAAGTTTACTAACAGAGTATATAAATATTCGGCTATCCTGATATCTATGAAGAGACATGCCATTGGTCTTTTTATCTTAATTTAAATACATTACAAAAGTTATAGTGATGATGGAACATAGATGGTTGGAGTTTATTATCTATGTTAAAAAACCCTTATGTCATACATAAGGTAATTAAAACTCAAAAGGACTGCTGAAGTAACTTTTCCGAAGTCTTACTTAAATTGTTTATAGATTTGGTAATAATCCAATTCAACTTTATATTTTTGTGAAAAAAATATCCCAAGAGAGACATCCTAATAGAATATGAACTTGAGTTCTGGACTTCCAAATAATAACTCTCAGGGTCATTTTTATCAATTATTGTCACAGATTCATCACCTCTTGTCTCAATCCTCAACACACAGATTTAGGACATTTAAATTCTGTAAATTACTCATAATCAGGGAAAAGGTTACAGTTTGGGAGGTCTATTGGACACAGTAAAATGCTAAGTAAACTACATTTCAGTAGGTTCTAGCCCAGCCAGTCTCAAAGTATGGTCCCTAGAACAACAGCTAGGCATCACTGAAGATCTAGTCAGAAATGTAAATTATTGAGTTCTAACCTGGACCTTGTGAATCAGATAGTGTGGGATGGGCCCAGCATTTTGAGTTATAAATAATCCTCCAGTTGGTTCTGATGCCAACAATGTTTGAAAACCACTGGTCAAGGAGTAAAACAAAACAAAACAAAATCCCGTTATATTGAAGATAAAAGATATGGATTGCGATCTTCATCATACCATTCAACAGTTATGCTACCTTGAGTAATTTGTTTAACTTCCCCTAACATTAATTTTCCTTATTTCCAAAATAAATCACTTATTTCTAGAGTTCATGTATAGGTAGGATACAATCATGTATAGAAAAATACTTAGGAAAACTGTCAAGTTCTAAACCAGTGGTTCTTAATTTTAGGTGATTTTATCCTTCGGAGCCCATTTTGTAATGGTTAGATATGTTTTTGATGGTTACACTGATGGAGAATGATGTTACTGACATCTGGGGGTAGAGAGCAATGATGCTACTAAACATCCTACAATAAACAGGACAGCACTCCCTCCAACACACAAACACACACACACGCACACACACACACACACAAACACTTTCATCTGGTCCAAATGTCAACAGTGCTAAGGGTCATAAACCCTGCACTAAACCAAGAAAATATACTGAAATGATATTATATAATTTGTCAATTATTTCTGCCTTTTTCTCTTAATTTTCTCTAATATGTAAACAATGACATGGATACCAACAGTACTGACATATATTTTTAAACCATAATGCAAATAAAAATGCAAAGTTGTTTTTTAATCTTTGAAAGTGATTGGAAGAAGATAAAAAAGTGATTTTCTTTCATTACACATTTAAAATGAATATTTTCCTCATATGGAAAAAAGATTAAAGTAATTTTAAGAACTTGCTTCAGTTCAGTTCACTAAACAATTTTGTCCCTTCTTTTTGCCTGTAATAAATCTCTGGCCCCAACAAACACACTTTTCCTATATCTCCATATCATTAGCTAACTTGACACAAATTCAAGTATTATTCAAATCACCATATATCAGAGACATACAAAGGCAGATTAAAGTAGTAAAGGAGAGAAATATTTTATCAGGTCTTTATAGGTTAGATAAAAAGAGTCACTTGTTTGTCTATCTCCATTCTTTTTAACTTATATTTGGATGACAAACCCCATATGGTGACTACAGCAGAAATGGATTGTCTAAGGATGTCTCAACACCACCCTGCTAACAATTCTCATTTAAAGTGGACAAAGCAATAAAAGTATATTTTACATGATATAGGAAAGTGACATTCAGAAGGTACATAAAATAAATTATATATTTAAATTTTTAGCTTTATTTTTAGCTATATTTGTTAGAGTTATTTCATCTGCAATTATAGTATATCATAATCATACCAATGGATAAGACTTCATCTGCAAGAGCTATCTGCTGCATTAGATTCCATACCTCTCAATGGGAGTAGCTTAGAGCATAGCAAGTTTTAAATGTTTAAGCCATTGGAAAAGTGTGAACATCTGCCTATTTTTGAAGATATTGTATTAAAAAATAATAAATGTTTTTTCCCACAAAAATATAATTAGATATGATTCCATTGTTTATTTATCTTTCATAATAAAAGGGGTGCTTTCTTTCAGCATGTGACTTACTACACCCCAAGTGTTCTGAGAAATCTAAATTTACCATGTTAGGTGGAAGTAATAAAATATTCTTTAAAACATTCATTATTAGTCTTTACAGTGGAGAGTCACATGTTTGAAAACAGACGTGTACCAAGATCTTTAAACTAAAAGGGACTGAGGAGATCAATCAGCCTAGTGGGTAATAGAGTGTGTGAAAACTAGAGGGCCAATGACTTGGGCATCCAACTGACATTTAACATGTGGAAGTGAGGAATGCTCACTTATGATGTGAGAGATCATTCTACACACACAATAGAATGACCCTGCCTGTGTTATTCTAGATTAACAGGATGGGTCCAACCTAATCACACAGCAGAGAACCTTTCCTGGATAAGATCACAGGAAGACGTGGCAATGGAAACATGGTCAGAAAAATGAAGCATTGCTGGCCTATAAACAAAAGGTGGTTGGCCACAAAGGAATGTGAGCAGCCTCTAGAATCTGTAAAAGAAAGGAAAGAGATCTCCCTTAGCTTCTAGAAAGGAATGTAATCCTTGATTTTAGCCCAGTGAGACCTGTGTCAGACTTCTAATTTACAGAATGAGAATATAATAAATTTGTGTTCTTTTAAGCCTCCAAGTTCGTGGACATTTGTTAAAGCATCAATAGCAAATTAATATATTGCCCCCAAACATTCTTTTCCCTAAGGCATTTTACAGAAAAGAAAGTTAAGAACCAGGTAAGTTGAATAAATATATTTGATATCAAATCAAAGTGGTTGACCCCGGCTTTCTAGTCAAGTATTTTTTTCATGGTAATGTTGTTGTCACTGTTGGTTGTGTGTGTGTGTGTGTGTGTGTAACTTTCATATAAAGTTCTTGAAGACTTGAATTATTTCTAGACCCTAATGTTCCACTTCACATGCACAAATAAGACAACCTTACATTGAATAAACATCACAGTTTACAAAGCTGTTACCCATTTTTTTTATTTGATTTGGACCACAGTCTTATGAAGCAGGCAGATCACTAAAAAGTCTTAGAATTAGAAAGGTTCTACAACTTTCCAAAGAACATTGAGTTCCAAGAACAAAATTCCTTTCTCTATAATATATTTTAAAGTATCAATCAGACCTGTTGGAGAATGACAAGTTAGACACTGTATCAATCAAACCTGTTGGAGAATGACAAGTTAGACACTGTTTTCTCTAACTCGGGGTGTTTTTAATGATAAGGCACTGAATACTAATAATGCCCATCATATTTAGAGTGTTTACTGTAAGGCAAGTGTGAAGAACTGTGAGGAGTCTGAGAATTTACTCTGCTTAAAAGCTAACAAGTTAGCCTGCCACAGTTACATGGATGCTAGCAAAAGCCTTAAGGTCAGAAACAAAGGGCTTATTACTCACAGAAATAGCATTAGTCAGAGTATCAACATTTTATTGGGTCCATTCCCCAAGTGCCAATTCCCACAGGGTGACACAAAGAAGGCCAGGTGATGCCAACCCTCTTAGTGGATGGCACTACAACAAAGGAATCCTGAATTTAGGAAGACTGAGTTTTTTATAATAGGCAGTAATCATGCCTTCCCTCTGCTACAGAGAAGGACACTATCTCTATCCCCCAAGGTGGTAACTGTACAAATATCTTTATCAATATAGTTGGGAAAACAGGGCAGCCATTACCTTGCTTGCAAATGTGAGATAAAGGTGTCTTTTGTTATGTTAATAATGTAACTTTTGGAGTGCTCCTATATCACCTAAGGATGGAGGCTGGTTCCTAGGGGACCCAATTCTGTGATTGGAGGGTTGGAATTTTCAGTCCTACCTCTCTACCTCTAGGAAGTGATGTGGGGCTGGAGACTGAGCTGATGGCCAAATGGCCAATGATTTAATCAGTCATGCCTGGGCAATGAAAACATTAAAAAGAATAGAATAAAATTCAAAGAACTTCCAGGTTGAGGAACCAAAATACTTTCACATGTCACCTTACCAACCCCAAGCTCCAGGAGGACAAAAGTTCCTTTGTTCCAGACCTTGGCCCATGCATCTATTCATCTGGCTATTGATTAGTATCTTTTAATATTCTATGTAATCCAGAGAGTAAATGGGTTTTCTGAGAATGGGTACTGCTCCAGGAAATTAATCAAATCCAAGAAGGGGATTATTAGACTCTCCAGTCTCCAGTCCATCAATCAGAAACATAAGTGACAACCTGAGCTTGCGATTGTCATCGAAGTAGAAGGCAATGTTGTGAGCCTTAGCTCTTAATCTATGGAATCTGATGCTCTCTTCAGGTAGAGTCGGAATCGAGTTGAACCATAGAACAACCAGCGAGTGTCTAAGAATTTCTTGTTCAGGGGGTGTCCCTGTACCCTGCACCCTGACACATCAGAATTACATTGCGAATTCTTGATCAACCCACTTTAAGATCCATTTAAGAAAACTTGAGACTTAAACATTGCTTCTCTTCAGTCATGAGTGGTTTTTTGATCTGAGCCAATGAAGAAAATGGCCTCAATTCTCCAATCTATGCTCATAGATTCTTTCTTACACATTTTACTGCAATAAATTAATACATTTATAATCGCAAGGCATATAAAAACTCCTACCACGATTTCAAAGGGCTCTTCTATCAAGTATATACAAGAGCCAGGGAGAAAATCTTTAAGCCTTAATCCAAATTTTAAAAATTATTACAATATTTTGAAGAAGTTACATTGAAGAGACAAGCAGGTAGCTTAGTCCTGGGCCACATGCATGCAGCTTTTAATAAAAATGTTTTTTGATGGTCATGATCAAACTAAACTCATTACTTATTTCCCCATTCTTGGGACTGCCTTGTATTTTCTGTTATCCTAAATGGCAGTGTTACCATGAGTAAAGAGTGCGACGTACCAATGTAGGCTGTGATCCAAACCAGGCTCTGCAATCCAAACCAGAAGCACATAGTGCATGGAAAGAAAGATACATGGTCCTCCTGGGAAAGCATTAGCATCGTGACCTCATAAGAGTTAATGGACAAGAAGAATGACTTCAATGGGCTGTGTAGAAAAAGCTGCTGTTTCCTCTCAACACTTATAAACCCCAATGAAACTTTAGTGATTAATAGTGATTGGATCCAATAATGATTAGGCAAAGCATCTGCCATGGGCAGCTCCTGGGCACTAACATGACCTTCTCTGTGTTAATTAAAGACATCACTGATCCAAATAGTCTGCTCTGCAGTGTATATTCCCACCAAATGCAGAAGACACTGCCCTGCTTAGGGAGCCATAAAGAAACGAATTGAGCAAGCTTTCTCTCCAAATCAAAATGTAAATATGACTTAAAGATAAAGATAGCTGTTAGGTTAATCGTAGCCATATTGACTTAAGGTTTATAAACAGGCACAATGAGTATAAACCTATCCACAGACTATTTGGCGCACATATATATGTGTATATATTTGCTAATTTGGGGGCTTTCTTAAAGATTAGTCAAACTTTTGAATGCAAATAAGAGCAAATGAGCATATATACAGTATTTAATATTTTGAAAAATCTGGGAGGATTTGGAATAAACAATTGGGAATGATATGGTATAGCCAATGATTTAACTGCTTTTATATTCTTATTTTAATATTTTATTTTCATAGTCATAAAACATATTTAATTATATTTCATTTTTCATTTAATATCTTAACTATTTTTATATTTTTAATATTAAATAATTTAAATCTAGTAATAGATTGAAAATCTATTTAATAACACTAGACCAATATTTTCTCCTTCAGTGACATATAAGAAGAGCTTTAATATATTTCAGCCTATATCTAATTAATGGAAATATAAGTTGAATTATATTTTAGTAGTATATGAGAATGCAGGGGGGGAAAGCCATTTTTAAAATATTTTTTAGGGGTAAAAAATATGGGCACTATAAAACATGAATTTGGTAATGTAGGGATAATAGGAAAAGAAAAAGCATGGGATTTGTATATCTGTTGAAGAGACAATGTTCAAAAAAACAAAATAAAGAAATAACACAGATCATTATTGTAGGAGATACTGTATGGTGCTGACCTAACTTTACACTGTGTAAAAAAAATACAAGTCAAGGAAAGAAGAGCCATGAAATAGAGTTTAGTGACTGGAAGAATTACAGACATTACCTGGATGACATTCTATGTCCATAATGCAAGGATATATGATCTCTATGTCCTTTCCCAGGTCTTTTCTATTTTAATTCATGATTCTCAAACTTGAGTATTTCAATCAGAAGCTATGAGAAAGCTTGTGAAAACCTAGAATTTCTGATTCAGTATATCTGAGGTAGGGCCTCAGGGTTTGTATTTTAGCAAATTTGTCTGTGAAGCTGATGCTGCAGACTGAAGAACCATTGTAACTTTCATGAATGAAAATATTAAAAATGTAAAGCATCTGAACAAAGTAATACTATCATATTTGTTAGATTTTCATATTGCATTTAACTCTTCATTCATCGAAAAGTTTTTTTTTTCTTTTATCTTGGAAATATAATAATGTTAAAGCTGTGGGATTCAGTACATTTTCTTAAAGAGAGACTGTAATTAGAGATGAGAGCAGACCCTCTTAGTTTTGCTAGGGCTACCATGACAAAGCATCAAAAAAATGGGTGGCTTGAAAAAAAGTAATGAATTTTCTCAACATCCTGAAGCTGGAATTCAGAGATCAAAATGTGGGTAGGGTTGTTTTTTCTGAGGCCTCTTTTGTTGGCTTACACATCCCCTTATGTCTCCATATGGTCTTCCCTCTGCGTATGTCCGTGTCCTAACACTCTTTTATAAAGACACAAGTCAGACAGTATTAGAACCCACCCTAATGGCCTCATTTTAACTTTAGTACATCTTTAAAGACCCTATATCTCCACCTGCACATTCTATGATACCAAGGTTAGGTCTTCATCATATGAATTTGGGTGACGAGCACAATTTAGCCATAACGACCCCAAAGTAACACTCTGAGGTCAGGTGAGCCAATTTTTTGAGAACGAGTGAAGAAAGAAAGCCAGAAAAGGAGGCTTCAATTTTTGAAAAGTTAATAATCAGGAGAGAGTGTGATAGCTAAGAAGCCACTCGCTTTTGCAAGAATTATCCAAATTTAGACAGTAACATGGCACATTAACATGGCTTTGATCATTTCTCCTGTGACTAAGGAATTATTCATGTTGATGGAAGCAGAAAGTCCAGAACTCTTAGTGTAGTATTGTCCCTTTTGGTATGACTTATTCTAATTGTAAACTCTGAGTTTAAATTGAGTCCTCTAGATTACCTTTGAGTATGTGAGCTTTTTTCAATCCTAAATAACAGCTTTCCTAAAAATATTGTAAGAATCTGGGGACAAAGCCCGGTTAGTGCCAAATAACAGAATGCAGTTCAGGGTAAGGAAGAAAGCATCTTTCAAATCTACCTGGAAAGCAGTTGTAGTTTCTGCAAAAGACTCTCCATACGACACAAGGCTCCTCAGGGACTTCGAGGACTCTGAAAGCTATGTGGTAGTCGGCTTCTATAACAAATTAGCTATGGTAAATGGCCACTGTGATAAGGACCAAAAATGGCAGAGATGCCTGGGAAGAAACCACGGGAAATGAAATTCAGCTGCAAAAGAAATTTACCTGCTCATAATTAAGGTAACAGCAGTCAGCTTCACGGGAGGAGCTGGAAGTATGGAAGTAGAGAAAGAAAAGGGGAGTGGCTTGCCTTAACTTGTTCTTGAGCAGACATGAAATGCATAGCTTGGCTTTAAGAAATAACTGGGAATATGTTGCCACAGGAGCAACTGATGGTCAGAAATGGCAACACATAGACTATGTTTAAAAAACAAGTGAGGGCATGAATAAATAGAAAAAATAACATACAGGGATATGTCTTCAGTTGTATAAGAAATATGGCTATTCGATACCTATATTTTTCAAAAATAAAGGACAATAAATTCTCTGTTCATATTCTCAGTAATTTCTGAGTTGAGAAATGGTATATTTATTTATTGCGCAGTACTATATTAATCCCCAACTATGTATTCATTTCCACAGACATGGATAGAGAACTTGCTATGTGCAAGTTACTCATACAGGGACTGGAAAAAAATGATGAATAAGACATTGGTCCATATTTTTAACAATCTCATAGTCTAGTAGGGTGCGCACCATGTTTTAATAGCCTTCATCAAACACACTTAATGGGTAGATCATGCTAAAAAAGAGATGACACTAAAAAACTTTAGCATAAAGATAAAGGAAAATGAATATTAATAGATATTTCAAACATGTTCATGTATATGAGTGCTTTTTTCATTTATATCAGAAAATATTATGCATTTCTAACTGGAAATAAGCACGTATACATATATGTCTGAGGCTCTAGATTCCTG
The DNA here is from genome assembly GCF_014176215.1 of Rousettus aegyptiacus. Taxonomy (NCBI): domain Eukaryota; kingdom Metazoa; phylum Chordata; class Mammalia; order Chiroptera; family Pteropodidae; genus Rousettus; species Rousettus aegyptiacus. The sequence continues at coordinate 103,789,807 of NW_023416308.1, forward strand.
TCTTAAATCGTGTTAATATTCATCTTTGTGGATGTTTACTTTCAAAGGGATGTCTGCCAGGTCCCTGAGAAATGCATGCCTAGATTTGTATAGAGAATATAGCACACATTTCTTAGAAGAATTAAATAAAAAATATTATGAAATCTCTTAACAAATAGAAGTATCAATATAAATCTAATAAAGTTAATATCCTATGGCAATAAAAATTATTGCAATATAAGAAGTAGGATGTGAATCAACAAAATTAGTTCTATTTTCCCATATTTTTAACCCCCTTGGCTACCTTTAGATTTTTGAAATTTCATTTTATTTCTAGTGTCAATATATAAAAGAAGAAAAAAATGTATACTTTGGGATTAGATGGGTTTGAATTTTATTTTTTCATTTACTAGTAACTTTATACAAATGGATTAACTTTTCTGAGCTTTATTTTTCATGTGGGTTATATGGGGCAGTAAAAACTAATATATTTGGAACAAAGCACAGAGCAGATATGAAGCAACAAGCATATAGAAGGCAAACAATGTGTTTTCTCACATTTCTGTGGTTTTATTAATGCTGTTCTTAGTCCTAAAATTCCCTTTCCTACCCTGTTTGCTAGCTATGTCTTCTTGATCTTCAAAACTTCAGCATTGCCTCATCAAAACCATTCCCATCCTCTTACCTCTCACCCTCTGATTGATTTATATGCCCTGTACATACATCAAACCTGACACTGCACCGTAAACAGACTAATAACTCTGGCAAATGATGGACATATTTCTAAAGAATTACTGCTTAAGTGTTTTCAGTCCAAAATGATTTTATTGGTAAGTTTTTTTTCCAAATATTTTAAGAATGAATAATTCACATGACAAGTAAAAATGATGAAAAATTTCCCAATTCATGTTTAGAGCCTGGCACAATCTTGAAATCTAAATAAGAAAGTAATAGAAAATAAAGAAAACTATTACATGTCCATACATCTTGTAAAACAATATAAAAATCTTGAACAAAATAACAAACCGTAATTGAAATAAAGAATTAATGTATGAAGCTCAAGAAGGGTTTATTTCATGAATGCTATATTTGGAAATATTTGATGTAGTTCTTCATAAAAATATATCAAAGTAGACTAAAAGGCATATAAACTTTACAAAAGATGGTGAAAAAGCATTTGATAAAATGTAATGTCTTTTTTTATTATTAAAATCTCTAGTTAAACTGAGAATAATGGACACTTACTAAATACAGTGTTTATCTAGCTCAAAATGACTAGCAAAATCAGGTTTATTCATAATATTTTACAGGAGCCATCTGAGAAAAAAGGAAAGTCAGTGTCACCCACCATCACTGCTGTTACTTGGCTGTATTAATTTCCTATTGTTGAGTAATGAATTTACTACAAATTTGGTGGCCTAAAACAATGCCCCTTTATTAGTTCACAGTTCTGAACTCAGAAGCCAGAGTGGGCTTGGATACCTTCTCTTATTAATGTCTGACAAGGCTAAAATTAAGGTGTCAATCTGACTAGATTCTTATCTAGAGACTCTGGGAAAGATCTGTTCCTAAGCTCATTACTGGCTACATTCCATTCCTAGAGGATGGAGGATTGTGGTCTCCAGTTGCTTGTTTGATGTTGACTGTGGCGGCCGGGGCGGGGGGGATGGTCTCATATTCTACACACTACTCTCTGGTCCTTGCATGTGGCCCTTTTTAATGGCAAATTTAAAAGGAAGAATAAAGTTGGGGGAACATTTTTAATATAAATAACACTTACATAATAAACTAACAAACACTCAAAAAATTCACAAATTAGAAGCTTTAAAAAATATATAAAGCTTATATATGATACATAAATATATTAAATATATATACAATATATATAAATATATATTTTTAAAAAATATAAATATATATATGTCATGAGGCTCATTAACATTAAGAAAAAGGAAACCACGTAACTAGTTTTCATGCCAATAAAAACCAATAGAAAAGAGCAATTTGGCTATAATTTTCGGAAGCCTTAAAACTGTGCCTGAGAACAACAATAGAAAGTTTACTGAGTATTTATCTGAAAGAATCCTAAATACTAACTTGAAAAGATATATGTACCCCTTTCTTCACTGCAGCATTATCTACAATAGCCAAGGTATGGAAGTACCTTAAGTGCCCAACAAGAGAAGATTGGATTTAAAAATGTGGTACATATATACAATGAAATATTACTCAGCCATAAAAAAAGAATGAAATCTTACCATTTGTGACAACATGGATGAACCTGGAGGGTATTATACTAAGTGAATAAGTCAGCAGAGAAAAACAAATACTGTATGATCTTGCTTATATGTGGAATCTAAAAAATGAAGTAAATGAAAAAACAAAACAGATATAGATACAGAGAACAAACTGATGGTTGTCAGATGGGAGGGGATTGAGAAGCTGGGTGAAAAAGGGGAAAGTATTAAGAAGGACAAATTGGTAGTTACAAAATAGTCATGGGAATACAAAGTACAGCATATGGAATAAAGTCAATAATATTATAATAACTATGTATAGTGCCAGTTGGGTATTAGACTAATGGGGTGGATCACTTCATAATTGTTATATAAATGTCTAACCACTATGCTATACACTTGAAACTAATATAAAATAATAGTGAATGTCAACTGTAATTGGAAAAATTTGTGCCTAACATTTGCCCCAGAATTTCTACTCTTGACACTTATCCTTAGGAAATTATTAAATATCATGCAAAAATCTAAAGTAATGCTCATTCTATTACTTTCTTTTATACTAGCAAAACTTTGGTAATTGGAAAATGTGAAACACTTCAAAGATGGTCAAATAAATTTAAAAGACTCATAAATGCAAATATCATTGAATCTTATGACATGGATGCACACTAATAAATGGAGAGTAGGCTAGAAAGCAAACAATAAAGAATTTTAGATAGCATATTCCCACTTGGGCAAAACATATCTACATAATTGCAGAACAAAATTATGGAAACATATACATAAGCATAATAACAGCAATTACGTTTATGCTATAAAATAATTGGATATGCTTATTTTCTTTATTTTGTTGATATTCTAAATGAACAGTATGGACTAGCTGTTGAACTGCACATCTAGCCTAGGAGCATCGTACAGGAAGTGTTTGAGTCTTACTCAGAAACCTTCAGTGCTTGCCTCTGAGAGGTAGGTGCTCAGTACGTGTGCATTGTGTAAGCAGCCATTGTATTAGAACTTCCTCGTTTCTTTGGAAATGAGAAAAATTAATCCTGATTCCTAGATCCTATTATCATTCAATCTCCAGCCATTTTGTGGGAAAACAGGAAGGCTTTTGGACTACACCAAAGTCAAAATTTACAAGATACTTCTCTGCAGTGTGCTAGACAGAAATAAAACAGAAATATGTGACAACATTTGTTACTCTGCAGGGTTCTAAAAACAGTGACTTAAATACTATGAAACTCAAATTACATTAGAACACAAACTGATCTGATACAGTGAAAAGATTTTTGGGTTTACTATGTTTAGAAGAGAACTGGGATGGGATTATATTTTCCCCTTCAATTTTCAAGCAACACTAAACAAGTGTTTTTGGAATGAACCATATTCACCTTGTTACTCATTTAGCTTATTTTTCTTGGAACCATTTACATAGTGAAAGCTGTTAATAGCATCCTGATAACCCTGGAGCTATGAGTAAAGAGATTGCTACTTTGTGCTAAATGGTCATTTTACCCTTTTACTTCTTCTAAACACCTCTATTGCTAATGACTTCCTTCCTCTTGAAATTTATATTTTCTAAGTAATCCTCAAAAGTAGGATAGTCATGGAGGGGCAATCTCTATTAAGATTAGCTGTCTTTCACAATCAGTAAATGAAGAGAGTTTCATTCAGGGGAAAACTTAGTTCTATTAAAGGAAATTAAACTGCAAGACTTTATTGTCTGATGGGATATTGTCTTAAAGGTGATCTAAAGGACAGTTTATTTATCAAACTCTCTTGTTTTTTTCTTTGATAAGTGCTAATTAAATTGACAATTTTTTATATACTTTGTGGTGAAAAAAGAAGCAGAGAGAGGGTAAATGTAAATATTACCTAAAATTAATATGAAAAATTAATGCGCATATCTAATATGGTTCTAATGTGTACCAAAACTTGGCCAAATTAATTTAAATTTGGTCTCTCTATATCTACTGCATTTTATTCTAGTGTACATACTGGATATGTATGCAGTTTATGATGGATAGACTGTGTCTGCTACAGAAATACTCTTTCCTGAGAGTCACTGGGATGTGCTTCACGTAGGCTGGGCCTAGCTGTTATGGACTGATCTCTGTTGCTGAAATCTACAGTCCCACTCGCATCTGGTTTTTAAATCTATTCCAGGGTTCCAATAAGAAAGGACAGTGTACTTTTCTTCTGTTCTTGTTTCCCAAATATATTTGAGGTTGTTTTAATCATTTTTTTCTCATCTGAGTTTAAAAGTAAATGAAGAGATTTTTTTTTTCTTTTTAATTATTTAAATTAAATAAATAAATAAAATTAAGTGAGGGTAAGTTTCCAGCCTCTTTTTCAGGTAGTCATAACAACTCCCAAATCTGAGCTTCTGCATGTGGAATGTTCCTCAGTTGTCTTCCTTGGGCTCCAGTGAGAATAAAGTGTTTCTTATGGTGTGATCTGTAAAACACTAGTGATTCCCGATGGGTCATAAAGTAGCTGCAGGTTGTTGTTGTTGTTGTTGTTGTTGTGTGTGTGTGTATAAATATTTTAAATATATGTTAAATTATACCATTGCAAAACTTATAAACATATTATATATATTTAATCTATAAATTGTATAAATTTTATATACATAAACATATATAATCTTCCACTATATTTCACAAATTTGAAACCTAAGATCCTTTTCATGATTTTTTTCCCTAAAAAATCCCAGTACAATCTTTGTGCTCATTCAACTTTTAAGTGGTATTTATATACGACAAATATTTTACTGGTTAGATCATCTCATTTGAGATGCATTTAAAAGAATGAAGATGAGCTGTAATAAAATATTTTCATCTCATGTGGATTTGCCTTTATATTTCGATTTAGTTTACATGTTTATCAGCTCTAACATAAGTTTTACCTGTTCTTTATGAGTATTGTAACTTGAATGATCTGTATTTATCATCATCAGTAGTATGAACTTCTTGCTTATTTTAAATTTTTTAAATTAAAAATGTATTTTCAGTATTATTTAAAAACTTGATTGGTATGCACTGTTTTATTTAAAAATCATATCCAAATTTGAGAACTTAACACCACTATTTCACAAATTATATAATTAGAAAATTTCTTCAGAATCACAATCATAAGAATTAGGTGCCTGTAAAATCCAATGCTACATTTACTCATTGAACAAATATTAATTAACCACAAGTTATAAGCCAAAATTACTTTATTTGGAATGAGTATGATAAATATATATATATGTATATATGTATATATATATATATATATATATATATATATATATATATATATATATATAATGTAGCCAATGGAAAGGTGATAAGCATTACGGTGAAAGGAAAGACGAACAACTTAATAGTGATTGAGAGTGAGAATTAGGAATATGTATAATTTGAAATAGAACTGTCATACCAGACCTCTCCGAAAAGGTGACATTTGAAAAACAACAACAACAAAAACGCTTAAATAAAAGATTTAACACGGGGAAGAATGTTTTAGACCAAGGAAAGAGCTAAGACAAAGGCGCTAAGGTTAGAGCATTTCTGTTATGTCTGAAAACAATCAAGAAAACGAGATAGTTGGAGCATATTAAGTAAAGGGAGAACAGCAGACAATAAGATCAGGAAAGTAATATGGTGGCTGACGGATCATGACTTATACTTTCAAAGTTATTCTGCTTATGTTATTACTAGAAGAGGTGGGAGGAAATATAAAAGTAGAGAGACCAGTTAGGAAACTACTATAATAATTTAGTAGAAATGATAGTAACTTGAAACTCCGACCAGAATGGCAGTAAATTGATGGTGAATATAGTCTGTCTTTTCTGCTAGGTTAGGTATGGGATCAGAGAGTGAGAAACTGAAGATCCCTTCAAGATTTTTGGCCTAATAAAGTGGAAGGATGGAATTGTTGCCTGTTCATTTCCATGGGTAGCACAGATTTTTAGAACTGCCATACTTCATAAATAAAAATGGAGGACACCCATTAAATTTGGATTTCAAATATTTGAAATATATTTGTACTAAAAAATATTTTTTTTGCTTTTATAAAATTCAAATTTCTCTACATATCCTGTATTTTATCTGGCAACCCTAAGTGAGAGGACAATTAAGAGTTTTGTTCTGTATATAATAAATTTAAGATTCCTATTAAATATATCAGAGGAGATATTATTAGTTAGCAATTGGATATATGCATCTAGAGTTGGCTAGATAAATCTGAAGATATAAGTTTGTCATATTAAAACCCACAAGATTATATAAAATCAACAGGGAAGTGAATATGTGAAGAGAAGAGAGTAAAGAACTGAGTTCAGGACACCCAATATCTATGTCTGTCTGTCTGTCTATCTATCTATCTATCTACCTATCTATCTATCTATAAAAAAGGAGAAATTGCTAAATGATCATGAAAAGAAACAGCTAGGAGTAAAGGATTCAAACAGAAGGAAAACCACAAAGGTGTAATTTGGAAGCCAAGTGAAGAAAGAGCATCAAGACGTCATCAACTATGTCAGAAGCTGGTGATGGGTCAGATAAGATGAGGATTGGGCACTAACCATTGGATTTAACAGTGGAGTTAATGAAGACACTGAGAAGAACAATTTTGACTATGTGTAGAGATAAAAGTCTTAACTGGAGTAAATTTGAAAGAAATATAAATCCATGATTTGGAAACAGTAAGTTGAATACATTTTTGTAAGCTTGTTAGCTACAAAAAAAATAATGAGGCGATAGCAGACAAAGTGGGATCATTCACACATTCATTTTATTTACTTATTCATTCATTTTAGGTAAGGGAAATTACAGCAAGTTTGTCTGCTGATTGATTGTAATGATCTAGACAGGAAAGTGGTCAGTTGATGGAATTATGTTCTTGATTAGGAGAGGATGGGATATAGTACGATATAGAAAGGGCTAACTTTATGTAGAAGCATGGATCATTCATTTACCATGAAGATGAGTAAACAGAGTATAAATTTGAAGACATTAATAGTAGATGAGATGGTGGGAGCCTGTGTATGTTCTCTAAGAAACCCTTCATTTAAAAAAAGTTAGGAAATAAGGTTATCAGGCAAGAATGAGTATGGGAGAGAAGGTGTTGGGAGTTTTAAGGGAAGGTATGAAAGATATACAGAAGAATGAAAGAATGATTGGTCTAAGAAAGGATAATATGATTGCCTGACAGAATTAATGTATCACTTGAGCCTTGAGTGTATGAGTGTAAAAGCAAGCAGCATGATGATATGTTTTACCTCAACAAAATCAGATGCACAGGTTCAGTATTAAAATATATGAATTTAACCATGATTGTGGCTTTGTTAAAGGAAAATCGCAAAAGTAAAAGAGAAGATATTGAGGGTATATGTAAGGAGAAGAGTATAATGCTTGACCGTGACATTATAAATGAGTAAAGAGAAAGAACATCAGTCAGTCAGGGGTTAAGGTAGTTAATTCAACAGTAAGTGATCAAATTGGAGTTGAAGTAATGTTGGAGTTAGGATACAGAGTGAGTGAGTTGGAATAATAGAAGGTTATGGTCAGAGAATGAAATGTATGAACTTGAGGTTGAGATTATGGTCACAATAAAGTTACTGACAATAACAAGATATCAAGATAGGAGTTAAATGTCTATGATAGTTTATACTGACATTTGAAATATTTAAAAACTGTATCTGCAACTTTGAGAGCTTTATTCAACTAAAGAGTATTCAGAACCCAATACTGCTACTTCAAATGCTAAAACACACTTCCCGTTCTGGAGCGTGTTGTCCTAGTTGACTTAGTAGTTTGAGATACTTTTCCAGAACTATCTTGCAGGGCCATATAGTTATTTCTGATGATTTTTTCTTTTTGAAATTGGATTTTCTAATTAGCAGTACTAAAAACAAAAAAAAAGTCTGTATACAAAATCGGTCCTATGGTTTAAGCAGTCCTTCACATAACTAAATATGGTAAGCTGTTAAATTATTATAAATACAAAGACTCTAAGAGAAATTAAATAACTATTGTCATTATATTATTGTTTATAATTATTACTATTATTTTACATTATCGTTTTGTTAAAATACTGCATTTTATTTTTGCAAATTCTGATAAACCCTTTTATAAAATTTTACCAAAAAATAATAATGTACATGCTCGATAAATGCCCATTTTACTGATAATGGATACAAATTTTTATATTATTGTATATATATATATATACCTCTTAGATAATATTATATACTTACATGAATTTAAATGCTATTTGCCTATGGATTCTATATTTATTTTAGCCCAGATGGTTATTCTGAGCTCTACATCCCCATAAAGTCATGGGCTGCTTTATGACACGGATAATGACCCTGAGAAATAATGTCATTATGTGATTTCATTGTTGTGCAAACATCATAGGATGTACTTACATACATCTAGATGGTCTAGCCTATTGCACACCTAGGCTATGTGGTATAGCCCATTGCTCCTAGGTTACAAGCCTGTAGAAAGTCATTATACTGAATACTGTAGCCAGTTATAACTAATGCAATGTTAACTAGTTGTGTATCTAAACATATCTAAATACAGAAAAGTTACAGGAAAAATATGGTATAAAAGATAACAGAATTGTAAGTTCATGCTCCTTGGGGGAGACAGGTGGAGGGCTGTGTAGGGAGGCCTGCTCAAAGGGAAGAGGGAGGAAGAAAGAGAGAAGGAAGAGAAGGGGAGAGAAAGGAAAAGAAACAATCCAAAGAGACCTGAAGAGATAAAGCTTGGGATAAGAAATAATAAAGAAGGGAGGAATGGGGGTGAGGGATGGCAGAGAGAGAGAGAGAGAAGGAGAGATGGAGCTGGAAAGAAAGAGATGTAAAGAGAAATATAGGGAAGCAAGTTTTCATGCATGAGTATGTTTGAGTGTGTGTGCACATGTGCAAGGACAAGTGTGAGAGGGTAGGGGCTGGGCTCTGGGTCTCCCCTCTAATCCAGCTAATTCCTCTCACTCCTTCAACAACAGTTCCCAACTCTGGGCTGAATCAGTGTGGGTGGACAGTGTACTGAGCCTCCTGGTCTTTTTAAACCACCTGGAGCTAACAGTAAGTTTAACATTGCAGTCAGTCCAGTTTTTACTTTCAAGAAAACTTTTTGCTTATAATCCATTATAACCTTATGAAACCACCCTCATATATGGAGACCATCATTGACCTAAACACCATTTATTATGCAGGGAATGATTGTATTCAAATATGCACCTGACTTCTTCATTTGGTTGCCTTACAGGCATAGTCTCTCAATATGTCCAAACCTGAGTGCTAGATTTCTTCTACCACCAATGAAAGTTAATGATCAGTGTTCTTAGGCTTACTGAATGACTATTCTAAAATCCCACTTAGGACAGAGACTTGGATCCTTCCTTTACCCATCCATTTCTTATGAAGATACAGTAGTTCCCCCTTATTTGCAGGAGATACTATCCAAGATGCCCAGTGGATGTCTGACATTAAAGATAGTACTGAACCCTATATTCACAATGTTTTTCCTGTACATACATACCTGTTTAATTTATAGATCATGCACAGTAAGAGATTAACAATAACTAATAATAAAATAGAACAATTGTAACAATATGCTATAATAAAAGTTATACAAATGGTCTTTTTCAAAATATTTGTACTGTACAGTAAGTCCTCACTTAATATCATCAATAGGTTCTTGGAAATTGTGACTTTAAGTGAGACAATAATAAGAAAACCACACAGAGAGTGGCCCTAGTGAAAATGTTTCTTTTTCTTGACATTATAATAAAACAACATTGAGTGAAGTATTATTTGAGGACTGGCTATACTCATATTGTCACCTAAAATAAGCACTTTTTGGCTTCTCTTTGGGATAACCGAATTGCCAGCATTACTACTCTTGCACTTTGGGGCCATTATTTGTTTAAATAAGGATTATTTTAACACAAGCTCTGACATACTGCCACAGTAGACCCAATAACCAAGATGGCTACTATGTGACCAATAGGCAGGAAGTGTCTACACTGTGGAGACTCCAGACAAAGGGATGATTTACTGCATGGATGGGATGAGCGGGACAGTGAGAGATATCATCATCATGCTACTCAGAATGGTGTGCAAGTTAAAACTTACGTTTGTCTGGGGATTTTTCACTCAATATTTCAGACCACAGTTGACCACAGGTAACTGAAACCATGGAACACAAAAGTGCAGTTAAGTGGGGACTACTATATCAGAAATTCATATCAGTTCTAACTCTTGGCAAAAGATCTAAATTCATTCTCTCTCCATGAGCAATGCCAATTGTCCAAATTATAGTTGTCTCTTCACTGAGCTACTGAAATGCAGTCCTTAACCCTTGCCCCTGTCTAAACATTTTCCATACAGCAACTAAAATAATAACTTTAAAATAATTCCAGCAACAAATCAATTAAGCTGCTTTCCTAGAGAAAGGAAAAAGAAAAAACCTTTATTGAATACCCAATTCAATTATAAAAAAAAACTTTTAGACTCATAGACATGGACTATAGACTAGTGGTTACCAGAGGGTAGGAAGTGAAGTGGGGGTGGGGGGAGGTAGATAGGGTAAAGGGGGTTAAATATAGGTGGGTAGTAGGGAGGGTGAAGTGGGTAAAGAGGATCGAACATATGGTAGCTGAAGGACTTTGGGTGGTAAAAACACAATAGAATATACAGATGCGAAATTATAATGTACGCCTGAAAATTATATAATTGTATTAACCAAAATTATCCTGATAAACTTAATTTCAAAAAAATTTAATACCCTCAAAATCTTATGATATGTGTTTGCCTACTTTTTCCTGTCAATCTGAAATCCATTATGTTCTATACCTCAGCTGAACTATCTTTTTTTCTAATTCCTTAAACATAACTGGTTTATTCCTAGATTAACACCTGTTCTCTCTTCCTAGTACTTTCTTTGCCACATCACATTTTAGTTTGCAAAAGTTACCTACCATGAAAGACATTTCTGAGCCCCAAACTAAGGTAGCTAAGCTAGCTTACCCCATTATACTTACGCATAGCCATCCACACTTTTACTTCATGATAATTATGAAGTATTTATTTCTGCATTATATATTTTTTATATGTCTCTTCACTGTATTTTTAACTCTGTAAGGAAAAAGGATCCGGCCTGTTTTACTCAGCACATTATCTTTAACACCTAAAAAAATTATTCAATAACATTTGCTGAATGAAGAAATAAACTTGTAATGACCTCTACTTTCTAGATTCAGCATTTTGATAATCTGAGGATATCAGAAATAGTCTGTTGGAACACTCTTCATTCAAATTCTGCCTCTCTTTAACTCCTTTAATTTAACATTTATGCTATTAAATAAGAGACAACTTGAATTTTACTTTTTAGCTCTACTTACTTTAACTTGGATTGAAAAATCTACACAAACACTCTCCATTGGTGGTTTTCACAGTCTCCTCTTTGGTTAGTAACATTTTATTTTTAAAATACTGTCATTTTTAGAAACTGCTCTGAATTTAATGGTGTGTGTGTGTGTGTGTGTGCGTGTGTGCGCGCGCGCACACGCGCGCAGATTTAGAATTTTTTTTCTGTTATTCTAGCTGACATAAAAACATTAAGAAATCTCATTCAAAATTTTCGATAATATATTTGTGCTAGTCTGATATCAGGTTATATATTAAAAAGTTACATATATTCATATATATTCAATTAACCATTTCCTTAATATACAACTAGGATGATACTATCTAGAGATTAGAAGGACTATCAAATCAAAAATTATCATCTCTGCTTTCACAAAAATGAGAAGCTCGTAGGTATGATTTCATGTGTTTTTGATGGAATGTGAATAAATTGTAAGAGATACTGTATTTTGTATTGAGGGGCAGAGTCATGCAGTTTCAGAGGGGTATTTGGATAAGCTAAAATTCAACGAACCCAGATTATAAATAGGATTTCGGAATATTTCTATATCTGTTTCTTTCTCTTTAATTTTTCACATTTTAAGGATGGTGGATGTGTCTCTAAAGACTGGATACACCTATATACTTCTAAAATATTATAGAAGAAGGCCATATACAACAAAATACCAAATTTTATGATACAAACAGATAAATATAAAGTCATCTGGATAAAATGCTACAAGGGTAAATAGAAGTAAAAAAACACAGAGCTGACAGCAAATAATTCAAGATTAAAGGCTCCGTTTATCTGTTCTTTACAAGACAGATGAGTTAATGGGACAAAAAAAAAATCCTGTTAATCACCTTATTTTCAACATTTATTTAACTTAAAAGTTGTTGTAGAAAGCAGTTTGTTTTTGCTTTAAGTAGCTAACTCAATGCAGGATCAAGTTTGGGTCTCTGGGTGATATGTCTTAGACAACACAGAAACCAACTGAGATATTCCATGGGCATAATTACTCATGTTATTATTCTCCTAACTTGAATTGCAAATTCTCAACTTCTCTACTAAATCATTTTTGTTTTTTTGTTTAGCACTTAACTGTTAAATATCTTAAAGAGACACTCATGTAAGACTAACAAGTAGGCAATTTATTGGAGTGAGTCTATAATGAGAAAAAAAAATCATAATTGCCTTTTGTGAAGGTGAAAAGGGTATTAAGAAAACTCTATAGTCTACACAGGTAATGCACACAGTCTATTACTTGGCACTGGAAGGAAAGCACCCAGGATTCTGCTGTGACTCATAGCTAAACACACTGAATGTTATATATTTTCTAGCTATTAAACTTTCTCTAAGGAGAGTAGCATTGATTCTAAGAAGTATGGTCCAAAGAGTGTCCTAAAGTTAGTTAAGCGCTGTGGTCAAATTTTACACTGAAATATTACATTTCTAAGATTTAAAACTTAAATGTTAGTGGTATTGCTTGTGTAAATTACTAAGGGTAATGAGAAAAACAAAATTTATATTTAATAGAAGTTATAAATACCTTAACGGCTACATACCCTGGAAGGGAAATTGCTCTTCAGAGTCTCATCAATGAGAAATAATAATAATAATAATAATAATATTAGTAGTAGTAGTAGTAGTAGTAGTAGTAGTATTCAATACCAATCGGGGGCTCAGAATTACTTGGCACTGTGTATGCCCTTAAAGAAATGATTTACTTGACTTTCATAAAGCTGGAGCAGTGACAATTGTTTAGAATTTAATCTATAGACCAGTTTCACACCAAGGAAGATATAAATCTTTTTATTTGTAACCTTATAAAGCTGATGCACCTCTTTCAAGGTAATTAAGCTCCAATTACAAAAAGATTTGGCCCCAAGGCTCAAGGGAACTGGTAATAAGATATTCAGCCTTTTATCTCCATGCAGTTGGTGTGAGAGTGTCTTGAGCTGATAATGGATAAAAGCAGCAAGTGTAAGCCTATGGATTGAGGTTTTCTGCAAACCAAGTTCATGATTCTCTCTGTTTTTATGTTTCACTTGTGAACTGGCTTCTAATTTATGATTTGAAGAATAGAATTATGTTATCCAATGCTTTAGTTTTATTATTTGATGTCGTATAAATAAAAGTTTATCTTTACTATCAACCTTTGAAATAGTCAGAATTATGATCCCCAATGGATTCACAGATTAAGTACACATAAATAATTGTTGATTAAATTAGTACTTGATCAACAAGTGTTGGAGAGGCTTTTCTTAGCTGCCTGATATAGTTAATAGTAGGGTGTGCAAATTTTTCTGGCAAAAATTCCAGTGCTAAACTTTATCTTCCAAGTTGAAAGACTGCAAAGAAAAGGAGTGCGATGAAAAGAGAACTTATATTACCTAGTACCTTTCATACAGCAAGCGTTTAGTAAAATTTCTTAATAAGATTTCTCTTCAATCTCATAACCTCTAATAAAGGCATTATCATTTTCGTTTTGTAAAGGGTTGAAGTTCTGAGCAGTGGAAATGTACTCCTTTGCTCACTAATAAAATTTTTAACTCATAGTTTTGTTTATTTTATAATTTTAAAAACTGGTGTGATTAGGTATTTCCAACTTAATTGAAAGGTGTGTTGTATCCATAGGTGTATCCATAGGAGAAATATGCTTTATATCTAAAGCATAAAGAACAAGAATGTTTTCTTCCTCACTAAAATTAAATCATTTTTAGCATTTATATATATATAAGAATGTTACATCTTTACTGATTTTTTTCTTCCTATTATGAAAACTTATTATGTAAAAATATTTAAATAATATGGAGATACATAAAGAATATAAAATTACATCAATATATACATGAGAATCAATTTTACAGACTGATAACATCCTTCTAGACCTTTTAACAGTATTAGTGTATATTAACATCTCTCTGTGTTAATATATATAGATCTCTTTCACAGCTGTATTGCAATCCTTGCTATGCACTGTCAATTTACTAAACTAATATTTTATTAGTGGACCTAAGGCTTTTTGTTCATTTCTTGTGTTTATAAATAACATTATAGTAAACATTCTTGTAAATACTTCTGTATATTATCTGAACATTTTCTTAGGATAACATGCTAAAATTGGAATTTCTGAATCAAAACATATGAACATTTATAGATTCAGTACCAACTCTTTTATCCATCTATCCATTCATTTATTCATTCTTTATTCATTCAGCAAATATTGAGTATTTCTGTGTACTAGGCATGATTTTAGATGCTTGAGTTATATCAATGAATCAAACAGATTAAAATATATTGAGGGGAGAAAGGCAATTTGAAAAAAATATTAAATAAGTGTATGAGTTAATGATGGTAAGTTCTATGGGAAAAATATATAGCCCAGGATTGGGAGCTTGGGAGTTGAATGAGTACAATTTTTAACAGGGTGGTCAGGGTAGAACTTATTGAGGAAGTATCACTGAGTAAAGACTTGAAAGTTTTTATTGATTTTTATGTCCAGTAATAAAGTATGAGACTGCCTATATTCCCAAATTTTGGCAAAATAACGTGTTATCAGTCTAATCAATATTATATGCAAAAATGAAACCTTGCTTCTTTTTTAGATTTCTTCTTATTTAACTGAGAGGATGTTGAGCATCTTTTTATTCACTTATGAATCACTTTTAAATTCTTCACTTGAGAATTTGTTATCCACAGACTTAGCCCAGTTTTTTTTTTTCTACTGGTTTCATTGTATTTATTGGCCTACTAATATTTAACCATTCAGTAAGTGTTTTAACTCTGTTTTCAGATATGTCAACATTTTTCAGTATTTCTTTTTTTCTCTGTGTATGTGTGATTTAATTCTTTAGAATCATTTGAGGAGGATTCTGTGCCTGAAAACTCAAAAATGACTTTTCCTTTCTTGTCCAAATAAATCTCTCCTTGTCTAAAAGAAGAAAAACTATCACCTTACTATGGAGCCTGTCCTTATTACTTCTGCCCTAACCCAGCACTACTCAAGTATCAGATTATTCAAGTTCACGTATTGTTTTCTAACTTCTAAATGCATTTGTATTCTTCAATTAAAGGACCAGCTATAAGTTCCCAAATTCCCTAGTTGATCGAACAACGGAAGATCAAAAGCAATGGCATCAGCAGCCTAGTATGAAATAATGCAGCATGGTTCTTAAGAGATTCACAACTGCAAATTTATTATCTACTCATACAAGTTTACACTAAAGCTCCTCGTGCTTTCCTAAGATTTCAGGACAGCACAGAATGTCTATAGCATTTTTGCAATATTGGATAAAATCAATCCTCAGCCTTCTTTTCCCAGGCTCAAATTTCCCTCTTAACAGGACCTGGTGATGAAACCAAATTCATCTTTATAATGAAATCTCAGTCTAACATAGGAAGATTGGGCCTGAGAAACAAAAGTCTTTTTGAAGGTGCTCAGGGAATGGAGGCTGGCATCCCTGGGATGACTGGAAATCTGGGCACAACTAGTCCAGGTTGTTTGGCCAAAGACAGGGGAGACCTGAGAACTAGTTGGCAGAAGTTGTGTTTCTAATGACTCATTTTCATCCTAAAAGGAGTCAAAGTTCTATGAGCAATATGGTACTGTATGAAGTTTAAGAAGTTAAATCAACATGTCATGCAGCTTTACATAATCAACGGAATATGACAATGACTTACTAAAATACTTTTACTATAAAATTAATCCTCTTTATAAAACTTTTAATTGGATAGAGGGAGATCAACATAACAGTATTAAATTACTTGAGTGTATTCTATTTATTTACTCCTTTCAGTCATGTACAATCATTTACCTCATCTACTTTCTAACTTTGAGGTAGCTGATGCTCTGACCCTATGTACTTCTTAATCAGGAGTTACATATTATGTCAAAATTGTGCTCATTTAATACTTTCCGCCCTGCATAGGTAGCTAATCCACCTTATCTCAAACATAAGTAACCAGAGGAACCTCAAACACTATCATGCCTTCCTTTCTCTCTGCTGCGCTGTGGCTCCCTAGAACCTAGATGCACTGTCTCTGTTTGTGTACTTAAAAATATACTCACCTAGTAAAAACAAACATTTACCAAACGCCTCCTAAAACTAAGCACTGACTAAGGAATTGAGATACAGCATTCGTTCTAAAAGACTATTGCACCAAAACATTACCATCTTGTGAAAGAGACAGGTACGTAAATATGCGATCGGAGCATACTATGGGAATTTCTGTGGTAGAGTCACTCACTACTGTGAGGAGTACCCTAGCAGCAAGGAGACAGTGAGGTCAGTGGGATAAACAGGGAAGGTAATGCTGAAAATAAGTAGATAACTCTAATGACGTTGTAGAATTGGTACGTGAGCCAAATCTTCATTTCCCATCTCCATTACTCTAAAAGTATAGCTTCTCACCTACTTACAAACTTCTATTTTCCTTAACGGTTATTATATTGTTTCTCTTTTTTCTTTTATTTCTTTTTTTTTCTGGATCTTACCTGGCTTTTACAATTCTCTTAATGCTCCTTATTAAGGGCCAGGTTATCACTTTCCATGATTATTTTTTCTTCTTTTTTCATTCATTTGCCAATATGTAGACCTAAGCAACATTTAGCATAAACCTGGCTTAATTTTAATTCCCCGGTGCTAAAATGGCAGATATACTTAAAATATACATCCTGACAAAACTGAACTTGGGCTCTGCTACCTCTACCTCTGTTTTAAGCACAGCTGGCATTCTATTAATAAATGGAAGGCATTATTTTAGTTACTTTCCCAAGCATAGACACTGACACATCTTGTATTCACATTTAGTGCTAAAGCATTCTGCACACTCATAATGCAAAATTTCAAGAGAACAAAAAGTGTCTAATTTCTCCCTTTTATATCCTTATTTTAATACATGACTGCATTGTTTAATATTCAAAACCTATGAGCTACTCTATCATAATTTTTTAAAATAGAAGTATCAGGATATTTTCTGAATCCAGAATTGTCATTCAAAACACATTAAACTGAAATTTTACAAATATTAGCTAATGTGTACATTTTTATAATTTTTGTTTTACCCTCTTATCTCAAATGACATTATATCACAAAACCTAAGCAGCAAATTAATGGCGAGCTATATTTATATATTTCTTTTAGGTTAAGAATAGGTTAAAAAAAGAGAATAGGTGAAAGTTTCTTCTTTACACTATAGTTATTTACAAGGTGGTGTCTGATGTAGGTCCTACACAAGAAAAAAATTTTAAACAGTCACACACACTAACCTCCAGGTCTACGTCTTTGTTCAGTTGCTCCAAACACTTAATTATATCTGAGGACTTAAATGACTATAAATCTGACATACTAGACATTTAGAATTTTAGAAAATAGGTAAGATTTTTTTGTTAAACAAATTAATATAGAAAATATCATTTGCTGGTGGACACCATCTATTGACCCCATAATGCAGCCCAAGAAACATTCACAAAACTTCAGTGGAACGCAACAAGAAACACTTATTTTTTTGCTCATCATCTATGGGTTATCTGGGCAGTTTTGGTATCAACTTGGCTCTTTTACACAACTCTGAGTCAAGAAGGTGGTTCTGCTGAGCTAGTCTGGGCTCCTGTACATTTTCGGGGTTGGCTGGCTCTTGGTTGGTCTATGATAAACTCAGGGGGTGGGGGGGAACTGAGTCTACTTGGTTTCTTGTCCTCCATAAGCCAAGCTCAAGTTTATTATTATGGTGGAGGCAGAATTTGAAGAGAAGGTAGAAGCAAGCAGAGCTGCTTAAAGCCTAGTTTCAGAACAAATACACTATCATTCTTTCACATTTGATTGGCCAGAGGAAGTCACAAGATAAGCTCAGTTTCAATCAGTGGGAAATAAAACCCACTTCTTGATGGACACAGCTCCAAAGTCACACTGCGAAAGGATTATGGAGAATAGGAGCCTGTTCTAGAATCAGTCTACCACTAACACTGACATAAATCTCTGGTGAGAGCATATATATACATATATGTGTGTGTGTGCTTTTGTGTGTGTGTATTTTAAATGATATGTGAGACTAAAATGGCTTAAAAAGCTTTAAATTACTAATAATCATTAATCGATTAATATATTTTCTGTGAATATAATCAAACAAATAGTATAAAAACATAAAATATTTTATGTGAGAATTTTGTCATCTCATAATCGCGTTATTTAAAAAAATCAAATGATCAAGTGATAGACAAAAGACAACTGATTAATTCATGGTGTTCAGTCTAGAATACCATGCTGATTTTTAAAGTTATGATTTTTATAGAGCAACATAGAAAACATATCTATAAGTGTAAATTAATATTCACAATCAAATATGGAGTATTATAAAATAATGCAGAACAACATATAATATTTCTGTTACAATTATTACAGTGACAGAATTTTTCTAAATATGTTTATCTCAAAATCTTTTGCATATCTTTCTGAAATTCTGTCAGTATCTTGTTTTTTTAAGCATTTAAGTTATTTTTAGTATAGAAAAATGATAAATCGGGAAATTTCTTATGACTTAATTCTAAGAATACAAAGCATAGTATATCATTTTTATGAGTACAAGTAACCAAAGTAATCCCAAACCTATAATAGACTAAATAACATTCTCAGAATATGAATAATAATGTGTGCAATTTTTTTTAATTTTTATATATTCAAATGATCTATTTTAATTTTTTCTATAAATATGCACAGTAATTGCTCCCCAATCACATGCTGCCTTTACATAAAATTCTAGCATATGCGTATTTCTGTGATACCCACACAAGGAAAAGTATTTAAGGGCACAAACTTGGAAACCATATTGTGCTGTGAAAATGTTTTGAAATTAGGAAAGTTGACATAAGGATAGGATACAAGAATAGCTGCTGGCATTTGATCACTGGGAATTATGGAAAAGAGGAAGTAATGATGAAAAAGGTTTGAGAGCAGTGCCAAGGGAAGACCAACTGACATCAGAATCTCCAGATGTTTGGATCAGAGTGATTTATTAGACTACTATACCTTTTTAATACTAATCCCTCTGCCTGATTCATATTCAACTATTCACATTGCTGTCCAAAACCAGTTTACAAAGAAAGTTTCCCTGTTTCATATAGAATAAGTGGACTAGTCACATAAATGTTTGATGTTTCATGATTTATTTCTGGTTTGACAATCCTTAAAGTGATGACATTGGTATTGAGATATAAAGCTTTCTCTGGTGAGTTTTAATATGTGACAATACTATGATCATGTATTATAAATTTTTAAAACTCATGTTTTTCCAGTGCCTCAACATGTCCACAAATAGTCTATGAGCACCCGCCCAGGTGACCAGGTACACCAGGATAATAAGGCTGCTGCTTCCTGCCACAAGTTCCCTTTCTTGCTCTCCCCTGACTGTGACTTAATGGCATTCAAATGCACCAATGAAATCCCTCATACCTTCTGCTTTTGTACTCTACCCTGACTGTCAATGACAGCACTTACCCACAGTTCCTGCCATGTGAACATATTCATGTGCTTCCTTTCCCCTCTCCCCATTTTTAGCCATGGACAGAAGTAGAAGGGTATGAACAGAGTTTGGAACTCTATTCTAATGGTATTTTTGTCCCGGTATGTAGAAAGCATCGGAAATAATAAGGTTATTCTTAAGATACCATTCCTTGGCTTTCTGTAGAATAAGTATCACATCCAGTGTAAGGAAACAATCTCTACTCAGGAAAATTCAAAATTCTACCTATAAGGGATGCAGTATTGGGATCATCATAAAGTACCATGTTATTGTAAGAATTGTCTTTTTTTCAAAATTGAGGACAAGCACATTTTGAGACTTTTATTACTTTAACAGACATCGCTACAAAAAAAAAAAGGTAATTTTTTAAATTAAAAAAAATCTTTTGAGTACAATGTCAAAGCAAACTAAAACTACATAGGGAGAGAAAAAACTGGTCAGCTTTCATCTGCTGTAACCGCACTATCGACATCTTTACATTGGCACGTTTATGTGCATGTGCAATTTAGAAAAAAAGCTCACAGTCTGCACCAATTTTGAGTGCCAAGCCACCAAGTAGCTACAATCATTGCTATTTTAATAACTGTATTCATTTCAAAGAAAACCACGTAATTCAGCTTCCTGCAAAAGCCTTGAAACTAAGCCCTCAGGGTATCAGCATTTCTAAAGAAAAGAGGTTCACAGTTTACTATGCTATTTATAAGAATATTGAAAGAGAAAGATTAAAAACAGCATTGTGTCTCCCTAAATTTTATGCCTGCCAACTCTTTACTCATATTGTAAAAAAGAAAAAAAAGAAAAAGAAAAAGAGTGTAAACTAAGAGGATATAATCGACTCATACCTTGATTAAATTAAAGCAGAAAAACCTTAAAGTTTCTGTGTTGTTCTAGAGAAGTGCCTTAGAAGCCAGTCATCCTACAAAAGCCCTTACATTTCTGGAGGTTTTGTAATATACAGTTGGCCCTCCATATCTGTAGGTTCTAAATTTGCACAATCAACCAACTGGAGATCAAAATATTTGAAAATATATGTATAGTATGTTGTTGCTGACATGTACTATGTACTATGTTGTTGCAATCTGCTCTGAGCATGTCCAGATTTCTTTCTTATAATTATTTCCTAAACTAGACAATATAATAACTATTCACATAGCACTGACATTGTATTAGGTATTTTAAGTAATCTAGAGATGATTTAGGGTATACAGGAGGATTGTGTAGATTATATGCGAATGTCATACCATTTTATATAAAGGACTTGAGCATCCATGAATTTTGGTATTTACAAAGGGGTCTTGGAATGAATGTACCATGGATACCAAGGGATAACTAGATAACTGTACATTTTTAGCTGATCTAGAGAGGATCTTTGAAGAAAAATTCTTTCAGGTATGGGAAGAAACAAAGAGGAAGAAAAAAAGATGACCACATTTGTAAAAGTGACATTTGTTATCTATCCTTCAAAGCCAGTTTACTTTGGGATTAAATGAGCCTTGTGTGCTTTGACCACGATTGCAAAGTCCAAAAATTCAGAAGCTTTCTGCTGAAGCAATATTTGTAATTAGGACTGTTGAAAATCTGGAATAGTGGCCAAAGACATGAGAACTTTCATGCCTCTCTTGTTTAGTCTTATAAGCACTTTCTGTAGAATTTCCAAAAATTCAACACACCCAAAGAGAATTTAAGAAAAAAAATAATTTTTACTCTTCTGAAGAGGAAGTCTACCTTCTACTTTCAAGCTGTTTTCTAACAGCATAATTACTGGGAATATACTTAACCAATTGTGCAGAAGATTTCAATGTTTATATTCAGTACAAATTTTCTTGGAAAATTTTGGACTGCCATTTGGTAATCGCTAGTCTGTAGCAGCCTGTTGCTATTGAAAACCATGAAGCAGTCATAGCTCATCGTTTCTGAAAACAAACCCATATCCTGCATCCAGGTACCAAGTGATACTTCCTACAATGCATAATGGCTTGAATACATCTCTTCCAAATTGTCTAGAATGTTTCTCAAAAGGATGAGCTTCTTTCCAATATTCCCAAGCAAATGATAGCGTAAATCTAAGATAATCACAAAGTTTAATTATTCATGCAAGGGAAGGATGATACAGTATGGTATATTGGGAAAAGACCAAGATTGGGCACCAACCTCCTTGTTTTCTAATCTTACCTAGGAAACAAACTCTATCTCTCCAGGACTGAGTTAAATCATTTCTACAGTCTTATCTAGATTTACCCATTCTAATATTACCATGATAACAATATCTTAATAAATGTATGTAATAGTCTCCCTTTCTTTCACCTGCATAAAGCCTCACCTGTTTATCTAGCCAGATATATAACCCAGGCATTGAAAGACTGATTTCTATATTAATTAGGGTTCTTCTGGAAGTAATAAAACATGACTTGAATTCATTCAAGAACAAAGCAGATTATTTTATAAGTATGACCTGAATAAAATCTAGACTGTAGTGTAAGCCCATCCTGGCATATTCAAAAAACACAGACTAGAAATCAAACTTAATTATCGATTGGAAAAAATAATTCAAATCTTTACTGAAGTCTCTCAAAGAAATTCAAAGAGATAAGATTTATAATTTATGGAAGCATTTTATAAAATCCTTTACTTTCAGTTCACTAACTGTCAACAGCTCTCCTGTACTGAGGTCAGCTTGCAGCCCCTTTTTTAACTCCTTCAGAGTTCACGTCTAATAAAACTGTCCCAAACCCTGCCCTAGGCAGATCTCTTCTGCCTTCCTCTTTTTCAAAATTCTTACATTCCTATCTTTTTTCTATATATATTTAGTTTCAAGTATACAGTACATTGGTTAGACATTTATATAGTTTATAAAATGATCCCTCTAATTTCTCTTTCTCTCCTCTGGCTCTCCATCTAGCCATTACATTAATACTAACTACATTCCCTCTGCCATGCTCCCCATCCCCATGACCAACTATCAACTACTAATTTGTACTTCTTTAATAGTCCTGTCTGTTTAAAATCCTCCTTCCAATGTAAAGTAAAAGTCTCTTTTTTTCTAATGTTTCAGGTCTATAAACCAATCACTCAGAATCAGTAGTAGTGCAAAGCCAAAGCAACTTAGCTGACAAATTTAGAAACTAGAGAAAAAAAGAGGGAAAATTAGTGGGATTACCTCAATGAAGTTATTAAAAATAGGAAAGTTTGCAAACTTCCACAAATTTACATATTTTCTCTTATTTTCTCTACCTTAACATACATGGGGGGAGGAAGAGACTGGGCTCCTGACATTTTATGTGAGGAATATAACTTGAGCCTCTGGAATAAACTGGAAACAGTAATATAACTATTTTTAAGGGTATCTTTTTTTTCATTCTTTGCTTTTTCTGTCTGGGCATTTTTGTTCCTTTATTCTCTCTAGTTCTAGAAACTGTCCTCCACTGTTTGTTTTTTTGCTTTGCCTCTATATGGTAGAAAGCATGTTTTCAGTGAGCTTTCCATTTTATATGGCATATATTTAGATACTAATAGAGTGAACAATCTCTTTGTAATAGGAAGGAAATCTGATTCGGTTTATATTTCATCTCCATCTAACATCTAATTTAAAATGGCTAAGGTGACTGGTTCATATTTTACCAAACACATCTTGATGTGAATATAAGATGGATTTTTTAAAATGCGGTGGGGATATGGTTTGAGAAGACAATGCAGTTGCATCAATCAAAAGTTCTGATTATCGGTAGGATAGCATAAGTCTTATATGCATAAGAGTAAATTATTTAGATAGGCTTGGAGTATCATCTGGCTCCTCTTTGCTGTTGTTATTTCGGTTGTATTTCATGCCACTGTTTTACTGATGGATCCCCTATCATTGGGAGAGGTATTTTAAAAAAATATTTTTAGGGATAAAATGTCTTGCTTGTTTTACATTATATACCTTTTTCACAACATCGTCATATGTGTTAGTGTTCCTCATGAAACTTATCGGTTTTTATTGTTACCTAGAATCTTGCTTTCAGATTAGTAAGATATCAAAAAATGTCAATATACTTATTGCATAGATGGTACAACTGACACATCTATCCAAGACCCCACATCCCGTATGAGAAAAACACAACCATTTTATCTCCTCTTTACTGTTCATTTTGTTTCACCCTTGGGCTTATTCAGTGTCAGTAAACCTGTTCTATGCATCAGAGGAAGAATAAACTTAGGGTTGGCTAGGTTAGTGTACCTAATTTTCAGAAGAAAACTAAAAACCAGGGGCTTTGCGATTTAATACAATTTAATGGGCTAGCTATATTCATTGTTAAGCTAGGTGCAAAATGCATAAAATCGTTGGTTTTCTTTGTATTTTAATATCCAGAGTAATAGTGAACTCTTCCATGGCTTTAAATGCACATAAGTGGCTGAAAAATGACCTTTCATCAAATACCTACATTCCAGGTGTTCAGAAAGAATTCATTCAGTAAAACATTAACCTAGATTTTCCATTAAAGCCTTTTTATATCAGTAAAGATGAAAAGAGAAAAGAGAGATCATGCTACTTAACTTGATCAAAAAAAAAAAAAAAAAAAAAAAAAGGCTGAGAAGGAAGATAGGCAATGATGGACCTAAAAAGTTAACTACATTGACTACAGAGACCAGCAAAACAGTGGGGAGGAAGCAAGCAAGCTGCTGAAGTATTCTTGTCGATCAAGCTATACAGAATCTTGACTTCTTAGGCAGCAATAAGAGAGTTGGATTCCTGAGATTCAGATCCAGCAAGTCTCTAGTGAAGGCCAAATCCACACAGGCAAGTGACCACTGAAAAAAGGAAGTGGGTGAGATGAGGGTTAGGGCTAATGGCTGAAGAAGGAGAAACTGAGAGGCAAGACATAAGTACCCATAGATTTGCTGGCCAAGGCTAACCAAACTTGGGGAATTCTGTCTTTGCGATAGTAAATTTTATGTGTCAACTTGACTGGCCTGTGGGTTGCTCAGAGACCTAGTATACTTTATTTCTGTGTATGTCAATGAGGGTACGTTTAGAAGATATTAGCGTTTAATCAGTAGATTGAGTGAAGAAGATCAGCACTTACCAACCAATGTGGCTAGACATTATTCAATCTGCCCAGGGCCCCAAATAGAACAAAAGTACAGAGGGAAAGAACAAACTCTCTCTCTTCTTGAGCTGAGACATTAAATATTCCTCCCTTAAACATTGTTGCTTCTAGTTCTCGGGGCTTTGGCTTCAGAATGAATTAGACCACGAGCTTTCCTAGTTCACCAGCTTGCAGATAGCATATCTTATCTTGGCATAGTTTAAACTCTATAATTACTTGTTTCCATTCTCACAATGTCAATTTCTCTCTCTCTCTCTCTCTCTCTCTCTCTCTCTATATATATATATATATATATGTATGTATATATATGTATGTACGTGTGTGTATGTATATATGTATATGTATGCATATACGTATGTACATATACATATACACACATGTATGTGTATATATACCTATATATGTGTGAGTATAGATATAGAGACATATAGATACATAGATATGAGATTTAGATACATATAAATTAATATTTCTATATATGTACCTATCTATCACCTATCTATCTACCTGTGTATCTATGATTTATCTATGCTATTGGTTCTGTTTCTCTGGAGAACGCTAACATATTCCTAGAGTGAAGAAACCCTAAAGGTATTTTGACTGGGCAATGACCTTTTGATAAAAGAGAGTGACCTCTAGGGTTTAGTCTTTTAAAATACTAGATGCCCCAGGCAACTCGTGGCAGCAATGATTAACAAAAGTTATAAATTGACCCATGGAGATTTGAGATTAGCTGGATTAAGGCTTGTTGTTAGTCTTGAGTGGGTTTGACATGTAACACCACAGTAATTTATACGCCATTTAGAATAACTACAGGTTTTTTTTGTTATTGTTGACTCGTGAAGATAAATTTTATGAATATGTACTTAAAAATTTATGGAAATTTTTTAAAAGATATTTTTTATTTAGGATACACATTCCTTGGTCCTGAAAACTTATGAATAATATGCTGCCTTTCTTTTACACAACCCATCAAATTTCAAAATAGCCTGAAAATGCTCTCTCATTCTATTTTTTCTAAATGCCTCTTTAGAATTTGACTTTCTCTTTAAAATAGAAATGGTAAGAATACTGTAAAACAGACTTGCTGCGGCACAACCAATACACAAACCCTCTGCGATTTTCCTAATTTGAGTTTAGAAAGATCTCTGGTTCCCTTCACAATTCCAACTCTCACTGAATGTTCACTTTCACCTCCTTTCTTCATGTTCAGCCTAGATTAGAAATTCGCACTGACTTAAGGGACTCTTGATAAGCAGTAAACACAAAACCAGGTTTCTTAAAATCTCAAGATTTGTATCAGTAAAAAAAAAAAGAATTAAAAAAAATAAAAGTTCTTACATGGAACTGCTTCTTCTTTTATATCTATTTTAAATGTTACATACATCTTCAAAAATACTATGTTATAAAATATTTCTAGTATATAAGTTCTATGAATATGTAAGGAATATTTCTAATATTCTTATGTGTAAAATGGTTATGATATTAACTTACTTCCATAGTGATTATGAAAAAAAAAAAAAGAATGGTTAAGTATTGTCTAAAATGCAATGCACACTACTGTTATTATAATTGATGTGAAACACTCTCTGAGTTTGCATTTAAACAAGAGGCTACCAAATACTAGCTGGAGTCAAGATGATCACAACAACGTCTCAGATCTCGAATTTGGAAAATGTAAATGCAGAGAGTCTAACCCAGACTTACTGAATCAAAACGTCTGGAGATGAATCTGAATTTATTTTAAAGTTCCTCAGGTAATTCTGATAGATGGCCAAATTTGGATCTTAGTGAATAAACATGTGTTAAAATTGCTGATATTAATACCAGTTTTAATAACTCATTTTTACTGGGTATTTCTAATTTGCTTAGTACTTCACTATGTGCCTTATAAGTCACATTTTCATAACTACCATGTAAAGGAAGCTCTGTAGATTAATTTCATTTGATAGATTAGGAAACAGGAACAGAGATGAAACAATTCACCCAAGGTGACGTAGCCAGATGATGGTAAAGCTGGGACTGAAACCCAGAACTTTCTGTCTCCAGAACTAGCTCAGTAATCTTAACCAGTACAGTATATTATCCATTGTAAGACACTATGAATACACTTTTAAAATCTTTCCTGTGGAATTCAGTAGTTAAACAATAACTGAAAGCATCTGAGCACGCTCTTCGACTGTGTTTTTGAGCGATGCGTAGGAACATGCTCCAAACTGCAAATCAGTACGAAATCATGGATAGAGCCTCCTTAATTCCTCATTCTGATTCATTTATAGCGTCAACATATTTGTACCTTTTAGAATTACCCACACATTTTAGAGTTAATTAGAAAACTTTCAAAATGATGAAAGGTTCACAAAGCCTTTATATCCTTTTTTTTCCTTTTGTCTTTTTAAATATGAATAATGGTAAACATCCCTTTCCTTTTAGAAAGCTACTCATCACCAAAATAATCTAATGCCTTCAAGTACCATTTTTTTTCTTTTGCCTTTATTTTTTGGCTTCCATGTTAACTGGCTGGCTACTTTCTAGGCACGAACATGGATTTGTTGAAGATACGAACTTAGAATTATATTCGAGGAAACACGGTTACCAAGGAGATTGATTAGCTCTGCATTAGTAAAGATGCTGACCGGGCCTCTGTAATGAGACCCCAAAACAAAATTACTTATACAGTACCAAAGCTTATTTTTATCTTACAACGCCACTCAGGGCTGTTACGGAAGGTAAAGGAGATCAAGCAATCAGGCTTCTTTCTATCTTTTGGTCTTTGTCTTCTTCAACCTATAGCACACACAGATCATGGTTTATGGGTACCACTTATCGAGACTTGCAATAGATACAATAGACCATGAACTAAAACTTGCTCACATCTCTTTTGCTTATATACTGTTGGAGAGAATCCACTCACATGGCCACACCAGGTGCATGGAGGACTGTACGTTACAGGCCTGGATGTGCAGCAGTGTGCTCAGATACAGTCTATGTTACTGTATATGAATAAACAGGCATGGAGGGGAGGCAACTAGACACCTCTGCCACTAACTTAAAGATCCCCATAGTTTTAGTAGTAAACATAAGTTTTCAAAAAAGATACAGTTTCATTTCCTCTACCTTGATGCTATTCCTTGACCCATCTCATCTACTCCTTGGTTAGAACTTAATAAAGAAAGCCTATTTAAACAAAAGCTTAGAACAGAAATCTTACAGCATTTGTAAACATTTCTTCTTTTATAACTGTGCCTTCTCTCCAGACATTAATGGGATCCTGATGGATGAAAGCTTTAAAATAAATAATCACCTTTTTTTTAAGGAAAATATTCTTTCCATTGATGAAGTACAGTTTCAAAGCTTTCTGTCAAATTAAGCCACTATCCTCTACTACTGAAAGCAGCATACAGAATTTGAAAGCACATTCAACATTTAACAAATGTCAGGAATCTCAGGTCCTAGTCTTGACTTTACACATGACTAACTGAATGGCATTTGGCAGGATACTTTGTGGCCTTCAATGCCCTGGGCAAAACGATGGCCCTCAAAAGACATCCATCTCCTAATTCCCAGAACCTGTGCACATGTTAGATTATATGGCAAAGGGGAATTAAGTCTGAATAAGGAATAGAGGCTGTCAATCAGCTGACCTTGAAATGGTGAATTATACTGTGGGCCCAGTATAATCCCAAGGGTGTTTTATTTTAAATCACCAAGTGTGTTGCAATTTACTATGGCAGTAATAGGAAACAAATATCCTTAGTTATATTATATTTAGAGTCAAAAATTTTACTACATAATTCCAATCATCTTCATGCTGGCACACTAAATATACCATCTAATTCCCTTGACTCTTGAAGTAGGTATTGAAAAAAAAAAAAATCCAGGTTTAAAAATTAATTAACTTGCTCAAAGTGAGACAGAAATTGATAGAGAAAGTACTCAAATATTGTTCGAAAATCTATGCTGTCCAATTTAAGACATAGCCTTCATCTTCAAGGATCCTAGAGGAGTTCTGATTCATTGATTTCACAATATTTTGACTATAATACAATAAGAGTTGGAAAACTTTTCTATAAATAGTCACACAGTAAATGTTTTAGGCTTTGTAAGCCAAATGTTCCTTGTTCATACTCAATCCTGCCATTGAAAGCAGCCATAGACAATAGGTAAACAAATGAGTGTGGCTATGTTCCAATAAAAGTTTATTTACAGAAATAAATAGTGGGTCAGGATTGGTTCATGGTTGTTGTTTACCAACTACTGCTCTAAAATAAAAGAGCTTAAATATAGACAATTCTATTAATTTGTTCAATTAAATAGAGACTATTCTCTGTGTAGGTAAAGACTGATAATGGAAGATGTAATTCATAATGAATTGGACTCTTGCTAGTACTTTTCATTGGCTTTCCCCTTCCTGATATGCTAGCCACACACACCCGCCCCCCACTGCGAATGCTCTATCTACACAGATAACTCCTTCTCAAATCTCATGTCATCTGTGAGGGCTACCCTGATTAACCCGTTTCAAATTACAGCTTTTCTGCCATTGTTGCACAATAGATTCCCCTTTACCATATTATACATTTTATTTTCCCCCCTAAGGCATTTATTACCCTTTAATATATAGCATATTTATTCAATTCGTCTACAGTTTAGTACTTGTCTTTCCATAATAAAAATGACCTTTCCCTGTTTTGTTTGTTTATATATCACAAGTGCGTAATATAATACTTAGTACATAGCATGCTTTCAATAAATATTTGTTGACTAAATATTACCCACAGTATCTCATTTTTTTTGTTAGGTTGGATTTTTAAAGCATTAATTTCCTTATAGTTAAACTGCATAAGTGACTAGAAGACTTCATTTAATATTAAATTTAATCTGCCATCGGGATATTGCACTTTCGATGTCTTGTTAAACATAAATGTGATTTCACTTAACTTCTGATTCTTTCCCCATTTATAATGGTTATAACGTTTTCTATTCCTACCTCAATATTCACCTCTAATACAATTCCAAATATCTGTTGATTTTCTCCCCAGAAAGTCTCACATTAGTGATCATAAAGCTCTTTGAAAATATTCTGGAAACAAGTGGCTATTTAAATGCAAGCTCTAGTATGATAACAAAGGAGAGACATTGCAAGACACAAGTGAAAGATAAAGCATGCTTGGGTTTATCCTAGAGCTGTACTGGGATTCCTGTAATGATTAATGATGCAATAATATAATAAGAACTCAGTGGCCATGAGGCAGTGGCATTTGCAAATAAAGAATGAGATCGGAAAGTAATCAGCAGCAACTCCGAACTTAGTTAAGGTTCCAAGTTATGCACCATTTTTTATATCATGTTAGTTCATTTCCTTTCATATTACTACCCTAAATCATTTTGCTCTAAGGAAGAAAGAACAGCTGAGTTGAGTATGAAGATTAACGGGAAGTATATCTATCTCGGTTTGCTAGGATGAGCACCTAAAGTTTAGAAAGCAGATCAGAACTTCTTGGTTTGCAAATTGGACTGGAACATTACCCGCGCACAAGTTTTCTGCTAAAAATACTTTCTAACTCTGATCATGCTGAAAAATAATGCACTGTTGGTCCTTATTAAACCACCTACAAGCTGTGAAGAGATCACAGATATATGACTAAAAATTCAAAGCAAATTGAAAAAAGACAAGTCTCCACAACACATTAATCAGAGTGAAAGCTTGATTATTTGAATGGGAGCTATTTATTAATTCAAAAAGTATGCTTCTTTGGGCTTTTGCTTCTCTGTTTCTTGATATCGCCTCCCCACCCCCCACCCCAAGAAACTCAGACCTGCATTGTTAGTTGAATGTTTGACTGCTCCATCTAGACATCTTGCTCAAAGGCCACTGACGCCATAAACCTGTAATGTCTACAATAGAATCTGTCACCTTTCCCTTAAAATGTTTGTTAATAGCATCAGTCACACAGATTGGATTCTTCCTTCTGCACTTATATTATCTAATCATTTACTAGAAATCACAAAGATTCTATATTCTGAGTATCCTTCATATGTTGTCCATTCTCACCTACATTATCCTAATATAGGCCTTTATAACCTTTCTACTTTGTCATTGTAATTGCTTTTTCATTGGTCTACTGCCTTCTGTCTCCACAAGGCAATATCCTGCACCTAGATTAATCTTTCTAAATTATAGCTCTGACAATAACTTGTTCAAATACCTACCACCTCTTTAATACCCACGAAATTCAGGATAAATTTCTTGTCTTTGTATTCAAGTCCTCCTAGATATTATTGAACTACCTTTCTGACAGCATGAACAAGGTGCTGTCATATAGAGACAAAAACTGTGGCCAAAGCCCCCTTAGCTTTCCAATGTCACTACTTTTGCTCGGTACATTCTCTATTGGAAACATCCTCTCTCAACTCTTCCACCTGTGAAAACTCTACCCATTAATCTCACACATGCATTTCTTTGTTAACATGCTTCTTAAAAAAAAATGTTGTATCCTACCTCTGCTGAATATCCATAATTCGGTCTATGGCTATGCCACCCTGAATGTGCCCAATCTCGTCTAATCTCAAAAGCTAAGCAGGGTCAGGCCTGGTTAGTACTTGGATGGGAGACCACTGTTAGTACTTGGATGGGAGACCACCTAGGAATACCAGATGCTGTAGGCATTAAAAGAAATATATGCATAATCTTTTGTTAGTATTTGCCCATTCACAATTGGGGCAAGAAGGACTGAGCTTCATTCATATTTATATCCTTCTTGGCATTTTGCACAAGCTACCATACATAGGAAGCACTCATGGCATGCATGTGGAAATAAGTAAGTTGAAACCAGAAATACGATCAAGGATATGACTAAAGATTTCTAAACGTCAGCTAGTGGTTTTCAATATTTTAAAATTTCAGTTTCTATAACTGTTTTTTTTTTTACCCTATCTTAAAAATTCTAAATAATATTTTTTTTTGCAAGGGAGGTCAAATGTATTGAAATTCAGTTCATCAAATATTAAAACAACTTTGTAAAAAAGAAAAATCTAAGTTTCTGCATGAGTATAAGAAATAACAAGATATAGCCTTCAATCTCAAAACAGCTAAGTTTGAAGTAGTGATGACCCTAAATGTTTTGATGAGATATCTACGACCACTACAATGGTATATGAAAATATTTGTTAGTTACATAGTTGACAAATGACTGCTAATACTTCTGTGCTTTATTATCAAAATTCATAGATAACACACAAGGTTGTTGCTTACACTGATAGCCATAAAGTATTTTAAAAATACTAAGTTACACTTACAAGTAAATGAAAATAGTGATATAAACTTGGCATCAAAGTTTGAGGACCCCTTCCTCTACTTGAAAGACCATGAAATTTAAAATCTTCTCAACTAAAAGCTCGCTCTTCTCCCTCCCCTACCACAATAGCATCTCTGTCACAGTATTTACATGCATTAAGTCAATTTAAAGCCAATTTTACAGCTTTTAAAAAGTCTTAGCATTTTTTTACAATGCCTTTGAGACCACCTGAGTCAATCTAAAATATGTCAAAGAAAAACATTTGGTTCAAATGCTTAAAATCAACAAATAATAACTCTTTCTCAGAGAAGACAATTCCATAATACTTCTTTTACATCTGCAAAGACCCTATTTCTAAGTAAGGTCACATTCTCAGGTTTGAGTAGGACTTAAGTTTTAGGGGACACTATTCAATCTACCACAAGCAGTAAAATGAAATTTTCCCCATGGATTATTTTGTCCTAAAGTAGCCACTGAGAAAAAAAAAGACCAAGAAGAAGTGAAAACCAAATGGAATGAAGAATCCTGAATTGGATGTACATAAAAAATAACACTGGGGTCATTGACAAAACTTGAAATAGTATTTCACAAACGTTACTTTCACAATTTTTTAATCATTGTGTTTACATAAAAGTTATCATTTGGCAAAGCTGGGTAAAGGGTATATGAGAATCTCTTGACCTATTTTTGTGAACTTTCTTTATAAAATTATTTCAAAATCAATAGTTAGAAAAACACTTAAAATGAGAGAATAATTTTGAGAAGCAAAAACCTGGGCAGACGCACCCCCAATTTCCTTCAAAATGTTATCTTTCCAGAAGCAATGTATTCATTTATTCAAAGTATTAACCATTCTCATAATACCAAATCTAAAATCCCTAAATATGTTTGTAGTTAGTCCTGTTGGATTATCCCCACCTCTTCTCTGTTTTCTTAGCAATTGTCCTGGGAATTGATCATAGTGCTGAGATTTATTAGGCTAAGTCATATGTATATTACTGGATTTACTTGCTTAAAGCAAAAAAAAAAAAAAAAAAATCTAAAGAAAAACATCCTGTTTATTACATTACAAGATAATTATACAACTTAAAATTGCAACTTTGTCTTCATGAACCCAAAAGAAAAGTGTAATTATTAATTATTATGATACCATTTAATCACTGCATTTGCAAATATTTGCTTTGAACCTAGCGACAGGTTCTATATTGAAAATCACCACTTTTGATGAAGTAGTAAATAATTAGAAAACCAATGTTACAGTGAGTTTACACAGACATTATTATATCATCAAAAGAGGATACAAATTTGACCTAGTTTTCCTGATGGAAGGAATGCCTCATAGTAACTGCTTTGTTTCACTTACATAACCTGGCTGCTAAGTATGATTCTTCCTTCTTTCTTAATTATCACTGTCCAAAACAAACAAATCCACTTAGTGTAATGCAGAGGATTCCACTACCAGTGTTTCCTCCCCTTACCCAACAATCACAGACCACTGTACCCGACAATGTAATTCAGTGTCTCTTGTCTGAAAGTTTGCCTTTTACTTGGCCTCATTAATTAATTAGCTTGAACAGAAAACCACCCACAATACTCTCCAAATACACACACACAAGCTATACGCACTCCTCAACTGTTTCTTTATAATATATATGTAATTAAAAACAAATGAAAAGATGTCTACAATGCATAAAGGAAAAAGTCCAAACCTATTACTGCTGATTTCAAAGCTCTGAATAACCTGGGCACATCTCCAGCCTCCTTTCTTGTTATTTCCCACAATGAATCCAACTTTTACTCGCCACTGTAACAGCACTCCACACTGACACGCCTCTGCTTGGTGCTGATCCCTCTGCCAGAAATCTCATCTACTCCACTGGCATCAATGAGTACCATTTTGCTGGTGACTTTCACATTCCTCCTAGTTGCTCAATTTCCCCTTCTGAGCTCCGGGCCATGTTTTCAAATTTTAACTGGTCTTAATTCAGTGTGATATCTCAGAGTTCTTCAAATTCAAACAGACCCCAACGAGTTTCTACCTTTCCTGCGATCCAAATGTGTTCTTTATTCTCTATATCAGTGAATGGAACTACATGGCAGTAATTTCCCTAAGTCAGAAACTCAGTTTTACCATTAATTTTATTTTTTCTTGTACACCTCGAATATATTCAACGTTCTATCTTGTTGAATTGAAGACCTAGTAATCTCTTGAATCCATTCACTTCTTTTCATCTCCATTCTAATGCTCTAAATGGACACTATTTTATCTTTTTTCTTATTTTTTAATCAGGAATCCCCAACACCTGGCCACAGACTGGTACTTGTCTGTGGCCCGTTAGGAACCAGGCCGCACAGCAGGAGGTGAGCTAGCAGAAGCTTTGTCTGTATTTGCAGCTGCTCCCCTACTTGACCACATCTCTCTCTCTTTTTTTTACAACTGCATCTCCACGCCTGGAATGTTCTAGCCCTTATGCATATTCATTACTTTTTCATCATTTTTTTTCATTATTTTCATCATTTTTTAAGAAATCAAAAGTGATTATTTTATTCGCTATGATAAAGTCAATAAAAGTGAGTTGTATGACACAGCAAAAAAAAAAAATAGATATATATCACTTTAAAAGAAATCTAAAACCAATGGTTTATTAGCTGATTTATTCAATTTTAGAATATAATAGAAGGAAGAAACTGGAATTGTGATTTGCATGTGTATGTAGTTTCCAGTTGCCCAAAAGTTATTTAGCTCTTCACCTCTACAAAGTCCAAACTGGACTGGCTGGTTTATTAAGACTTTCTCCCATTCTAGAAACTTGGCACATCAAAAGACCAGAGGGTCACCTATATCAAAGAATCTTGAGGATAAAAGAGATTTTTCACCTAGATAAAACCTAAAAGGCTCCATGGGATATTTATTTATTATTGGAACCTTATTCTAAGATCAAACATTTCCCCACTCAGCCAGATACCAATCTAAACTAGGTATCAATTGATTAAAAAGTGAGAAGCAAACAGATGAAACCAGTCAAATGCCAAGACTTAAACACTCTCAGCCTTGAAAAATGAGGTTGTTGTAAAACTTTCCAATTCACATCGACAAAAACTGAAGCAACCTCCTGCTGTGAATCATGCAGAAAAGAGTGAGTAAAGTTCTATAACCAATAAAACAAAATCAACAACAAAAAAATCGAAGTCATTAAAATCAATAAGCAACAAAGCCATTGAAAAATCTGTTAAAACTTGGAATACCACTACTGTTTCTCTGTCCTAAGCTTTTACCCCCAGAGCTTCGTATTTGTGATAAGATAACACTCTGTCACCACCTTTAAAAACTAAATACCTCCCTCCATAATCACAGATAAAAAGAATATTCCCATTTCTCTGATTTATTATTTTGTTACCTGTTAGTTGTTCACAGAGTTCTTCCTTCAGCTTCACAATACTGGAAAGCAAGTAGGCTGGTCTTTTCTTTATGCACACTTTCCATGCACAATGCTGTCACAGTGTGAACAATTAAGTCTTAATGAATTGACTTGAAGAATATATCCAGCAACTCTTTCATTCTACCTGAGAACTTCTCATTCTAAAGAGAAACATTTCCCCTGCCGGAAGCTCTCAAGCTTGGCTACACAATTAAAATCACCTGAAATCAATTCGGAAAAACCAAATTGGCTCCTCCCTAAACCAATCAAATCAGAGAAAGCCTCAGGCAAAGTCGAGTGCTTATTAGAATTCAGATTTCTGGGCCATACAGCCAGAGGATCTGATTATGCCTAGGTAGGGCATTTAAGAAGTAGCCTCTAGGTTGTAATCTTTAGAGTTTATGTTGACATGACAGTGCTGGATTCAGTCTCCTACATAATGCGTCTTTTTACAGCTAAGCCTGGATTCAATATTTTAAAGGTTAATAAAGTGTGCAGATGTCTTCAAAACAGTTGTGCACTAATTAGATTAAGGAAAGAATCCATTCAGGAAAAGAATATATTTTAAGTTAAAAACAATGCTTTTTAATAAGCCTCTGTTGTCACCACCATGCTAAGAATTGATAGCTGGGTTTTGCAATACTAAATTTAAGAACTATTAAACTTAATAACTATTAAATGCTTTGTTGGTGATTTGTTTTATGATAGTCCTACTCTACTAAGCTTCTTAACGTTATAAATGATTAGAAGCATGAAATATAGGGTTATATCTGAATTTTAGTCCCAGCTCCATTATAGCCACGCACCACATAAGGACATTCTAGTCGAGGAACTATGGCATATGTGGTCCCATCAGATTATAATGGAGCTGAAAAATTCCTGTGGCCTATTGACATCATAGCTATTGTAAGGTCATAGTGTAAAACATTACTGTTTTGTGCTGGTTTCAGTCTGATGCAATTCGATAGAAATTTGGACACTCACCTGGGCCCCATCATGTTTCCTGCAGACTTCTCTTTCTAAATCAAAGTTACAACTGGGCATCTCTCATGGTTCCTATTACAGTTGCAAGATGCTCTTTAGCAAAAAACCATTAGGAAACTTCAAAGATTAAAAAACAGTCAATTACTTACACACTCTGGAGCATATGAGGCCTGCCCAGAGCTCCCAGGCAAGGTTGTGGG
This sequence comes from Rousettus aegyptiacus, assembly GCF_014176215.1. NCBI lineage: Eukaryota > Metazoa > Chordata > Mammalia > Chiroptera > Pteropodidae > Rousettus > Rousettus aegyptiacus. The sequence goes on from NW_023416308.1 coordinate 103,826,944, forward strand.
AGGGGTGGGCACAAAGCCTGTGGTTCTGCCTTAATTGAGGTCAATCTTGGGGCCATAGGGTTCTGAAGGCTCACTCATTGGTGAATTTAAAACATGAGTGAGAATTTAAAGCTGGGAAGTGATAAAAAAACAAGTAGCCCTAAAGGTCAGTCATTGAAATTGAGATCTCCAAAACAAAGGAACCTCTGTAGGAGTAAGTGGCCTGGCTCTTTATCTAGTGACATCCTCTCTTTTAAGTAGGTACCTGGGCAAGACAATGGAAGCTTAAGTCATGCGTTTGCATTACAACAAGAAAAGCCAACTCTCAGGGCTGATACAATAATTACATGTTTGTGGTGATGCCACTTGCATCATAGCATAGCACATAGATAGTATAGCGATAGTATGCTATACTATTTAGTTCGTGTTAAGTGTACTCTGTGACTTTTACACAACTAAGAAATTGCCTAAAGACACTTTGCACAGAACTTAGCCCTGTGTGTTGAGTGGTGCATGACGCTCCTTTCTAATTCACATACAGACATGCCCACAGTTTGCTTCTATTTAAAGTGTGAATATAAATGCACTTAAATCATAGGATTAGTTAATCTGAGGTCATTCATAAGAAATGTTTAGCACAGCACAGAGCAAGCATTCTATATATGTTTTTTTGTTGTTTGTTTGTTTGTTTTTTCCAAAAGCTACAAACTACTTCACAGTATTTTGTATACTACCTTGCAGCAGGTATAAGCCTGGACATTTTATAGCTATTTACTAAATATTTATTAATTTCACACTAGTAAACAACTAACATTTTTAAAAATGTCTGCTGGACATATAGCACTGTGCTAATGCTTCGCATCCATTATCTTAATTATATCTCACAAAAAACTCATAGGCAAATAGGCAGATAAAAAATTTGCTAACGGTCAGAGTCTTCAAAGGCAGAGCTGAGATTTGAACCTATGGTTGACTTCCGTATCAATGTTCTTTCCATTATACTACACAGTGCCACCCTCAAGAGGAGCCCATCTGCCCTTACTGTTATGCTTTCCCATGGAGTGACAAAACCACAGAGTCAAGAGAACCTGCCCATCAGAGTTCCCACCCAATTTTAATCCACACTCCAATTAAATTACCCAGGACCTGAGATTTCTCTACTCAAACACCCCTGGGCCAATTTAAGGCAGACTATGGCACTCTCCAAGGTCAGAGAGACAGCCACGGGGCAGTGTGGTGACTTGGGAGGTTCGCTTTTTGGTGGTTTCTGGAAGAGATGAATGGAACAGGGTGGGAGAAGAGAAGGTGATAGGGTCTTCTCAAGCCACGACAGTCTGAGAGTCCAAGAAAGTTAAATTCACACCTTCCTTCTAAGCTGGAATAAAGGCATATTTTCTTTCTTTTCTTTTCTTTTTTTTTTTTTTTTTTTGTGCATACAGCACTTGGTCTTCCTAGGTGGTCTCCCATCCAAGAACTAACCAGGCCCAACCCTACTTAGCTTCCGAGATCAAACGGGATGGGGCTTCAGGGTAGCATGGCCATAGATATAAAGGCATATTTTCAATGTAAGGAGATGAAATATGTATTATTTACCAGTTTCTTAGGTTAATTTATAACTTTAAACTATTTAGACACATGGTATGTGGCCTTCTGTTAGTCTTATGTAGAACCCCCATAAATGCTGTGGTGGGAGCATCTGTAAATAAATATATGATGCTAGTTTTGCTTAGTGGAGAAAATCATTATTTAACTCAGATAAGTCTCAGAGAAAGATCATAAGCATAGCAATTATGGTTACCTTGCCTACTTCAAAAACACTTTGAAGTGATTTCTATTAAAAGATCAGAGGACATCAATCAAAATTTAAAAGAAAAATTCAACCACAAAAAAAAAAAAAGAGGGAAAGAAATATGAAATCGGAGGGTGATAGATATGATGAATAGCACTAAAGGGAACATACAATTAAATAGACTCTTCTACTGATAGCGAGAATCTTGGACGTGCTTGGCTTTAAGTCACTCACCTCTGGTAGTCCAGAGACATGTGTTAGGAGGAAGTCTCGCCACTCTGTTAATATTACACAGAGTGAAGCCTCTTCTGTGGTCATTAGCATAATTGGATATGCGGTTCTCTCCATCTGAAATTTTTCAAGAGCAAAAAAAAAGGGCCAGCAAAAGCAAATGCTCCCTGTTAAACCCTATGCCCAAGAAGGCTTTTCTGCTCTATAAAACCATTTCTCATTTAATATCCATATGTGAAAGTATACACTGTTAGACTCTCATCCAGGAAATGAAGAAAGACACTACCTCTGGAGGCAATTAAAAAATAATTTCCCATCATTTCATATAGTATGCTTCCGAAATGTTCTTGAACAATTCACATATAAAAAAATTGGTCGTATTTTTAAAATTACTTTATTCTGTATCAGAAAAATTTTAAATGTATGTTTTTGAGAACTCCAATGACAAATATTTTCTCTATTGAAGATTGGTGTGGGAAAAATATGTTTGTACAATTATTTATTTGTCCATTAAATAATAATGGAGCCCTCTGCTAGGTACTGAGTAGACAGAGTATATATGTCAAATTAAGCCCACCATTCTTGGCGCTTATAGTATAATGCAGGATCGGCAATTTTTTTTTTTTTCACATACACACACTAAATAGTAAATATTTTAGCCTTTGTGAGTCAAGAGGCAGAATGTAGACACTTGGACATTCAGAAGGAAAACAGATTTTCATAATTTTGTATTGACATTTGAGCCTTACAAAAACAGTGTGAGGGGATGGATTTGGTCCATAGCTGTAATTTAATGACTCCTGCTTTAAGATGCGAACAATCATCCTTCACCAGTAATTCTAGGTTTAGCAGAAGTTCAGGCTTGCTTTAATTTTACCTAGATGTTTTTATACATGCAGTTATTCAATCATTCATTAAATATTTCATAATATCCTACCTGGTGCTGGACCCACATAAAAGTCAATTTTTAGTATATCCTCATATCACCCCATTTAATTTTAATAAAACTACCCAGTTCAAAATAATTATTATATGGGAAAAACATTTTCACATTAACACATCATCTCATGTCATCTAAACCCCATAACACTAAGGGACTAGAAGCCCTAATTAGGAGATTAGAAAATGTATAGCCTCTCCAAGAATGAAAATTTCTTAGAGATTTTCTAATTCACCTCAAAGACGTGGTTTTAAGTACATTCCTGTATGGGCTTTATTAGTCTTTCTAGTAGAAAGCAGGAGCGGGATGGGGGGTGGGGGCCACAACTTTAATTCATCTATCCATTCATCCATCCATCCATCTATTCATTCATTCATGTTTATTGAGAACCTCCTATATATTTAGCATTGAGGATAAGATGTATACCTAGCCCCATGCAACGGAGTAACCACTGCTTTAACAAGTGCCTCTCTTCTCTAAAAAAGTAGAAATAAGCTTTTCTCAGAAAAGTGCTTGAGAAAATGAAAAGCCATTGCTTTCTCACTGAATTTGCTTATTTACTCAGGTGAGTCAGTTATCTCTACTTAATCACCCAGACCCCTTCCCTTCCCTATAAACAAAATATATGAACAACAACCACTGTGCAGTGACATCAGCACCAATTTCTATCTTTGGTTTGACTATCTTTTTTATACAGAATGATTTTAAAACACCCATTCACACTCAACTTAAATCACATGATTCCCCGAAATAACTCTGTGACAACCCTGGTCCCACTCGGCTCCTGTGGGATCTGCATGTAGGTTGTTCTATCTTAGTACACTGGAAAATACCTCTTGCACAGATTGAAGAAAAGACAACTTGGAAATTCTCTCTTTTCTATAATGCCTAAGTTAATCAGTATAATAGTTAATTGGTAATAAAAGTCAGACTTTATCTGTAGTTGTCTAGGTGCCAGACCTCATTCTAATACATGAGCAGATGAGTGACTTTTAGGTTAGAGGTTACTCTTCTAATGAGAAGGGATAATAAAAATATGGAGGTGTTAGAATTCATTTAATTATGTCCGTGAGAGAATAAAGCTATTCTGAAGTGTTCTTTTCATCCAATAGCCTATGATCACCATCAGACATTATTTTCACCATAAATTTTAGTAGACATGTCCAGGAGCTGAATTACAAGATCACACCATGTTGCTAAAGCCAGAGGTAAGCTCTTCATTCTGCCACACTATGGTTATCTTCCTCTGCCCCAGGACAGATATATTGACTGGTTATCTATAAAATTCAGTTTCTTGTTTTTAGTGAAGCTTATATATTTCCTATTCCAGAAAGAACAAATGACTGTCTCATATTTAAACATATCCACTGGTGGAAAATCATAACTTTTTCTTTATTCCTACACCCCAGGTACCCCCTATCCTCACAATCTAAAATATATTAACTACTTTTAGACTCAAGGATTATGACAGCCACTTGAACTTGTTCTTATGATAAAATCTGACAACTGATTACTATGCTCTGCACCAAGTAGTCAATTTATATTAGACACATTTACGCTCATTAAGCCATCAGAAGTGTTGGTTGAGTGTAAAAATCACATGGCAAATGGTGTACCATATACACATAGGGTATTATCATTAATCTGAGAAATAAATTCTAGTCATCCACTTATATCCAATGTTAGAAACAGGTGTCCGTGCATTACTTTACTATTTCAAGTTCATTCTAACCTCCAACAGAAACGTAATGCTTTTCTTCTACCCTCAGTTCTTTGGGTTTGTCATTCCTTAGGATCTATCTGGCTGTGGTTAGTAAAACATTTATACCTGCAGTTTTCAACTCTAGTGTATATTAAGATTACAAGGGAATCTTTAAGCAAATATTGAGCTTTGACTCCACCCTAGACCAGTTCAATAAGAATCTGTCAAGTAAGCATGGAACTTGAATATCACTATTTTAAAAAACGTTCCAAGGTGCTTTTAATATAAAATCAGAATTCAGAATGTCCGAATTAGACATTTAAGGGAGAAGCAAAGGCTATGAATAGAATCTTCATGGGAAAGTTATCTGGGTAAGAGCTTTGATTATCTGTACTCTTGGATTCCTAGGCAAAGAAAAATTTCCTCATTGCTCATTATTTCAAGTGGAGATTTGGAACTTGTTCAATAGCCCTTGGAATATAAATGGAAAGTTGAAATAAATGTGAAGTCAGAATCCTCAAAATATTAGATATTAGTTTTAGTGAATTTGGGGCACATTTCAACTGGCCTGCCAACTTTCAAATTCTCTGCAATTATTACCCAAAATGTACTTGAAACTGGCTTAATTTATTCTTTTATCTTCTCTTTGATGTAACTATAGATGGAAGTAGAACGCAATGTAATTGTGTTATTTGAGATAATAAAATAAATCATCTACCACAGAGAAGTAATCAAGACATTTAAATTTGTCATGGTCCCTGAACACCTGCCTTTTTTTTTTTTTTTAGGCTTTTCTATATTCCCCTAATAACTCCAGTTGAAAAATCATCAAAACAGCAAAATAAATATTTCTTCAGGAAAACAGCATTTAACTGAAGTGTCTAATTAACATATAAGCTCAGCTTAGGATAACGTGGACATTTCTAGGGAACATTTCACATTTAAGAGGCATTGGCTTTATTCCTTTCTTTTAAAAAAACAAAACAAAAACAAAAAACCTTCTTGAGCAAAATCCACTGGCTAGTTTTCTTTTGATAATAAGATGCTTATTAATTTGTTCTCATACAATGAAAAACATTAAAGTTGATAATAAATTCTGCAACCAAGGAAGCACTAAAGGAGTCTCAAAGATAATATTTTAAGTCATGGGGGAGTGTCTAATGTGAATTTCACTTATTCATAAATAGCATGATGTTTCAACCTATATTAATAGGCAGTGTAGAAATTGAATGGCGAAAGGAAAGTAGTTTTAAAGAATAAACACAAGGGACTTCAGAGTCAAACTACTACTAACCATCTTCTATACTTCTAGACTACTTTCCATCTTCTACACCAGGAGTTGGTAAAACTATCTATAAACGGTCAAATACTGAATATTTTGGATTTTCATGACAGACAGTCTCAGTTGCAAATGCCGAACTCTTTTTTGTTGTGTGAAAACAATCATAAATGGTGAGTGTTCCAATAAAACTTTATTTACTAGCATTGGTTATTGACAGGAGGATTGTAGTTTGCTGAACTTGATTCAAATAAACTTTTTTGTAAGTGAAATTCTTGCTCTTGCAACCACGCAAGTGATCCGGAGATTGATTCTATTTCGTTTCTAAGATTTCTGATGTATCTGTTGCTTGCTGGTCAGCTGAACTGAGATTTTGAAGGCTTTCTGCTAGCATAATTTAGAAAAATTGTAAGGATGGAATAATGCTAAAAAGAAACCCGACAGAAAGAGGCTACATTTAAAATGTCTGGGTTTTCAAGGTTTCTTCTAACTCCTTGAAAAAATATTTTAGAGCAAAGCTGAGTAAACAGTAGAAAGAATATTTGGATAAAAAATACCCACAAACTAAATAAGGGTTTGAAGACATAAAACAAAAGTAGCTGAATTTTTCAAGCATTTTCTTTTAAATTCACTGACATAATTCTGTGGTGTTTGGTGTCTGCATTTTCCTTTAAAATTTATTACATCTTCATGTGTGACACCTTTATGCTTCACTACATCATAATCAAGTTTTTCATTCCTCAAGACTTTCAAATTCTAGAGAAAAACAAAGTGAATTTATTGCAAACATCATATTAGACATTTTCTAAAAATCTTCAGACTGAAAACAGATTGCTTTGCAGAAATATGACTTGGGCTAGAGTGGAAGTCCCAAAGGCCCATATTCACTTAGCTCTATTTAGGAAGCTAGTCATTAGAGGTATCAAGAAGAGAGAAGAACTTGGCATCATTTTTGCAAAATTATAAACTCTGCTTTTTACATTTTTTTTTTTATAGCCTTAGTGGATTTCTTCAAGGCTACATTTCAAGATCTTGGTTTCAGGTCTCTGAAACACATTTCTAACACACAGAAATAGTTTAGGACCAGAGTTTGTGTGTGTGATTAACCTTTGTGGGTCATGTTCTCTTTCATGAACCTAAGAAAGCATGCGTGAAATTAAGTTATAGATTTATTAACTGTTTTCTTCAGTTCTTTCTTTGAGGGACTTATATATCAAACAGGATTTAATAAAGCAATCTTTTTATGTAAGCAACAAATGTGATGGTAGAGTTTCTATTCCTCAAGAGTAAACTTTCGGAGAAGAGGAATAAAAAGGATATGCAATTCTGGTCCTAATCCTAATTTTCCCTATCTGGGGAGGAACCTTTAAATTCATGCCTAATTTTTTTTTCAAACAACAAGAACAACAACAACAAAAAAACCCCAAAACATAGTGCTTAGTCTTAATAATGGGGACAATTGGTTGAAGAATATGGAATTAAAGTCATGAACCTGAGTGGTGAATTCAATAAATATCGGCTATTATTATTTTAATAAGGTTATAATTACTAGTAAGTATTATTATCAATAATGTAGATGCACAAATTACATATGAGAAAGAACTGTTTTTCTCAGAAAGAAAAGAAAAATGAAGGAAGGGAAATATATTTAAAAATAATGTAGATTTAAAGTCAGTACATTGTATCTTCAATATTTTGACTTTATCAGATGCAAGTGCACAAATTAATAAAGAAAAAAAAGCACACAATCCTACCCTCTCCAGAGCTGAAGATTTAAGCTATGCAACTACTAAAAGAGAAAATCTATTCTTCTGCATATTCACTAAAGACCGATGAAATTTGTGGCTGCTACTAGCAAAAGAAAGAAAAATATAAGTATGAGAAAGAAGCACATGGATTTACACCCACGTCTATGTACACAAATATTATAGTCATAAAATCTTAAGAAAGTCAAATCTTTTCTTTTTTATGAAAATTTGGAACCCCAAAATGAAAGCTAAAATATTGTAATTAATGATTGTGTGGCTACTAAGAAAATAAAAATATTTAAAATTGAAAACCTGACTAGCTGTAATTAGATGCAATTATTTGATGATATTCTACCCCTTTTCTTTAGGCTATATATATATTCGCAAAATTTATATGACTGGAACTTAATGGCAAATAAGCAAATCTTATGGGGTGTAACTTGATCCAAGAAAAGTATGGCTAAAAAACAGTGTTAGTGACAAATACTTAAAGGAAGCAAATAAAACAAATATTTTAAAATATAGAACATTTTTCATAACCATGAAATAGCTGAATAATACTATCCAGGTATAAAATAAAATAAAATAAAAAAACAACAAAAATCATTTGTTTTGCAAGATGCGTGTGGTCATAATTTTAGGACCAAAGAATCAAAAGATAAAGGGTTAAAGTGAAATCTCAATATATACATTTGATTCATTAGATACAGAGTTTAGATGTTTAACAAATTTTAATTAATCAATTAAAATATAGAAAATAAAGATCATCAAATCCAGGCAAGGAGCCTATCTAAATTCCACACCAAATTTTCCATTTAGTGACACACTAAGAAGGCATGAAATGAAATGATGGTGGATGTCCATGGATGCTGTGCCAGTTATAGCAACCAATCAAAGAACCATAAAGAAAGTAACGGAGAGTCCAGACCGCTAGTGTTAGATTTATAGACAGAGAGTTTGTAATTAAAAAAAAAAAAAAAAATTGCATGTGTCTCATTAAAGATTTCTTTTTTTCTTTTTTTCTTTTTTGCCTTGACTGTATCCTCAATTCCAACAGTTATCATCTTGATCCAAGTGAGGTTACCTGCTTAAGACTCTTGATTATTTTTTCATTGCTTAATGGTTAGTGTAGAAATAATCTACTCTGATCTGCACACTAAGCACGGCAAACCCAGTTAACATGATTCAGCAGATTCCAGGTCTCCTTTCTTACATACTTTTACAGAAGTAATTTATTAATGTGTGATAAATATATCATGCTGTGCTTTGCTATGCCAGTACAAGCGGATAGCTTATAAATAATGTTTTATGGAAAAATAAATTAGAAATCATTATCATTTACTTACCAATTTAATATCATTTTTCTTAGAACAAGTACCAAAATTTTTGAAAAATGTTTAGATCCTTGGAGTAATAATACATGTGTTGCAAGTAAACATTAAGGATTGGCCCTTGAAATGGAAGAGTGTGTTACATCACTTCTTGTCTATGTCATTGTTTTTATAGCACCATGGTTACCTGTAATCTGGTCCCTAAAGGTTTCATTCATTCCATATGGGACCTTCCACTACTTTCCTTGATAGTATCTTCTATATTCTACTCCTAAGTTTAAAAGCTTACATTCCTTCCATTCATCACAGCTCTTATCTGTCTGCATTGAAAAACTGCAACTATATTATTTTGCTCTGAGCTATTATGACACCAATTAATAAGTCATTTAATAGATGATAACCTAATTTCATTCCTATAATGGGCTCTGTAGTATTTTGCATTTCACGTTTCATTATTCTTTCATTAAATGCATTGTTCTTTCATTAAATTTTATTGTAATTGCATATCAAGGGAAGAAAGAATCTCCTCAAATAGATTAATTAACGACTCAGGAAACTTATCAAAAGTATTTGTTTCCTGTTCTTTCAAACAATTGTAAATTATAAAGCTTGCAGATCCTTATATAACATGGTTTTGTTCAACAGCATTTCATTACAACTTTGATGGGATGCTGTAGGAACTTAACTCTTATTTGTGTCAAATAGTCTTTGGTAAGCTGTTTTTGTTATACATTGTTTGGCTTAAAGTCGCAGAACGTATCAATGACATTGAGAATTTTGTGCAGCGATCATGATTCCGTGATTCCTCAGGAAATGTTCTTTAGCTCTCACTAATAGTGGGCCACTCATATGATATAGATCAGAAAGTTCAGAGGTCATTAAAAATATTAAGTAATTTTTCTGTCATTTCAAGATTTGCTGGATTAAGATTTATAATTTTACTGATTTCTCATTTCATTCTCATAAATCAATCATTCTGATATAAATACTGGTCCAACTGTGTTTCTCTTCCTCATGGTTACCGTTTTGCCTATAGAATAAATTCTAAATTTCCTAAAATAGCAGCTTCCCTGTCCTCGACCTTCTCCTTCCAGTTAAAATCAATTACCGCTAATATCTACTTCTACTTTTCACATTCTTTCAAAATAGTCTATCATTGCCTCCACTGGTGCCCTGCCAATTAATTTCCTCTCTCCACTGTAGTACAACCTTTTAAAAATTTCTAACAGCACCCCACAAACAAATACAATCATTTCCTAAAACTGGGGGTTTCTCTGTCTCAGATTTGTTAGCCTTAAATTTTTCTTCTTCTGCCATGCCAGCGACTTATCCAAAACTCAAATCCGAGAATGTCACTCAACTACATAGAAAATTTAATACTTCATCATAATCTATAAACTAAATAGGGTTTAACATGTTCTAGAAGGTCGTTAATCATTGTCTTAGGTTTGTCTTTAGCAATCTCGAAATTGCATGTCTTCTACCAACATCAAGCCATTTGCAGTTCTCGAATACATGATGTTTCTTATTCCTTTGGTGTACATGGTGCTGGAAAAAGTTCATGTACCTCCTCCATTCTCATGGCTAATTCCTAACCATCCATTAGGGCTCAACCCAGGCATCACTTCATACAAGAAGCAAAGCAGATTTCCCCTCCCTCGACCTCATAGCCCAGGTCTATTGCCCCTTCTCTCTGCTTGCATAATAGACACTGCCTCTTTCAGTCAATGTATTATATTGTATTTGCAATATTGTGATACAGTACTCCATGAAGGCAAAGACTGTGTCCCTGTTCTTTGTATTTTTAATAATTACTCATCGTTGGCATATAGTAGGCACTCAAAGACTGTTTCATGAATAAACTAATGTATTTAGGAACAAAAAGATACTGAATAAAGTCAAAGATTGAAAACTAATTACTCATGCCATATTAAAAGGTCTACAACTAGGAATTGACAAATCTGTCACTCATGCCTTTAGGTGGAGAAACAACTTTTTCATTGCCTTACAGTGATGGTCCATATTAACCAATTAATTCTCATGTAGCCACCTAATTTTCTGATATCTTCACTTTGGTTGCATTCATTTTTTATCAAAGGTAATGCCTTTGCTAAGTATGAAAAATAGGTAACAAAAATTGAATCATAGAGCCTTTACTTTGTCAGGAGTACTTGGTTAGGATAATTAAATATATTTTTTTAATTTATAATTATTCATTTGAATCTTTAATTTTTAAAAGTTAAGTCTCTAGCTTTGGGGAGTATGTCTTATGTGTTTTTCTCTTGTAGTTAGCTACTTGCATAGTGTTTACTTATTAAGTAGTTTAGATGGCTTTAAAAAGTGTATTGTATTCTAAGACAGATAAATTAAATGATTTTATTGACTTCATAAAAACAGTTTATGTAATGAGATGCTAAAAAACTACTGCAGTAAGGTAAAGAAGTTATATTTTTTTATGAAAAGGGACTGGAATGTAATTCTTTAGCTACTGTGCTAGTCATAAATAAATTTATCAATGACACAATTACAATATAAAAGCAAATCTTAATGACCCTAAAAATACCTAAAATTTATTAATTATGATTGAAAAAGTGTTGATTAATTTTTCACCTTGGAATGTCAGCTGATCTGTAATGTTTTCCATTTGAAGTTCCCCTGTGAAATTCAATATAAGTAAATATTTTAAACATTGACATATTAACCAATCCAGAGCTTTAAAGGTGTCAGCCGAGCAACTTCATTAATAATTTTGAAGGAACAAAGAAGACTAACATCAATTACCAAAATGTGACCCCAAATGGAAGACTGTTTTCCAGAAGAACAGTACCTAATAGAACAAAAGAGAGAAAATATTCTGATGACAGTGTTAACAGTCGTCTATCCTAAATAATAAATGCCATTGCTAAAATCTCACTATAGTGATCTGAAAACTACAATTCTGTTCTTTCACCCTTGATTTTCTTTCTAATTTTTTTTTTGTGGGTGTGCAGGAGAAAGAGTTTACTTTTAATTTCTTTATTCCTAAAATGGGGATAATAATACCTACCTTATAGGGCTTAGTGAGGGCCGAAGATGATGAAGTGTAAGCACCCTGCAAATAATACTATAATAATATTTTTGTTGAAATTCCCAGACTATAACCCCTCCTTGCGGACAAGTTGTACTTACTGCATGGCTGTTGCACTCAACAAAGCGACATCTAGAAATTGCTTGCGGGAATTTGATAATACCAGCATTTGCTCTTGTTATGACTTTGCCCAATTTAGAAACAGGTGTCCTGGCCACAGCTTACTCGTGGCCATTGTTCTCTGGAATTGCTGTTAGCAATGTGATAAGCACATTAATATGAATTATCAAATCAAGATGACAATTACCAGAAGATAAGGTCTGCAATAGGGCGACCAACCATCCTGGTTTACCCTGACCTAAGTGATTTAAGGGATTCAGGATGTTCACTGCTAAAACCAGGAAAATTGGGGCACACTGAGGTGACTTGGTCATGCTATCACATTGGGATGACTTTGTTCTGTTTACTGTCATATATCCAGAGCTGTGAACATTGCCTGGCATTACGTAGATCGCTCAATTCATGTTCACTGTATGAATGATTGCATTCTAACATAAATATAATCTAATCAATTTTTGTACTTTTACCACTTACATTTTTTCTCTTTTCTAGTATTTTCTTCTTTCTATTTTATGTTTAGGACTTCAAAATATTAACAGCTGTACATACAGACAAATGTCCTATCCAAGGAAAATTTTACATGTTAAAATACAATCACATACCATTCTTTCAAGGCTCAACAAATGAGAAAACAGGTGAAAGCACATTCTAAGTCATAAGGCACACGGTTTTTATTTTCGAATTATCTTATGAATACCTAATGGTGTCCCACTAATTTCCAAGTGCCAAGTTTATTTCTGACATTAATCTGTGGCTTTTTGTTCTGTAACATCAGTACTTGCTCTGACTACTAAAATAGCTCTCAAATGACTATTACAAATAACTCTCAGGATTTATTAAAATGAATTTTATATAAGTTTAATGGTAATGTCAATAAATTAAAAGCATGTTGGCTAATAAATAAGATTTTTATCTCATTAGCGTAGGTTTTGGATGAACAATCTATAGATTTTGGCATTTGTCATTGAAAAAAGAAGTATGGTAACAAGTTTGTGTTCAGAAAATTACATATGTTATGTATATTATATAAATTATGTATAATCTATGTATATATTTTATAGCTTTCAAAGCATTATTCAATAAATTCCTTATTGTTTTCATTTTTCTTAGAGGTAGAGGTTATAGTAATCATAGTAAATATGTCAGATCTTTTAAGAGGAGTTCAAAGGTAAAAATAAAAACTGGCACCACTACTTCAATGCCTAGAAAACAATTTATTCGCCTATTTGACCTGCCCCCAATATTGTTAGGATTGAACTCCAGATTGTATAACTAAATGTTGTGCAGTAGTGACAGTTTCTTGGTTTATATTTCTTCTGCCAAATCTGAAAACATGGTAAGACATGGAAGCCATGGATTAAATATACATGTAATTAAGATATGTATTGGAAAATCAAAACACAAGTGAATCCATAAAGGTTGGCATTAATCATTTAAGTGACTTGTGTGCAAGATTCTTGAGAAAACGTCAGGTGAGACTATGTAGCTACATGATTTTTATGGTCAAAATTAACTAAAATTTGTTCTCTAGCAGTCCATGTATGTTGATAAATATCTTTACAAGCATGAGTTTGTCTGCTTGAGGGCTTCTGGAAATAGAAACTTTATTATCTCTCTTTCATTTTGTAGAACTTTTTATTTTTTTTTTAAACAGAACTATCCATGGACCTAGAAATCTGTTTCAACATTTGACTTTTGAGGAATTTTACAAATTTTGTTAAGGTTAATTTATTTTTCATAATGATTTCATTAGTAAAGAAACCCATAATTTCCCTAGTATTATAAATTATTTGATTTAAAAGTTTATAGTAGCTACCATAAAAAAGTATATATCATAAAATATATCATAACTACTCTCATGTATGATTCAATATATTTAGTTGGATTGAAGCTTCAGTTATTTCTCTAAGAGAACTATTCACTTTACAAAACTGGCAACTGTGCTTAACTAGCAATTTTTGAGTTCCACTTTATTTTTAACTCTCTTAATGTGAAACTAAGGTCTGAGAAAGAAGGAGATTCACTGTCACTCAGAAGCCATAATGATGCACAGACATAATAAATTTTAGAGATTCCCATAACAGGTTTCCATCATGATATCCTGGGGCTGAGTAGGGTGGATATTCTGTCAAGTTGTCAGGGTTAGAGACATAAATCAGAATGGATTCTGTAGCCAGTGTGGAGACCAGACCTTCTCCTTCAAACAACATCGCATCTTCTCTTTCATCCAGTAGAAAGCCATACTCACTACTTCTGCCAACCAGATAAAAACAGGTTTGATGCCATTTGGACAAGTTCAAGTTCGGCCACTTGGCATCGAATCTATAATAAAGTGTAGCATTAACAGACTAGAAAATGAAATTAAGATACTGGATCAACTATTAAAATATAAAGCTTCATGGTCTGGAGTTTCATAGGTCCTTGCTTTTTGTATTTTGCACAGGATATGTATGAGTGTCCCTGTTTACAACACGTAACAAAATTTATAAGACAAAGGAGTTTTCAATATCATGCGATCTTGTTAAAATATTTAATTCATTTATTGTCTGTCTTCTTTTTTTTTTCTTTTTATTTGCCTGGGCAAAAGCGAAGGAACAGCAGTTTTGCTTAGTGCTGCTAAACATTTGTTATAAAATTTAAAAACATAAATTTATATATAACTTGGATATATTTGTCAAATAATGTTAAAAAGTTTGAAATCTCAGAAGTTTTGTTGGAAGCACTTGAAGAAACAAAATGATATGAACTGGTGTGTAGTAAAAATGCTTCATTCAATCTAAATTTGGATATTAATTAATAATGCATTACCGGTAATTTTAGATTTCTTTCCCTCATAAAGCCAGATGTATCTTATTTGGTATCCTGATAGAGTATAGAAAGACAACTATGTCACAATTATTAGATGTTTTCTATTTAATTCAGAATTTTTAGGAATTCATATTTCTTCTTATGGAAAAAGAGAAACAACAAAAGGTAATGACTTTTTAAGGAAACTTTTTAGACTTATTTTATCTGAAGTAACTTTTGTACAGAAAACACATTCTAATAAAATGATGTGTGTATAGTCGGTGGGGTAAAGATGTTTTTGTAACAGATTTGACTCTGCGCTAGTATATTTTATGAGAAACATACAAAAGCCTACCTAGAAGGCTATGACTCCTCGCTCAGACATTCACATTAGGTCTGTGATATTTACTAATGTCGTTATTTTCAACTCATAGGCTGAATCGCTAACCAAAAAAATGAACATATCACTTAAAAGATTACTTCAGAGCACCACCTTGTATTTTCAAGCACTCATCTGACTCTTCTACTTACCTAAGTATCTTAAATATTATCCTAAAAGGATAAAAGATTGGCCCCTCCCCCCCCCCCCAGCCATGATCAACATTCACCTTGGATATGTTGTATACACTGGGGCATTCCACTTAGCATATTTTCATGTTTCAGTGCATCCTATTCCAAAAATGTCTTCATTTTCTTTCTCCCATTTAAATAAGCATTCCATTGTCATTATCTTCTAGCAGATCTATATTCAGAATTTCATAGTATGCAAGTCTCAAATAATATTCTGATTTTTAACTCTGATTATAAGGCCTCAGAGAAATCATGGACTAGTAACATCATCTTCCTCATAAAAGCATTGATCAATGTTCCAACATAAATAATCTATTTTAAGCTTTGAAAAAGATTTGATTCCAGAATATTCAGAATATTCTGAGGGGAAATAATTAGGCCATATCAGGGTGTATGTGTGTGAGCTGTACTAAATCCTTCTAGTACTTTGCCAATGCAAATATATGGACATGTTCAAAAAAATTTAGAAGATCGAGGTCATAGCCAGGTATAAGGGGTATAAGAGAAAGACTCCTAAATAGAAAAAAAAGTTGGAAAAATCTTTCTAAAGTATCCTTAATGTATCCCCAAAGCAAACTGCATACTTTAGTAGAAAAAATATATACACTAAAATTATCATTAGGTTACCTTGAAACAGTTAATTGTAAATGGCATATTTTTGGTGCATAAATATTTAAGAATACTACCACTTAGCTGCCTTTGGATAGATTAAAAAGAGTGATCAATATTGAATTGTGTTTTGCTACAAGGGTATACTAGATGTTTAACCAGTCACATCACAGTGTGTGATGGTCTCTATACATGAGTGCAGCTGCTATACTGCGGGGCTGAAATCCAAACACATTATACATCGTAAATACAGACACTGCTAATCGTAAACATTTACGATGAGTTTTAGCGCCCTTTAAACAATACATTCCTAGCACTTCACCCTTTAACCCCAATATCTGCAATGATGATCTTTTGTCAAAAGCATTTCTAAATTAGCTGTGAAAGTCAAGTTTTGCTTAACTGACCTTTTATCTATATATCTATATATAGATATGTATGTATATTTATATTTCTAAAATGTATTCATTAGGGCAACTATAATTTCTCATGGCATGAGATTGTATGCTTTGGTTCCTTAACTAAATTTTTTAGTTCGAGTTCATCTCTGATTCTATTTCTTAAAATTTATCTAACTGTTCAACCACCTTTCGCGGTCAAGGGGAATTGTGTGCTGGATCTAACTCCAAAATAATTATAAATTCAAGATGAAAAAGGTTTAGAGTCAGCAGAGATGGGGCTCAGTAAGCACAAACCAAGTAGAGAAGGCAGGATTCTTCCCCAACCTCGATTTATACCATTCTTTGTACTCATACATGCTTGATATTCCTTGGTGGGTTTCTTGTTTGTTTGTTTGTTTGTGATTTGCAGCTTGGGAATATACTAAGTACATTCGATACTGAATAACTTAACAAATGACAGCCAATATGTGTTTTTCCTTTTCTCCAATCTTCAGTGCAGTAAAAGAAAATGTGAATCATGTTCTTAACAAGAAACATGAGGGAGGAAAAAGCCACTAGAGAATTGGTAATAAAAAAACAGAGGCAAGACCCTTGTGTGATCTCATTCATTTGCCATCCCTTCTTTCCAGTTCTCTGACCTACTTTGCTAGTAATGATCTGTTTTTCAAACCTGGAGATCACAAAACTATGGTGTGAGGTCCAGCTTGCAGAGTTATGTGTGAGTATCTAACCAGCTCATTCATTAGGAACTGAAGTTTATTCTAGCTTGGTCAACCATTGTTTCACCAACGAGGTGGCAGGTTTCAGGGTCAGTAATAAGAGGTACATATTTTTACTTTGCTTCTCATAGATAAAAACAGAAGTCACACACATACCACATCAAAAGATTAGAAGATTACCAACATGTCAATAACCAGCAAGTTATTTTTTTACTTGGAAGCCTGAGTATATTCTCAGACTTAAAATTTGTTTGAGTACCTTCAAGTATCTTTAGTGAATTACCACTGTCTTAGCATTGCTGTTCATAGCAAGTTCCTTCCTTATTCATACTTCTTTAAGCTCTGCAATCTGTATTTGGAAGACGAGAGTAAGCTCTTCCAGAAAGATGAAGAAACCATGAATCAAGGAGATTTCTGTAATAACAGTAACCTGATATTTTGGAATTCCAGGGTCAGAATTTGCAATCTTCTACAGAACAGTAAAATTAGAGCTGGTCCCTGATAATAAACTGATATTTCTTTAATCATATATCATATGAATCATGAGCAATTCATGGAGGAGCAGGAACCAGGTCAGTTGTGTACCCCCACTAAAATGCATGGTAAGTCTTTAATAATTGTTGTTGAATAGAACTGAATTTGCTGACATTCAGCAACAAAATGACTTTTCAACTTGGATGATCTAGAATACCTTCACATTCTGAGTTGACACTAGCCAGTAGAATTTTACAAGATAGTGAATAAATTGTACTGAAACTTTCTTCCAAGTGGAATTGAATTAATTCACAAAATCATAATGTTTTAATCTGAGCAGTCTACAAAGAATGACCCAATGAGAGGGATAAAAGACCACAGCATCCCTGAATATATAGATCCAAAACTCAAGTTAACTAATGAAACAGGACCCAATAGAGACTGATGCTGTGACTGAAGAATATAGTAGTGTTTTCTTTCTTAAAAAGTAGGAAATCAAATTACCTTCAAGTTTCTCAGATTTGAGCCATACTACAAATGAGTTGTGCCCAGGTACAGAAAAACCAACAATATTTTATTTATAATCTTATTTTTAGCTTTTGAACTACAAATTCTGGTTCTAGAGTTGTTTAAAAGATCATGGGTTTTATAGATGCTCATATGTAAATTAATCTGTTGTTTGCTTTTTTTTTTCCTTTTTCATTAAATGGTCCTCCTCATAAATACAGAACAGGTCATTACATGAAAAATATAAGATCTTGCATTTTTTTCCTCATTCTCTCTTAAAAATCTATTTCTAATATTGCATTCCCCATTGGACTACTTCATAAGGACATGAGGGGGGAAAATAAAAGAGGAAAAAAAAGAAAGACAAAATAGACTGGATCTCACCACTAGAATTCACCATAAAAATCTCAAAGTGTAACAGAATTCTTACAAAATTACCTAGACCAGTTTCTTAGGGAATTGAGATCTCCTATGAAAAATATGGCAATCAGGGTAGGCAGGGACGAGATGTGGGAAAATAGTAAATAAGTGCAGCAAAAACAGGTTCTGAGGAATACACATAATTTTTTCTGCTTTAGATCACAATAGAATTTTTAATAAATAAATTTCTTTTCTTTTTTGTTTTTTTTTTGTAAAGACACTTTTTTGAAACAGTAGATTTAGCCCAGTCATTTATGTCATTTTTAATAAACTGTCTTTTTGTTTGTTTGTTTTGTGTAACTCTGTAAATGTTTTAGATTTGAGTCTCTTGTACATTGTCTTTAGAGTTCATTCGGATCAATAACGGTTCATGCACTGAACTGTGTATTGAATTTATTGTGTTAACTGTTGTTGTGTGGTTGAAGGGAGATTTGTAAGAGTTATAGTGATTGAGGTGCTCATGCTCAATAGCAGGCATGGGCAGGTGGCTTTCCATGGGTGTGTCTCCTGTAATCTCATCATCTACATTAATGATTTCAACAGTCCTAGTTGGGGCGTGATGGTTTTGCCTATGGTGCTGCTTCCTCATCTTGTAGAAAATGACCAGCATCACTGCAGCCATAAGTGTGATGGCCACAAAACAGCCAATGATGATTTTGGTAGTCTTCATGACCTCATCGATTCCTGGGATCCCACTGTTTATGTCAGTCACTGGGATGGTGAATGTTTTTTCTGTCGACCTTGTGCTCTGTGGCGTGAGAGAGGTGGTCACATTGGTGGTTTCCCAGTCAATCACCGGAGTGGGACCCACATTGTTATCTGTGGTCCGTGCCTCATCCTGAGAAGGTTCCATAGTCTCTACCGTAACAGTTGAAAAGTAAGTGAAGGGAGTAGTAGTTGCTGCAGTAACATTCAGAGTGGCCGAAGCAGTGGTATTTCCAACAGAATTACTCACCATACATGTGTACATGCCTGTATCTTGCACAGTTACATTCGTGAAATTTAACGTGCCATCGCTGAGCACAGCTATCCTCACTTTGTATGCCCCATGTGTCATGACTGTTCCATTCGGAGTAATCCAAGACACAGAAGTCAGGGACGTGGAGGCGCGGCATTTCAGCTCAGCCGCCATGCCTTCAGTGACATTGAGGTCTGCAGGAGGCTCCACAATCACAGGAGCGTAGCATGTGAAATAATTCTGGTCGAGCTCCCCGATGTACCTCCCTTTCAGATTGGGAGGTGTGTTACATCGAGCACAACAAGCTGTGTTGGAGGGGGCCATGTCTTTTATCCACCAGCTGAGCCACAGTATATCACAGTTACAGTTCCAAGGGTTGTGATGCAGGTGTATCCGCTCTAAATGATGCAAGGGTGTGAACAGGTCATGAGGCAGTAATGTTAGATTGTTGTGTGCCAGGTTGATCTCCACCAGTGACTGAAGGTTATCAAAGGCATTCCGTTCAATCACTTGAATCTGGGACTGTATCATCCACAGTTTTTGAAGGTGCATCAACCCCTGGAAAGAGCCGGGCCTAATGGCGGACAAATGATTGCCAGAAAGATCCAGCTCATCTAGTTTTATGAGTGGCGTGAGGTTAGGAATTTCCCGGAGGTTGCACATGGCAAGGTTCAAATACCTCAAATTGGACAAACCTTCAAAGGCACCTTCTGAGATGTATGAAAGCCTTTTCAATTCCCCTAAGTCTAGCCGACGCAAAGAAGGGATTCTATTAAAAGCATAAGAAGGGATGCTTTCAATGGGGTTGTTTCGCAACCAGAGCTCCTTCAGTTTAGACAAATATACAAAAGCTCCATTCGGGATGGTAGTAAGACGATTGTCGAAGAGTTCCAGAGTGTTGAGGTTCGCCAGACCATTGAAGGCCCCAATTTCAATTGTTCTAATGTGATTCCTACTCAACTGAAGGATTTCCAGGTGCCTCAAGTGCTTGAAGCTGTTCACTTTGATGATCTGGATTTGGTTCTCATGGAGGTTCAGCAGCCGAGTGTTGGTGGAAATGCCATCTGGAACCTCACGCAGGTTTTTCCGAACGCAAATCACCTTGCTGAACTGGTTGCTGCAGGAGCAGACGGAAGGGCAGGTTTGAGCCCGCACCAGACCAGCCACCACAAGAAGTTGAAGAGCCAGCAGCACCACAAGCAGGGGGTCGAATAGGGCCCTGTTAAACCTAGGACCTATCATTATCTGCTGTGGATGTAAGGTCATCTTGTTCAACATTCATAATTTATCTGGTGTTGGTCCTTCTGGAGTTCAAATAGTCTGCAATACAGTAAGAACAACAACAACAAAAGAGTATTAGATCTCCTCCAATATATCTTTCTGGAACAACATCAGTGGTACAGTGTATCAAGCTAAAGCCATCATTTCTCAGACCGAGAAACAACAAATCTAACGGCCCGCATTGAATGATGTGTCTCATATTTTTAGAAAAAATGTTTCTGTACTTCAAATTAGCAGCCATTCCACAATTCATATTCCATCAAATGTGCAATCACAGCGAAATGGAAGAATGAGGTGCAGGCCCTTAATATAGTATTAATTAATCAAGTGTAATCCAAATGCATGAAGACATGTGAGATATACCTCGCCGTTAGATTCTGTGTTCAGAACAGATTGAAAGAGTTCAGAAAATAGAATCTGGGGGGCTATACCTAACAAATTAAAAGAGCGCTTGCAAAATCAGTAATAGCTGGCATTTTATTTGGAGTTATTCTATGTGCTTGGGCACCATGGTCTACAGACTCCACAAACATTCCTATCCAGGAATGGCTAATATTTTGCAGGGGCCCAGTGTAAAATGAAACCGTGGTAAACCTTGTTAATAATTATTAAGAATTGCAAATCAGTAACAACAGACCATTAAGCCAAGTGTGGGCCCTTCTGAGAATGGGGCCTTTTGTAACCGCACAGTTTGCAGGCCCTGATTCTTTTTAATCTTTACAGCACTCCTCCAAGGTAGCAACCATTATACTCTGCATTTTCTAAATAAAGAAATTTATCATAGAAGTAATATGCATGAAGTCATATGGTTAGTAAGTATAGAAGCAGGTCTCATCTGATTGGTCCAGGAGCGCAGGATCTCAAATACTCTGCAAAAAGGTTTCTGTGAGAACAAGGACCAAAAAAAAAAAAAAATATTTTTTCATAATTAATTTCTTAAAAATACCTTTCCTTTGGGGTCACCTCAGCTGTAAACACTGGCAACTTAACTTATGGTACCTGTGAAGATACACTGAAATAGTGACATGCACAAATATATGTAACTGTCAAGATATTCTCATATACAAAAACTCATTATAATATAGTCAATTGTTACCTATAGGCAGACATAGCACAAATTAAATCATTTCCAATGAAACATAATATTTTTTTACAAACAAAGATTTTGGTATAAGAGGACTTATATGTTGTATCTCTACCCTTACTGATTTTAAGAGAAATAGAATAACTCGCTTTCTGCAATTCTCCCAAATCAAGGAGACATTCCAAAGGAGCTTGTATCACCCAGCGTATGCGCCACTCCACCAGCTTATCACGGATTGGGCACCTGTATAATGACTTTCCCCAAATCTCTCATCTCAATACACAGTGCCTCTTCTAGGAATCTCTTGGAAAGAAAAATAAAGGGGGGACGAAGGAAAGCTGACCACATTCCAATTCAAAAAGCCACTAATTTAGTATTTATCATCTCACCTTGGAGAAGTTACTTACCCTTTCCATGGCTCAATCTCCTCACTTGCAAAATGAAATGATAATATTACATGTCCCTTTGTGTTATTGTGAGGTCAAAATTAGTTAATGCAGATAAAGGGCATAGAACAATGCCTCCCACATTGAAGCACTCAATAAATGTCAGACGTTGTTCTATTATTATTATTATTGTTATTATTACTGTTTGTTGTTGCTCTTAGCCAGAAATTTTACTAAGTACTGGGCATATAAAGTAGAAGAATATAAACATTATCTCTGAGCAAATTGCAATGCAAAAGGTGAAACAGACAGTCAAACAGATTAAGTGCAATAATGTATAAACATGCTGTTCTTGAGACTAGGCCACCATTGGCACAAGGGCACTGATGTCAGAGGAACTCAGTCTGTGCTGGTAAATCAGGCGACTTTCAAGGAGAAGTGTTGCCTGATCTCTGTTTTGTAGTAGAAGTTGGTAAAGAAAAAAAAAGAAGAGAAATTCAGGCAGAGGTAGCACCCTAAGTCAAGTGAAGGACACATGAAAGATGCTAGTCCAGGGGACAGTGAAAAGTCCCCTGTGACAGAAGAGTGGAAAGCTCGGGGAAGAGGATGGGAAAGAACTGGGATGAGATCAGGTCCAGCTGTCAAGAGTTCTGTCAATCTAGAAATCACTGTTATATCCTGCAGGTGGCACGGTTTGTTTTAGAATGGAATACTATTCACCAGCTTTATTTTTAAGAATGATAATATTGGACTAATATGGGAGAGAAAAAAGCTTTGGAAGAAACTAGTACCAAGGAGAAACAATTCTCCCGTGGTTCCAAGTGAGCCTTGGAGAGAAGTCAATGCCAGAAGTAGGTTCAGTTTTTCTGCCACTACTTCTATGCCCACCATCCCAGAGCCTGAGGCAAAAAGGTCTGGCTCTTCTTTAGGACATAATTCTTCTGCTAATGGTGAGGTTCTCGATGTAAATTAGCATTCGTAAACAACTACAGTCTCAAACAGTACACAAGATGGAGTTGAGGCTCTCCTCCAAAAAAAAAAAAAAAAAAAGGAGATTCCTTACTCACAAAAGGTTTCTGTCATCAACAATCCTTAAACCTATTTCCACAAAACCAGGTGAAGGTTAAAGTCATAGATTGTTTTCTGGCTTCAGAGGCTTTTTTTCATCTTCTCTATGGCAGTAAAGAAACTTGACTAATAGGTTCTGAGTTTCTATTTCTTGTTCTGGACTTCCCCGTCAGACTAATGTGCTTTCTTTCTCAGGGCTATTGTGGCTCAAGGCTGACTTGTCACACCGTCCAGTACTAGGATCATTTGTCCCTAGCCTGTGAACTCTGTGAGTGAGGACAGAGACCATGTCTGATGGTCTCTTCTCAGCCTACTGCCAACATAGTAACTGGCCTGCTATAGAAACTAAATAAAATGGTTGCTGAAAATGTGCAAAACTGTGACTATCTAATGACAATTCCTTGCATAGTGTAGTGAGTTGTACAAAAGTATTACTCATGCCCACAAGCAAACCTTTCATACTCAAACCAACCAATCTGATGCCCATATCCTAACCATATCCTTTATTGGGTTCTCATGGCGCTTTTACACTCTGGCACTATCCCTCTGCCCTCATCATCCTAGGGCTAGAGACCAGGCAATTAGGGACAAACCTTATGTCCGGCAGCCACTGAAATTATTCATACTAGTCAATCCTAAGTCTGTTTACCTGACTCTCACTCAAAAAGAAACACAATAAAGGCTCTTGCTTACATTTTCCCCTTGATCCTTCTACCTCCTGACCAACCTGGGTGCTTCTCCATGTGGCCCCTGTGTGGTATGGCATGCCCCCTCCTCCTGGGAACTGTGAGTGAAAAAAATATCTTTTTAATGGCAACTGTCTCCTGATCTGCTGGTCTCACCATACCTGAATAAAATAAAATCTGCGCTTTAAAATAACTAATTGCTAAATAGCAGACTCTAATCATCAATGAATACTTTGATGTCTTTATAGGTGATAATGTAGTTTGGTAGGCTTCATATCCTGAGTTAGAGCCTTTGTTGTAAATTTAAACGCAACCTTAAAAACCCTCTCAGGTTTCCATTTTAAATAGAATGCTATGTAAATGTCCACTGATTGTGACCATCGAAAATTTTCATTTGTGTGTCTTGACGCAGTTTTACATATATTGCTCTCCCGCCGAACACATACTTCTTAAGGTAATTGAGAATTTGAAAAAAGAAGAATAGCACATAAAATCTCTGATACATTAACTGATTGACATTTTTAGGATTGGGGTCCCAGGATCCTGCCTCTCCATTCCTCTTCCTACCTCCTACCCCATGATCCTCTGAATCTCAGGGTTTCTGGGAACACAGGTTGAAATAACTGGTTGAGAAGCGAAGATAAGTCCTTACTCTTCTATTTGCTACCTTTTTCCTCTTTAAAATATGAAACAACAGAGACAGCCATGTCCAGTGGCCAAGAGAGAAAGCCCAGCTGTAAGACTTCCTGATTTCATGTGCCTGCTTGAATCTCCATGACCTAGCCATTGAGAAAGTTACTTCACCTCTCTTTACTCCAATTCCCTCATCTGTTAAAGGGGAATAGCCCTGTTATCTACCCAAAAGGCCTCCGTTAGGGCTATCACTTAATATATGTAATGTTACTGGCTCATAATAAGCAATATATAATACTATAAGAAGTAGTTAATATGTATTAAAAATATAATGATAAGACACTCAATTTCTTCCTCTGATATAAGATAGGAATTATAATAATATCTGTATTCAAAGTTGTGGTAAGGCTTAACTGGTATGATCAGAAACATACCATCAGTAAAACATATGCAAACATGATACATTGCTATTAATTGTAGAGTATACATGTCTCTCTCCATTTTCAATCCCCAGGCTCTTCTATTTTCTACTTCTTGCTTACTTCAAGGTCTTTTTTGCTATTACAATTAATGAGGTTTCCCATAAATCAGTCATAAGTAACGATTTATGAATTATAACTGGTTCAAAGCTGATTTATAACCTACAGCAAATAATGCTTGGTACATGTACTGAATTGAATAAACTACTATCAACAAAAGGTTTTCTACTTTAAAATCTAAATTATGTTACTTTACATCAAAAGCCACGTTTCAACATCTCTTTCATAAGATGTTTTTATCACATCAAAAGGAAATCAATTTAAAGGTATGCACTATTACGATGTCATCTGACAGCAATTATTTACAAATGGATTTGTGTGGGTTTTGAATTAAACTATAATACTTTTAGCCTTGTCCCAGAGGATATCTTGACTTTGTCAACAGACTTTTCTGTCCCTACCCATGCTCCAGTGCACTGAGAGATACAGAAGAAACTAAGCATGAGAGAATAGCTAATGGGGATGATTTATTTAGCACAGTATCATTGCTAACTCAGCATAAATTGTGTATAGATATTTGAACTAGTCTAGAAGTGAGGTGGGAGAAAGATAAATTTGAACACAACCACCCATCCTGCTACCCCAAGTGACACATACACTCACATT
This sequence comes from Rousettus aegyptiacus, assembly GCF_014176215.1. Lineage (NCBI taxonomy): Eukaryota > Metazoa > Chordata > Mammalia > Chiroptera > Pteropodidae > Rousettus > Rousettus aegyptiacus. The sequence goes on from NW_023416308.1 coordinate 103,852,858, forward strand.
CATATATAATAGCAACAAAATTCCCTAAACACTGAGAACCAAAAACATTTACCCCACATTCAGCCTGGATACAGAGACCTCCAAACCTACCTTACCACTGACATCAACATGGCTTTCGTCTTCCACTCTCTTTATTAGCATCTCTACTCTCTTCTGGGACTCACCTGCCAAGCAAATGATTTGTTTCATTGCCTTATAGGCACTTACCCAAAGATCCATTATCTCTGTCATGGAAAGCATTAATGAAAGTCTGTGCTCTAAGATTCTTTGAATCTGTCACTTCACCTTGATATTTTCACCAATCCTGGACTGCTGTATCCTGATTCTTCAGCAATCCTAAATAAGTTCCCACACTGAAAAATCTTCCTAAAAATCAAACTTCCAACTCACAGTAAATTCTGTTCTAATGTTCACAGACACTCCCAAACCTTTGTGAGGCAGTATTCCCACTTATCACAGTAAGCAGTAAACTCAGCACTGTCTTATCAACATGTTGTATTGGTGATATTTATTTTGAGAGTCATCTTTTAACAACACTAAGGTGGGTTATTTATTTAAAATGTGCTTGAACCTCAGTCTCTCTCCCTTCCACCCCTATCTTTCTCCACAACTGTTGCCTAATTGACATCCTGCTCCCTTACTCTTTCTCAAGAAAACCTTGTTCAAGGAAATTCATTCTCATCTTCAAAAAATTCACAAAACTATATCACTTGCTTTGGGAGAGACTGACCCAGCACTGATGGGCAAATAGAATTTAGTTTAAGCTAGGACTAGGCAAACTTTTTCTATAAAGGGATACATAGTAAATATTCAGTCTTTGTAGGCCATATGGTCTCTTTTTGCAATTACTTAACTGTCATTATAGCTTGAAAGTGGCTATAGACAAAAGGTAAATGAATGAGTATGGCTATGTTCCAGGTAAACTATTTATGGACACTGAAATTTGAAATACAACATTTGAATTTCATAATTTCACAGGTCTCAAAATACTTTAGAAATTTTTTTGAAATATTCAAAAATCCAAACACATTCTTAGCTTACAAGGAATATGAAAACAGGTGGTGGGATAACCTTTGGACTCCAGTTTGCTGAACTCTAGTCTAAATCAATGTTGGCCGGCAGAGACTGATTAGGTCTGGACATGTGACACAATTTGACCAATGAGACGTGAGAGTTCAAGTAAACTTTTTTTCTCCCACAAATAAGAAGAAAAACATGGAGAAGAAGCAGTTCTTTATTCTGTTTCTGGACATCCTTGTGAGTACGAGATCCCTAGAGTTGTGGCGGCCATCTTGTGGCCAAGAGAGGAGGCTAACTGAGGACGAAGCCGAAATGCCAAGGAAGGAAAATGGACAGAGGGAAAGAATTTGCATTACTGATATTGTGATAAGCAGATGAATTAATGAATCCTGAAAGTGTCCTTTCTCTGTATTTTTTTATTATGTAATATAATCGATTCCTTACCATATAAAAAATTTTATTTTTCTGGTTACTAACAGTCAAATCTATCTTGATACTGTCACATTCATTTACTTCTCTCCCTCTTTCCTTTTTTTCTCCCTCTCCTCATCTCTTTCTCTTGCTATCTTCCTCTTCCCTTAACTAATAGCAAAACAAAGACAAATAAGACAGTAAAAAATTTCTGATTTCTTATACCATTATAAATCTGAGACCTACCAAAGGAAAAAGTGATTTGCTTTTAAGAAAGGAGGTAAGGCTTATCCCCATAATGCTAAGAAGGCTTTCTGCTGTAATCATTTCTGTGGATAGCTCTTTAAATTTTAAAAAATGCTACAATACACAGGAAAAGGAAAAACAACAAATTAAATAATACCTCTCCAAATCAAATTTATCACACAAATATTTCCTAATTTAGTTCATTTTTTCTCATTTCAAACCCAATTTTGCAAATCTCTTGTGCTTTCTCCACCCTTTATGCAGAATACAAGGTTCTGCAGATTATCAGAGAAAATAACATTTTTGTAAACATGCTTAGGGCTGACCCTCTAGGCAAATGTAATGGAAATGATAGAACATTTAAATGGCTATAACCCAGGAACTCAATTGTCAAGTCAAAAGGAGGATCTTTGGCTAAATACATTGACCAATGTTTCTAGAAAATTTTGAGATTTTAAGAAATTGAGATTTAGAAAAAAACAGAAAACAAAGCAAAACACCCAGGTCTGCATTTTCCTTTTTCTTTAGAGATTTATGTGGCTTATAGTAAAAGAATACATGTGTTTAATGTTTAGAGGTGACAATATTATAATATCATTAGATGGTAAAAAACAAAAAGTGAGTCAAAAAAATGATATAGTAAAAAGAAAAGGAGAAAGGGAAAAAAGAAAACCTGTGACCACCATGTTGTATGTTCTGGAACGTCTAAAATAAGTATTACAAAAGAGCTAAATTGGCCATATCTTCTAAAACTTCACAATCTTGTGGGAGCTATAATACAAATATATGAGTACACATACAAATAAAAAGTGTTCATGTGTGTATCTATGTACTAATGCTGGTCAATGTATTTAATATCTAAATACCATAAAACATTGGAAATCAAAATAGACACAGATAATCAGATAAAGTTTTAAGAAGCAGCAGGGTGGTGGTGGAGGAGGGAAACTACTACTGTAAAAGCAGAGGAGTCAGAGCACAAAATGACAAGGAAGCTGACCTAATAGAAATAGAGAGTTGACAATGCAGACTTTAAGATCACTATGTTGGCCCAACCGAAGAGCACAACATGCCTGCTTGAAGAGCCTGGATTTGCTTCAATAAAGAGACTTAGAAAGACACTCCATGCTCTTATGCAGGAAAGGACATGTTGAGAGCATTGTTTTAGGAAGGGTCTGCCTTTCTGTGTAAAAGAAATTGGAAAGAGAAGATTGGTTGATGGAAAAATCAGATGACTTTAATAATCAACGTCTCTTGCATTTCTTTAGGACTGAATGGAACTGATCTTTAACCTGATTATCTGACTATGAATTATATAGGTCATATAATTCAGCCCTTAGTTGAAATCTTGCAGGAGTATGAAATGCAATGAAGGTGAAATTAGCTACTGTACGTGGTTGCATTAAAAAATATCAGTGTATGCAAAGCAAGCAGGATATCATTTTGGAAACTCTGATGTGCAACTCTTAGAAAAGAGGCATCTAACTGCTCATACTGCTCACATCTACTCTGTAAACTGCACTCGAAGGACTACTAAACACACACTCAGTGAGGGTTCCCTGACAACATCCTGTACTTTCCAACTTGGAACAATGCTCAAGCATAGAAAGCACCCCCCCACACACACACGCAACACACACACAATCTATATTAACAAAACCTAGTGGGACAAAAACAGATTTGAAATGTAATGAGGAGGGTTAGAGTGTTGGCTTAGTATTACTTACTATTACTGACTGATCTTTGGTAAACTGGCCATACCTTCCTCAAGTGGAAGTGATGATGATAACGTTAACAGACATTTAGATGATTGCATTCATAGGCTGAAAGCACATCTTCAAATCCACCCATGAGCCTTCCTAAATGCTACTACCACACACCCAGTTGCTCAAAGCAAAAATGTAAACATAGTCCTTGACCTTCTTTTTCTTTATTGACATCCAGCACACCACTATTCTTCTGACTCTACTACTAAAATATAACTGATCCATCTACTTTTCTTCATTGTCCTTTTCTAGACCAAATTATCTTTATTTCCAATGGCCTTACCACAATCAATTCTTCATCTAGCATTTAGAATGAAGTTTAAAAATATCAATATTCTTCAGTTAAAATGCTCCTATTAGTTCTATATTATTTAAGAACTAAATGTAAACTATTTTGACCTCTAACAAATGATCATCTGACATGTTGGGAGCTGCGCCCTTGGTCTCTCAAGCCCTCAGGCTGTGAGAACCAAACCCATGATAAACAAGTCTTTCCGAGAAGCTGGCTGACCACCAACGGTGCTGATAGGCTCCTGCTCTCCCCCCCACCTCGTACTTCCCCCTGTCCTTACCGCTCCCCACACCACCAGCTGAAAACCAATCATACTGCAACAGGTACCCTTTGCCTGCCCCCCTTTGTTCTTGCCGTATAAATATGCTTGTTATCCGAAAATAAAATTTGAGGCTTGATCAGAACACTGTCTTGCCTCCGCTCCTTTTTCTCCGCCCGTTTTTCTTTACAGGCTGGGTCTTCCTCGCCCCCACGAGTAACAAGTCCCACGGGTCGGGACACTGACACCTGCCTGCTTCTCTTAACTTTCATCTTTCTTTACCCTCCTCTCTTAAACCTCAATGGACTTTCTTCATTCCACAATTACTACAAGATTCCCACCTCCACCCACTCTGGACCTTTGTACTAGGTTCCCTCTGCCGGCAACACGTGTCTTTTGATTTTCGCATGGTTAGTTTTCCTTGTCATTCAGGGTTTCCTTTAGGTTTTACTTTCTCAGAAAGTTCCTTCTTGCTCACCCAGCCTAAGTAGGCACTCTATCACCATCGATCACATCAACCTGTTTAATTTTTATCATAGTACTTATCATTATTTGATATTTTTCATATACTTAGATATTTATTTTCTGAATGCCTGTCCCATTGTAGTGGAATGTTAAGTGCTGTGGAGCAGAGACTTGTCTCCCCTATTGAATGGCATTCACCTAGAAAAAAGTACTCACCAGACATTTGTTAAATGCATAAATGAATAACTTAATGAGTATGCAAGAGGTAGATAGTTAAAGATATAAATTTATCAAGGACCTAAATGATATCATAATTCACTAATTGATCCCTAGCATTTGATAGAGTTCAACTCATACAGTAGGAATTTTGTCAATTTCTGCAACATAGCTTGTCTAGTTTACAGTTATTTTCATAGAAATCCTTTCTACAAAGAAAAGTTCGGGAGAAAAAGGCATGTAAAGGTCATTTCATTGTTTCCTTGCTCTCTTTAGCTTTTTGGGTTTTGTTTTATATGGAAGACTTCCTTATTTCTTTGTCTTTATCTATTATTGTCAATAGCAGTCCTGTTTTAAGTTTGACCAAACAATGCCCTCTGCTGTATATGCCTAAAAATAACACAATTGCCTTAAAATTTCCAACATCGATGATGCATGAGTTTTCATAATTTGCTTCTTCACATTGCACCTACACGTGCTTTAGAACTATGAATGTTTGACTCAGCTTTTGGGTCACTGCATTAGATCAAACTACTTAGACCAGAGAATAAGAATTCTTACAAGCAGGAAGTCAAACATCTTCAAATGTCCTTTAAAATGGAAGAGCCTCTTGATCATCGCATTCCTGCTTCTGGAACTCATTTGAACCGTTAATTTAAAAATCCATGGGTGAAAAAGATCTCTTAAGTCTTCTGTCACAATCCAAAGGAACAAGCTGGAATAGGCAAGGGACTGGTGTAGGCGGTGGCAGCTCCAACTTTATCTTAGCAACAAAAAGTCAAATCTACTTTATGTTAGAAAAGCAGACCCAGAAATATAGCCAACAACTTAGCAAAGCTAAAAATAAAATTAATTTGTGTTTTCTTGCTTGTTTAGCCTCACATGATGCAGGAGAGCCACATATACCTGGCATGAGGTTTCTGGCGGCTTATGAATTCTTTTGATCACATTCACTTTTTTGAGGTTGATTATTTATGAAGAATGAAATATAGATGACTGACTTGTTTCTCAAATTAAAGGGTGGGATTTAGGGTGTTCAAGGATATGTTTGTATTTTTGTGATAGCTGCTTGCTGTGTTGGTTTAGTGAAATGCATAAACCAAGAAAAATACTTAAAATCTCAAGCTCCATACACTACTTGATAATTCGTTCTTTAGGAAATGAAATCAGGCTGCTCCAATGATCAGAAATGTGCCTGTCTGTAATGATGCCTGCATTCCTCCTTTGCAGTAACATTTTTGAGTCTGGAGCCCTATCAATGCATAAAACCTTCTCTCTTTTTTTTAATCTTGCTTTTCATTTTCTTTTTTCTCTGGTTCAGGACCATCGAATGACTGTTACATGCTATTCTTTATCTCCATAATTGGTATTTCCATTTTATGCTTTTCCTGGGGGAGATCTTCAAAGTAACACTTTGCAGATTTAGTGTAACAGCAGACAGTGACCTAGACAATCACAGTTCAGGAAAACATAACTCACCAATAGTTCTCCATTGCTTACAGAATAAAGTCTAAATCCCTTACTACCTCTACCCACTAGATGCCAGTAGCACCCCCAGTCGTGACAATCTATAGTGTCTTCAGACATTAGCAAATGTTGCTAGGGGGGCAAATTTGTCCTCTTGAAAACTACCGCCTTAGTATGACATGCAAGACACTCCAGGATGCTGTGCCATACTGCTTTCCCAGTCTTATCTCCCACTGTTCTCCATAATACAGTGTAGGCTGCAGTCTGTTTCTGATTCTAAAAATATACCCCCTGCTTTTTCTTCAGAGCCTTGCTTCTGCTTTTCCCATGTCCTGAAATGTCCTACTCTGACTTTTCTTTCAAAATTGTACCTGAATTTAGAGCCAATTTTACAATGACATTTTCTACTAGATTTTCTTTGGTCTAACTGGCCAGTATTAATATATCCTTCTCCTAAGTGTCTGCAATGCCAAGATTACAGCACTCATCCAATCTACATTTGAATCGAAATGTTTAAGAATTCATTTGACCTATTTAATCATAAACTTCCTAAGGACAGGAATTGGATTATGTCTAGGCATTCAGTAAATATTTGCTGAATTACACTAATGAATTTAGCCCTCATTTCAATTCACAATCAGAAGCCAGGATGATAAACTAATTTTATAATAACAAATAATATATTAAGGTCTGTTTATAAGAGATAAGTTATATGTACAAAAAACCAAAAATGCTATATAATGTAGTATAAATGGTAAAGAGGGGCCTCAAAAAAGAAAGGCTTCTTGCCTTTCCCTACTCCACAAGCAAACAAAAACTTATAAATTAACATTGTGAAGAAGTGGATTACTAACTATCAACATGCAAATGGATGATTGAAAATATTCGATTAAAGATTTATCTTTACCAGGTAAAGCTATACTGAAATACCATATCCAGATTTCATTATATATGCTAGATATGCATATAGTAAATGAAAGAAATAAAAGAAAGATTAAAAGAAGAATGGAAGGAAGGAAGGAAGGAAGGAAGGAAGGAAGGAAGGAAGGAAGGAAGGAAGGAAGAAGGAAAGAGAAAGAATACATAGATTCAAGAAAATAATAGTTATGATAGATTACCAACTACTTATACAATTAAGTGGATACTAATGAAATATAGAGACTTTAAAAAAAATCAGAGATAGAAATGTGTATAGTGCTCATCTGTGAAACTTCCAAGAGTTTGGATATTCTGATTTTTATACTCTATTGTTGTGAGGATAATGAGTTAATACATTAAGAAGAACAATGCCTGGCATATAATCAATGCTGTATGAATTTTTTGTTGTTATTGTTACTTTTATCTAATTCTGGTGACAACTAAAGTCCAAATATAGAGAATGATTAATACATCAGACTATTATAACTTGATGCTAAAGCAATTTGGATCATATAATTGTTTTCTTAGTTTGGTTTTTCATCAACCACTTTATTTATAATTTTTCCTGTAAAAATGCATAGTTCAATCCATGGGTTCATAAGAAGTTCATGAATGGATTTCAAATAATTTTTGAAACTCTTGCAATTATATGCAACTTTTTATATAAGTGTGATTGTGTATTTTCATAGGAAGATTATTCATTGGTTTTATCATCACATTCTCTAAGAGGTATATGACTTCAAAAAAAATTAAGTTCTACATGAAAAAATTTGACAGAATGAAGTACTTGAAGGGTCTATTATAGCTTTAGCTGTAAGTCAGTGTTTTGGCATTCTGCTCTATATATCCATTTCTTATGTGTTGGTAAGTGTGACTACAACCTGCTTATGACGAGCTACGAAAATCAAATTTCAGAGAGTAAAAAACCAAGGACTAGACCCGGATTTGAGTAATTTCTTCCAGACAGATGTCTTTTGGGAAAGGTTCTAGAATGAAGTCTTCCCTGTTGACAATGATCCTTGCCACACACTTTAATCACTGGTACTCAGCTGACAATTGTCACTCCATGTTATTTCTTTAAAGAATTTGTGTCAGTGTAAGAATAAGGATGCTGCATGATGAAATGGGATCCCAAGCTTCCTCAACAGAAAGAAATGGGAACATCCCTGTTCTACAACTTTTCTTCATTTTGCTATTGTTTATTCCTCAAGGGAAAATGCACTGAGATAGTGTAATTGAATTGGTACTGTTCATCTATGTCTTAGAATATTTGAGGTAATCGTGACTGATGCCATGTTTATTAATATTAGTAAAGATCAACTATTTAATAGGAATCAATGAGAAAAAATTGTATTCCATTAAAAGAACTACGACCAAAACCCCAATAAGAAATGCACCCCCCACACACACACGCAAAAAAAAATCTAACATTGGATGAGGTTAAACTGCAGAAATTGGACATGTGTTTTAGCCTCTCAGGATGTACAGTAGGATGACTATCTGCAGGGAATCTGAGTTCAAAAAGGGAATAAAAGGATAGCAAATTAAAGAAGCTGAATATTTCAAGTTATATTTAATCAAACTATGGAAAATTATTTTTCTTCTCCTGACATTCTCCTGTCAGTACACGGAGGCTAATGGTTATTCTTATATTTTCCTTTTTACATATATTCATATGTTAGTATCAATATCTATACATTTTCCTGTCTGGGTTAAGGACAAAGCAAGTAGCTAAAGAATATTTTAAAAATCTAACAAGCCCATCCTAAATATAAGTTCTGGACAAAGCAGGTAGAGAGGGATTTGATTTCAGAAGTCGGTAATGGAGTTAATGACTTTGCTTCCCATGCTTCCTTTGGATTGATGACTAGCTGGGAGGAGCTGATAGCCATTAACTCCCACCTGCTCATTAATTCTTAGGAAATGCCCTGTACGAGGTCATCATGGCCTTTATAGGTTGAAAACAAACAAACCAACAGTAGCACCCAAAAGGCATATGGATTTTTGTAATGAGTAATGCAATTTAAATTGCCATGCAAGGAATCTAAAGAGAATAAGTACTACGATTATAGGGCCATTTGGATTTTAAAACTACCTTCCAATGTTTTAGCAAGTATTCTCTTCCCTGTTTATTATTAAACTGTACAAAGCCCTAATTTCCTAGACAGTAACTAAGGCAAAGCACTAAACATATCTGGGATTCACTTAATAGGAGAATGCTGGGAAAGGGACTATCTAAAGTCATTTCAGCTCTAATAATATATGATTTTAAGTATGTTCACCCGTGCTGTGTGAACTTTACCTATGAGGGAGCTCCTTGGAATTGGTAATTCCCTATCATCGATCATTTGAAATGCTGTGCCAAAACGAGCCTAACATAAACAACAGATTCATAACACCAATGCCTAGGTCTTAACACTGAGTGACTGTGTACATGATTATGTAGATAATTGTAAGTAGTTCAGTGTTCAGGGGAAATCAGCGAGTTTTGAACAGATAGCAAGGCTATGTGGACATGAGATTTAGTAAGATATGTATATTTAGCTAAGCAAAAGGTATAACATTCTAAGAGAGATAGAAAAACATAGGCATTTATTCCTTCAGTATTTGCTGAGTGCCTAATAAGTATTATGAACAGTGCTCAGTTCTTGAACCTTAGGGTCAAGTGTCTCCCATCAAGAATCTCACAGTGTAGCAGGAATCATAAGCCGGTAAACAGGGAACTATAATACAGCAGAAAGTGCTAGAGAGGAATGAACAATTTTAGGAGCACACACTAACAGATAAAAGAGAGAGAGAGAGAGAAGAGACAGAGTTTATTGGAAAACAAGCATGTAGTGGGTGGGAAATACAGGAAAGTGAATATGAGCATAGGGCAGAGAGGGGCACAAGCTGACTCCTATTAGAGATACATACTAATAACTAGCAGGATAAAAAGTATGATAAGTAAAATAACCCCAGATTCTGAAAAAATAGACAAAAGAACTTAGATTCTATATCGAGTCATGGGATGGGATTGTAGGGACTTGATATTTTCCCTTTTGACTAGAAGGGAATAGCAAAATGAGAAGAATATTGAAGAAAAAGCCGATTTGCAATAATATGGAAATTAGGGAAGAGTGTACTGTAAGACTTAAAGGTCAACTAAGAAATTATTTCAATAATTGGGTATGAAATAATGAGGGCCTGGACTAGACTTTGCTCTTACCTAAAATACAAGCTGACATGGCATCATAATTTTTCATATCTCTGTTCTGCAATCCTTACTCTGTGAGACGCCATTGTACTTCACCAGCTCCCTTGATTCATGACCCATCATTGGCTGCTCTGACTTCTATTTCAGCTCCCTAAAGCATCAGAGCAAGTTCTGCATATGTAGTCCTGGGTCCCACTGAAGACCTCGGAGCCACTGCCTTCCAGTTTTCAGCATGACTTAAGAGTTTAATAAATTCACAAAAATGACCCACAAAGACCTGATAAGGAAACTCTCTTTAATTGAGTCTGTGTTTACGAGATCTGAAAAAGGGGAGGAAATAGAGTAGACTCTTACTGTGATTTCCAGGCAACGTCATTTAATCAGAATGTAGATAGCAGGGATGGCCTCCTAATTCGAACGGGAACTGGTTTCAAGTAACCTCGACACTGTTAACATTGCATAATGAGGAATCCTTGGGGATGACATGTCAGATAATGGAAATGACTGTAATCAGTGATTTCTTTGTTTCCCCTTAATGACTACAAAAGAGAGAATTATACAGTAAATGCAGACATGTGGAAATGAGATTCTTATTTATTTACTGAAGTCCATTCTCATTTTGCTTGGTGCCATGTTAATCATAAGTCATGTATACCGGAACCAAAACCTCTTTTTTTGTACAGTGCTTTTATAACAGATTTGCTCTCAGTTACCATGGAACATTGCAAAATGAGGACTCAGTTCCAATATGAACAAGCTTTGGTTAACACAGTACCGGGCAAAGCAAGAACTCCCTCTATTTTTCTGTATTGATTTGCCTATAATGCATTATATCTTTAAGTAAATCATGAAAAAAAAATCTGGAATACACATAAAAAGCAATAAAGAATTTGGTCCCCTATAGTATCTTAACGAAATAAGGAAGTAGGGAAGCTTGTGCATGTCTTTATTTAAGTCATTAGTTAACTACTTTTTCTTAGTTTGGACAATGAAAATTCTTCTTGGTTACTTCTGCCACCACTTTTCTTAATTCTCTAAAGGATGCATTTTAGAAAGAATAATCCAATTGGAAAAAAAAACCACAATGATGTCATTATAGGTGAATATTATAGATGTTGAATGACACCAGTGTAAGCCACTTAAACTTTTTGTACCTTTCTATAAAGTGCAGACAGAACATGTGTTCTCCTAGCCTTAAGGAATACTGACAAGATAAATTTTAATCAAAAGTAAGCACGACAAAAAGTAAAATCCACAAAATAAGGTGGAGTATGATAATGGTTGTCAGTCCTACACTCTCCAGTCCTATCTTTTAAGCTGTAACTGCCATGTCACCAGAAATAGAAAGTGGTGGGAGATGCAGGCAAAATTCTTAAGATCAGTAGTTGGCAAACTACTGCCCATAGGCAATATCTGAACTACCACCTGTTTTTGTCAATAAAGTTTTATTGGAATGCTTACACACCCATTCACGTATGTATTATCTACGGCTGCTTTCACAGTAAAGCGGAATAGTGTAGTTGTGATAGACTATATGGCTCACAAAGCCTAAGATTCTGACTCTTTGGCCTTCTACAAGAAGTTGTTGACCCTGCTCAGGAATCCAGAGAGATTCCTTTCTTACCCACTCTCCTCAACCCCAAAGCTACCAAGATGATCCATTAGGGCAGAGAAGAAAAATATTTAAATGTCTATTTATAATTCAGCTTCGTCTATAGAAATAAGAGATTAAGATGTACTAATTTGGCAATGGTGTCACGTGTCACAATACATTTGTGAGGGATCCTGTGCAAAAGAAGGATTTCCACAACACAGAGGGGTTGCCTGCCACATCACTACTTGTTGGCTATTATTCCTGTGTGTCTAAGTGGTTTTAGGAATTATATTATTTAGTTTTAACTAACAAATATGCACACAATGGAGAAAGGGCTTACAGAGATTCTTTCGAAGACAATACAGAATAAACGTTCTAGTAATAGAACAAATATACAACAAATAACAATGGTAAAGCTAACATTTTATCTCCTAGTATGAGCTCTTTGAGACCATGAAAAGGATTATAATTTAAAAGAAATGTTCATTCTAATTAATCCTGTGTAAATGTGGATGCGTTTATGTGGGTGCGGCCATGTGTAGTTTGTGCGTCAACAATCACTCCAGCAATCATTCCCCATCACACCCTTGTCCCAGCTGTATATTTTCTTCTGAATTCACTAGGTTCTCATCAACATATCTGACTGATACTTGACTTCTTTTGAACTTTTCTTCTCATCTCAGCCTTTTTTTTCTGAACCAGAAACACCAGAGCATATTGCTGTGCAAAATCAATGCCTCCTTTTTTCCTGACCAAGAATTGTAATTCTGCATGTCTTCTGGGACAATGACCTGGAAACAGGTCTGAGAGAGACAGATTTTGGAATGATCCCCTCCTTACTTCTTTTTTTCTTTCCCCACCAAAATTTTCTTCCTCTCACCATTCATAAGAAAGATTAATTACTATCTGCTGGATTTAAGCCTTAAAGTTCATGAACATTTGACTCAAATTAAGAACAAAGGACTTTGAGAGTTTTATTTGTAAGGAGAACTTTGGAGGACTAGGTTAAACCTCATCTTCCTCATTTACTATGTGGAGATCTTGTCAATAACAACTCTGGATCTTCTTTACGCTAACCTGTAAAGTAGGTGTAATATTTTCTGTCTTTCTTTTCTCATTGTTATCAGGATAACTTGAGATAGTTTATGAATTATGAGAAAATTCTAAACTATAAGTATTACAGACTTTGAAACCCCATCATTTTTTACTTTGAATCCATACTAAAAATAAAATGATTCAGAAAGGTGGGGGATACAGGGAAACAAAGCACAAAACAAAGCTTTCTGTGTGACACTAAGTACTTTACATACACAGTTTTATTTAATCCTCATAATGACTGCATGAAACACATGCTCTGTTAATTTGTCAGTTACCCCAAATCACAACATGAGTAATTGATCCCAGGTTGGTCTACTTTGACCGCTCGTAACCACTGTTATGTACACACACACCTCCTACCTTTGAATAAATGACTTACTCGTTTGGCAACTTCTCTTCCTCATTTCTAATGGGTTGGAGGAGAACATCGGTACCATAGTACACTGGCTACAATATCATATCTAATCCAAATATAATTCCATTTCTTAGGAGTGCTTATATTCATTTTGTCTTTGAGAAATCAAGACAGAACATTTCAGCACTCTACCCAAAGCTTTATAACCATGCCCCTTGTGGGGCCTGAACTTTAAGCACTAGCTCCATATCCTTTTTCTGGCCGGAGAGTGAATTTTGTGGGATTAACTAAGATAACCTAAGTGAAAGTACCTAGCAAAATATCTTGCACACAGTAGGTAAATAATAGATATATAGTATGTTTTCTTTTCTTGAGTAAATTCCTCTTTTCTCTTGGAATATGATCTGCACAATGATTTTATGCTCCATTTAGAAGACTAAAAATTAGGATTGAAGAGAAATATCAGTCTGTGTTGACTAAATCAAGGAAAAATCCATGGCTGGACTATGAATGCGGACCGTGATATGTAGACTGCAAACTTTCCACCGGGTTCCTTTTTACCAGCATATGCTATGATAGAGAACTTCACTCTCAATTCTTTCGTTTTTGAAGAAAAACATTTCCAGCTAATAACACAATTACACTTAAGTATCAGAGTTCATTTTAGTATTATTGCATTTGTTAAATCTAACTGAGTCCAAATTACTTCCTCATTGCTAATAAGAGAAAAGGGAGGAGGAAAAGGAGGAGGAGGAGAGAATTGTGAGGGTTAAAGGAAGAGAAGGAGACATACACAGAGTGACAGAGAGGAAAACAGACAGATATCAATGCTGCATATAGCCTCAAGTCCAATAAATGTCAGTTAAACTTGCTGCCCACGGTTTCTATGGAAACCCCTTAAGTTGAGAGTGGAACACAGACATTTTTTGGACTGCAATTCACAAGCTGTTTATTTAATTATGATGAAACATGAGACTGTTAGGGACAATACTATTATCATACTGATAGCATTTAGAATTCAACAAATAGGTATAGCAAAATAAAAAGTTAATCTTTTTTTTTTTTTTTGGAAAAATATTAACTTCATGTGAATTGCATGCAAATAATATGCATCCTAATTTTTACAAGACTTCACACATTACTTCCCGCAGGCGAACCCCAAATTAGCTAAATGACATTTGTTAAAAGAGAGTTCTTAAGAGGCCTCATGCCAGTTAGACTCCCCCATGCCCAGTGAACAAAACCAAGGTCACAGCATATTTTCAATTAAACCCAGGATAGCACCAAAGTGCAGCACAGCTGGAAAAGCAAGCTCATTATTACCCCATAGATCATTTGTGAACAATGAATAGGTCTCTGGTGTTTTTCTATTTTATAGACATTTGAATATAAAAATAAAGAAAATAGCTTCTGATTAGCTTTTGCCTTCCAAAATAAACAACTACTTTTAGGGCATTACTCCTGGTGGCCTAAAGAAAAATAACTAGAAGTCATCACTTTTCTCTCACTGATAATTAAAAAAGGTTTGCTTAGCTTTTAATTTGGCCCCAAGGAAGCATCTGTCCATGAACTCATTCATAACCTTGCTCCTTCACTAAAAAAAAAACAAAAAAAAAAAACACGTAGTTTCCACCTACCATGGGTCAGGCACTGTGCTAGGGGAAGAGGAGGGAAGATTAAACTCCAAATTACGAACTTTTTAAATTTGTTGCATTAAATTTGTTGATAAAATATTCATGGAGAGACAACTATGACTCGTAGGCACTGGACTAAAAAAAATCCAGGATCCTGCCTTCCAGGAGATTACAGTTTAATGGAGATAAAAATACATATAATCATAATTCAAAGAGCAAGAAGTCAATGGTTTGGACTGCTGCCTCCCAATTTCTTCTGGTAGAAATGTGACCCACGGCTGCTGAGCTACCATTGAAGGTAAATGTGTTTGAGTGTATGATAAGATTGACTGCTGGAGGGTGAAGAGGGAGTTTCAGAGATGTTCCTACCGGAAAACCACCAATCCAGCTCTGTCCACGAGCCAGCATTACCCTTATAAAGTCTTAGCCCTTAAATATGACTGAAGGGGGAGGCACTCACAAGAGAAGGGCATCTCAAGGATAGTCATTTCTGGTGTCAAGCTGAAAACATGAAGGCTATTTCTAAACTGACAAAGAGAAACATACAAGAAATTTGCAAGTATGACTCTGAATATGTCTTTTCTAGTATATTGTGGGCTCTTTTTTGAAATTCAGTAGTGGTTTGGAGTGGCGAGGCTTCCCACGAGTTGCTCATGCCAGCAAAGACAGTCATTGCTGTTATTGGATTTGACAGTATATAATGAGCCACTTCACATTAGCTGCTATTGTGGTGTTCAGCATGTTGTGGGAAAGATTTAGCATGAATCATCACCCACCTAGCTCTCCACTGTGGTCTCCATGCTGTAAACAGGGAATGTGTTTGACAACCTAAAAAAACAAAAAACAAAACAAAATCATTAGAAAAATTCAGTATATTTCTCGATCAGCCGCCACTACCATCACCACAGACAACACTGGTGACAACATTTATTGAATCATCACTGTATTTTAACACTCTCCTGGGAAAAAAAAAAAAAAGCCAAGGCAGCTTTTTTAACCACTGGCCATTTTGAACAATGCATTGTTTAATGCTGAAGATCCATAGTCTACAATTAGTTCTGATTTACCAGATGCATGACCTTAAGCAACTCCCATTTTCTCTCTGTTGCAGTGACTTGATCAAAACTACCTCTTAAGATCAAACGAGATTAATGTATTTTGAATATGGATAAGAAACATTTAAACAGAACACTCTGAATGATAAAAGTCAAGTGGTATGTTAAGAGTTTGACATAAGAATCTGCTGCAAATTTCAGTTGTTTTTTTCCCCCACATCCCCAAACAAGATACTAACATTTCCACATCCTACCCATCCCTCATCCTAACGTTTCTGTGGCAATGCCAAATTAAAATTTAGAATCTAGTATCAAAGGCCATATAGTACTTGAACCAAAGAAACATGAAGAGATAGAGTTGGCATTTGGCAAAGTATAATTAAATAAACTAAACAATCTCTAATTCCAACAGATCTTTAGAGCCTAAGTTCAGACATACAGGTGGTGCAAACTATACAAAGAAGAAATCTTGAGCAAGAGCAGATGGAAAAAGCCCATGCAATTAGCAATTGGGATCCAGGGATAGACGTGGCTAGTGAAATTACCAAGAATTATATCAGGAGTGGGATTAATGAAAATAACAATGAGGTAGGTGTTAAAATCTTGAAGGAATGAAGAAGAGTGAGGTGTAGGTCTGTGGTTGACTACTTCAGAAAAGTATTAACAGGTAGTATAGTCTGATGGTGTAAGTTTCGAAGTTGAGCATTTATTTATCTGTGTTAGATGGTTTTGAGCTTGTCAAAGCACAAAGCAATATGCCACTAATGAATATTATTATTATTACATAAGTAAAACAGAATATAATTAAAGTTTACATCTGAGATGACCTATGGATTTTCCATCCTGTTTTAAAAACTGTTAATCTTTCAATCTTACAGAAAGTTTCCCCAAATCTCATAGTTTCAAGATTAACTATGCTTTAGTAGGACACATAAAAGATGACTCATATAAGTTAATGTGTCTATGATTTACAGTA
Organism: Rousettus aegyptiacus; assembly: GCF_014176215.1. Lineage (NCBI taxonomy): Eukaryota > Metazoa > Chordata > Mammalia > Chiroptera > Pteropodidae > Rousettus > Rousettus aegyptiacus. Next base: position 103,869,826 of record NW_023416308.1, read on the forward strand.
ATGTGAGAGAAAGGCAATGGACAACAATAAATGTATGTAGAGGGGATAAAGAAGAGGTGGGAGGTAAAAAACTATGTCCATTGCTAAATCAAGTACCCACTTCTCATTTCTCATTTTGGGCAAAAATTAGCAGCCTTAGACACAATAACTACTCTGTCCTCCCTGCACTTGGCTCCTAGAAAACCACTCACCCGATTCTCCACCTACCTCATTGGTCAACATGCTTAGCCTCCATCACTAGTTCTTAATTCTTGGCCTTAACTCTTGGTCCGCTAAATCTCAAGAAGCACCTTGTTAGTGTACCTCTTCATCTATACTCACTCTTTAAATGATCCCACAGTGGCTTTAAACACCATCTACAACTACCATCAAATATATATATATATCTCCAGCCAGCAATGCAGACCTGTATACATACCTGCTAATTCAAGATCTCCAGTTGTATGCATAGGAAATCAATCTCTCCAAAAGAAAACTATTAATTTGAACTCAACCTCCATTCCTCACAGAGACTTTCAAACAGTAACTCCATTCATGCATGCATACATTAATTCATTCAACAAAATATTTTACATTCCTACTATGTTCCAAGCATGTTCCAGGGACCATCTTCTTAGTAGCTCGGGCCAAAGTCCCCTTAAAATTTAATTTTTTGGTCTCATCCTCACTTTTGCATCCTATTACCCTCTATATCTTATCACCTTTATATCCTATTGCCTTTATTTGAAAATCCTGTATATAAAGAGTCACATTACTTCTCCTCATTTTTGCTTTTCTTATTGCCCCTCTTCAGTATTTTCTCCATATAGTTGAGGGATTCTATCAAAATAAAAGTCAGATTACCTTCAGTCTTCTGTTCAATGTTCATTGGCTTTCCATAGAACTCAGAATAATATCAAACTGCTTCTGGTGGCCTAAGAGGCCATTTATATTTTTGTTCTGCATCTGTCCCTACTTCTCTGATCTTATCCTGCTATTGCTATCACTCTACTCACTCCACTGTGGCCACACTGGTTCCTGGCTATTTCTTCAATATACCAAGAACACTGCTGCTCCTCAGGAAACTTGCATTTGCTGTTTCTTCTGCTTGGAATGTTCTTCGCCCAGATAGAGCTATAGCTATGCATGCACATAATGATGGTACCACTTTTCATCCAAATATTTGTAGGTTTTGCTCCTTCGCTGCGTCCGAGAGGTTTTCCTCAGCTATGCTACCTAAAATATAAATGCCTCTAACCCCCATGATTCTCTATCCCTTTATTCTGCTTTATTTGTCTTTATAGCACTTCTCATAACTAGAGATGATGCATATATGTGTACATATGATGTAAGTATGTATGTGTCTTCTGTCTCCTCCAACAGTATGAGGTCCCAGGACATGGAGTTTATATAAACATGGAGTTTAATGATGGAGCCCATCAGTGGTCCAATTTTAGAGATGAGGAAACTAAAGCCTAGAGAAATTGAGAGCTTCTGAAGGAAAGCTTTTCTGAAGGAAAGGGGAGTATAAAGATGGAGATGATGCTGAATCCTAGATCAGCGTATGTGATAGGGTACAGTTGTTAAGTTGATAAGTTCTGTCATTAGATGTAATAATTTTGTGACTTGGGAAAGTTCTATGATCTTTTTAGGCTCAATTCCCTCATCTATAAAGTGCGGATGATAATAATAGAGCCAATCTCAGAGGGTTGTTCTGAACATGAAATGAGGTGATGCCCATAAATTGCTAAGCATGGCATACAATAAACTCTCAGAAAACAGGAATGATCATTATTATCTGAGGGAGTTTCATTCATTGTTTTTTAAGCATTGTTCTAAATACTTGGGTAAACAATTTACCCACTTTCAGAAAATGATTACTTGGTGCCAAATATTACTCATCCCTCAACACATGATCATGCCTGGACCTTGGAAAATATAAACCAAGGTGATAAACCACCTTGATCTTTTACACATCATCATGAACACAAGATTGGTAACAAGTAAGTTGGTGATAAGAATGGTCCCTTTTGTTTATATTAAACATCACCAATGAAAAAAAATCTTATATATATTATGCTGAGTTCCACAATTATGAGAAGTAGACGGAAGAGATTATTTCTCTATTTTGCAGATAAGAAAGCTAAAGTATAAGAAAGTTAAACAATGTGATCATGTTAAAAGAAAAAAAAACCCTAATAACTGCATACAGTCACTGTTAGTATATAAAGCTAAATCTTTGGAGCCCTAGGTTAGTGCTTGGCCCCGAATATGCTCCCTTACTGTGAACATGTTAAAGGAGGGAAGGAGGTACTTATGCTATGAATCATTCCGAGGTTCTTCGTATTTGAAGGAACTTGCTTTTTCTATGTGCTTCTTCGAACACACGGCATTATTACTTCCATATGGGAAGAATTTTTTTTAAATTATTGAACAATTGTGTTAGTCCTCCACATTGTACTATCTATTCATATATCTTACTGTATCATTTAGACTACATGCCTTATCCAAACAGGCACTATTCCAACTTATCTGCAGGTACAGCCCAATGACTGCTCTGTAGTACGTGTTTGATAAATATTTTTGAAGAAGGGAATTAAACAGCTTATTTGGTTATATAAAGAAAAAACAATTGAACATAAACTTGAATTCGAGTCATACAATCAGTATAAGTAGAGCAAACCTTATCAATTTGCTATTTCCAAAGTCAAAGACTGTTGATATCAACAATTTATATGGTTTAACATAAAAGTTTTCAAAATAACAAGCTGGAAATGTTCAGTATGCCGATCAAATTTCTGGAATTTATGAAAATCATTTTCAGTTTACTTCTAGTTATGTAAATTTTACGTACCAACCAAGGGAAAAAGAGTCAATATTTTATTTCAATAGAAAGCCTTATAACTTCAAAAATTTAATTTGTGGAAGGGTAATTAAAAATAAAACCAGAATAAGTACATTAAGTACTGGGTTGTAAAGGGGTCTTGTCTATTAATTACTTGTAGCAGGGCTCACAAGCACAGAGCAGAAGAGTCACCCACTTGCTTAGCCACAGCCTTAAATCCAATGGTACAGCCACTTGCACATCATGGGACACTCAGGTGCCTGTGATGTTTTCTCTTAATATAATTACTCAAATATTATTACTTCCCAGTGGCTCTATTCTGACTTGCTCCTTTGTCATCTGGCATGCCCACAGAGAGAGCTGACCACTTGCTTATCATCTTTTCCATAGTATTCTTTTCATTATGCCACTTATCGCCTTTGGGGAACTGAAGCCATATCCTATTGATCAGTATATTACCACTGCAGAACACTGTGCTGGGCATACACGGGAAATAAAACTTTTTGAATTGAAGTGAATATCCCAAGTATAGACATGGATGGAAATATATATGCTACTTAAATACCTCTTTAGCTGCTAGTAGTACCCTAGTTTAACACTGGAAATTAGGATGTGTGGGAGTAGGAGATGCTAAGTACAAAGTGTCCTTGATTTTCAAACAACAGCACCAGGTCGATCTCCTGCTCTAACTGATCTAAATTTCTGGTCTGAAAGATCACATGATGGCTGTGGTCTGTGTAAATGTGGCATTTATCTTCATGAGTGTAGTGATGAAGAATGAATCAGGACTGGCACAGCCATGAGTGACTTATCCTGTCTCTCCTCTCAAGTGAAGATAAATGACACAAAATATCGGCTGCCATGCATTACATATATATTTATTCCACATTTACGCCCACGGAAACAAACATACAGGAGGCCTTTTCCTCAAATTGATTGTTTTTCATTTTCGAAATATACAGCTAACAATAACAACAGAGAACCTGTGGGAAAGTCAGAGAGGATGAAAAATGCTGAAATAACTTTTATGAGACGAGCTATACCCTATGAGAGAATACCTAAACAGACCCTATCTCTGGAAACTCTAAAATGGCTACAAGCTTCAAGGTAGGATTTCCACAGGTCTCTGGTTGTGTCATTAAGCTAATGTTATGAGAAAGTCACCCTCTCTCCCCCGAGGATACTACGTAAGTGCACTCCCCAACCTGTGGAAAATTCACCAAGATGATGGCTCTAACACAATGGCTCCCGAGACCTCCTGGTCACAATGGCTCCCGAGACCTCCTGGTCACTTAACAGATAGTCCCTGGTTTACTTTATTCTCAAATGTATTTATCATCCTCAGATGATATGCAGTTCTTAATTTCTTATTTGGACTAGTATGTCTTCTTTAAGCTTCTTAAATTGCCAGTGAGGTGGATAGGGTATAAAAGGCTGAATAACGGCACCATCAGAAATGTTTTCCTACCCAGTCCTCATAGCTAGATGATGAGTACAATGTCAGCCTACTATGGAAAATGGCTTCGTAAAGACTGCAATATTGTAGCACCACTGAGAACATATAGAATCATTTAAAGTTATTGTATTCAAACTTAAACCTAATTTGAAGTGGGCCCTGTTGGAATCTAGTCCCCTAGATCTAGTTCACTAGAAAACCATTATGTATAGATTATAAGAAAGCCAAGTATTCTCCTTGTCAAAGAACTTGGAAGTTGTAGGCTTTGTCTCATATTACCCATGCCTGACTTGCTCCCAATGTTGTTAGTCCTTCTCTTCATTTGATAGTGGGCAATGGACCTACACTTATAGGCAGAACAAATCCTGGCCATCTTCTCTAGCCTAACTCTCACACTCAGCCTCATGATATCATTGCTTTGAATTTAGCCCTGCTCTTATGTTCCAATAGCTTATACTCTATCCTCTGTACTACTTTAGGAAATGTTACCAGTTTGGTCCCAAGACCATATCTTCCTATCTATTTGTAATCTCTTATGGGATTTCTGTCCTCTCTCATGAGTATAATTTTTTGTCATTATAACATATCCAATATTCCAGGCCCTGTATGAATAAGGACCTGGCTTGTTCCCTAGATGTCTAGATATCTGACATGACCACCTTAACCCCCTCCAGCACTGAGAGCCTTTTTGATATACATCTTATTCAACATTAATTGCATATTTACTAAATATCAGAGACTATTCTAGACACTCAGGATTCTGCAGTGAGTCAGACAGTGAAGAAAACTCACTTTATGAAGCTTCTCGTTTAGGAGTTAGAAAGATAATAAAAAAATCAGAAAAGATAAGGTACACATAAGTATTGAAATGAAAATTAAAAAGTGATGACACAGGGAATGACTGAGAGAAAATATTGCATTGATTAGGTCTATGAAAACTTCGGTGAAAAAAATACATTTAGCTTCAAGAATAATAAGAACTCAGACATAAAAAGATCTGGAAGAAAAATATTCCAGGAAGAAAGAACAGCTAATGCAAAGTATCCAAGTTTGAGGAAGTGCTATAGTGTAAATATTTGTTCCTCCCCACCCCCAAAATTCATCCTAATGCCTAAATTAAATCATAGTGCCTAATGTGATGGTGTTAGGAGGTGGGGGCCTTTGGGAGCTGATGAGATCATGAGTGTGGAACCCTCATGAACGAGATTAGTGCCTTAATAAAAGAAGCTCCATAAAGATTTGTAGCCCCTACAATGAGGAATCAACAACCTGGAAGAGGGTGCACACCAGACCACGCTGACACCTGATCTCTGACTTCTAGCTTCTAGTACTATGAGGAATAAATTTCTGCTGCTTATAAGCTACCCAGCCTGTGATATTTTGTTATTACAGGCTGAACAGACCAAGACAAGAAGCATGTTATACTTAAAAATTGGTAAGGGAAAAAAATAGGCTAGTTTAGCTGGAATAAAGTAGGCAAATGGAAGAGTAGGAGATGTGAATGGAGAATTGTATTAGTTTCCTTTGGTTTCCATAACAATGATCACAAAATTGATGGCTTAAAACAATAAAAATTTATTATCTCCCAGTTATGGAGGCTAGAAGTCTGAAATTCAGAAGCCAGTAGGACTCTCCAAAGAGATTAGGGGAGAATTATTCCTTGCCTCCTCCATCTCTGGTGGCTCCAGGTTCTCCTTGGTTTGTGCCTGTGTAACTCCAGCCTCTGCCACAATTTTCACATGGTATTCTTCTCTTCTTCGTGTCTCTCCCATGGGTGTCTCTTATAAGGACACATTATATTGGGCCCATCTGGATAATTCAGGATGATCTGATCTCAAGACCCTCAACTTAATTACATATGCAAAGGTCATTTTTCCAAATAAAGTCATATCCACAGTTCTAGGGGTTAGTGTGTGGACATATCTTTTAGGGAGCCACCATTCAATCCACTGCAGAGAGTTAGGCCTGGTAGGCCTGGGGAAGCAAGTTCTTTGTTTTGCATTGTATATGCCATAGCAAACTCTAGCAGGTTTTCATATTGGAAAAATATATAGTGATTTAGACTTTTAAACTGTCACTCTGGGTATGAGCGAGAAGTGATCGAAGGGATCAATAGTAGACAAATAGTACACGCATGAAATGGCTTGATTTTGAGTGTCAGCAGCGGGGATAGAGAGAATTAGAAAATTAAGGATTTATTCTGGAGGTCAAATAAAGAATATTTGCTTGGGGGTACATAAGGGGATGATGATAAGAGAAATCAATAAACTGCCATTTGCCACCTACAAACACAGCTGTCCTGAACTCCCCACTATCATGCTCCCTATGCCTGTGAGAGTATTTGTGTCAAGGGCTCATCTCCACCTAGCTATTCTTAGACCTTTGAGAATAGTATCCTGTTAGTCTGGCCCTTGCCCTCGTTCCTAATGCTAGTTGTGCCTCCTTTAACTTCAAGGGTTGATCTTATTTTAAAACAAGGTTGTTCTACCTATTTTCCATTCCAGTGTAGTTTCCTGGAGTATCCAAGCAAAACCTAAGTGATTTGGTTATATCCTGGACATGGTATATCATTCAGGTTATACCCTGAAATATCAGAGATTTCTGCATTTTATTCAGGTCACGGCGACTGAAACTCTCTGAGAACAGGTCTAACAAAGTTTCAGAGCCTTAATACACAACAGTCACCATCTCAGTGGCCTGCATGTATTCTGTACTTAACAGATTTATAGTTTTTAGATAATCTCTCTAATTCAGGGACCTCTTGTCAATACACAAAGAGACTGACAATCCAATTAATACCAATTCTCATAGTTATGTCTTTCGCAGAAATGATTTCAAGTCAAATATAATTTATCTCTCTTGTTAGGTTGAAAGTCTGATGGAGAACTGAGACAAAGTTTTCTGAGCAGTTCACTGAAGATAGAGACAAGAGATGTCAACATGCTATAGTTTGTAAAGTGAAGTCCCTTGATGAAGGCCAAATTTTCATATTGAGCGGCCATTTAATGAGAGTGATAATGTTCTTGGACTCTGTGAGAGGAACAAACACGCATGAGATCGTTATCATTATTCCCTGATATTAGGCTGTTCCTCTAATGGGAACATAGTATTGTGGGCATAGTATTTCTTCTGGGAAGTGCCTGTCAAGCTTATTTTTAAATAAGCTCATTTTTTCAAATTGACTTCAACATCAAAAACTCCATTTACTTGCAACTGTTTTTTCAATTTATCAATTATGGTATATAATTTATTCTTTTGTCCTTTAAGAGGAAAGTAAATTTCAGGACTTGCTATTTCAAAACCTACAGTATACAGAAACAGCCTTATTCAAGCAAACTTAAAATATATCAGGAAAATACACTCCCTGGCATATGAAATTTGGCAATGGCGAAGACAGGAATGGCTGCTCTCTGGCTCTGGGTTACTGGTGCATCCAAAAGATACTTAATGTACCCCATCAAAGTGGCAGTTCTGCAGAAATACGGGTCATTGACCTAATATCCATCAACAAATGGAAAAATGTAGATGTTTATGCTGACGTGCAGTACCACTCTTATGCTGGATATGTTTACATGAGGGCTGTTGTCTTCATCATGAAGCCTGTATTACATTGATTTGGGGTTAAAGTAGTAAAAGAGTACAAGAAAATAAAAACACTTCTTAGTTGATAAAGATGCATCTCTTTGCTCATTCATTTACTCATTAACTAATTATTTTGTTATCTTTAAGTAACCTAAACCATATTGAGTATGAAATGATTAAGTGGGAATCGGGCAGATGGGGAAGTTGGGGTGGATTTTAATTATGCTACATTGCAAGAGAATAGAGTCTGTACTTCTACATAAAGGGGAAATCCCCTTGCAGATGGAAATTTGGTCACTGAATTTTTTTCACACTCGAGATTCTAAAGTCCTTCTTCCTTCATTACTATTTGGAGAATTCTGATCAGGACAGAGTCTCAGCCATTGAAGATAATTTTTAAATTGGAGTTAGAGAAGCAGTTCCCAGGTTAATGAGCACAGAGCAGCAGGCATTTTGAAGAGTTTATTTGGAGAAAGAAAACGTCTGCAGAAATCAAGTGATTAAGATGTGATACTGAAAACGAACTCAGCGATCTCATTAGCAGAGAGACTAAGAATAATCTACAAATGTAATAAGAGCCTTGATACAAGGTCACAAACATTCCAGTGCAGGCCAGATGGGTGGGACCCACTGAAGAGGAAAATAGGGAACCTGATTGGATCAGAACAGGAAATATTCCCTAGAAGAGATGAGTCCTAGGGAGGAAGAACCAGAAAGGTATATAAAACTTTCCCTTGTGTATTATTCATAGTTCTCCAGATGCGCTTATGTATATTAAAATCTATGTATTTTTATTCTACAATGTAGATGCAATCATTCTCAATTAATTTTAACAACTCTTGTACAAATGTCACTTTCTCACAGGTTTTCCTTTAGAAACTTCTTTAAAAGGTCTCCCTACTCACCTGCATACTGTGACTCATCTCCTTTCTCTGAAATTACACTATTTTTCCTTTAAAATTGTATTCTTGCTTTTGGAAAAATATAAGCTTCATGAGTAGAGGGACATTGTATAGCATGTTCACTATTTTATTTCCTTAGCCTAGAAAAATGTTTGGCATATAAATCAAATAAGTAATGAGTAAAAAAGAAATAAAATAAAGAACATTTTTATATCTTCATAAAATCACTTCCTAAACTATACCTCTTTGTGTTATTATATGAATGAAAGAATATTAAAATTGAGGTTTTGGCCAAGGAACCAAGACATTGTAGATGAGACATTCCAAAGAGAGTACATATTTACAATGGAAGAAGTCCTAAGTAGTTGCACAGCTCATAATCACCTACATACAACATGTACATCAATGAAACAGAGAATGCTCATGAAGAAGATTTCTTTGGAAGTAGTTATCTTAGGAGCACCACTCCTAAGAGAAGTAGTGGGTGGTTTTACATCTTAATCCTCATCATAGGGCAGAGGGGCTTCAAGATTATTGGAGGAGGATTTTTGAGTGAATTATCAGTGGGCTATGACTTATCATCACTCATTCCAAGGAAAAGATTGCAGAATGATGCCTGCCCTTCAATACAAGACAAGATAGGGCTCTGATGGCAGACTAGAGTAGAAAAGGAAGGTGGTGTATAAATACCACCTGAATAATCTCAAGGGCAAAACAGCAGATATTGATCACACATACGAGGTCATGGAGAGCCCTGAAGATCATTCAATCCTGTACTAGAGGATTGCCTCCAGAAGTGAACAGCTTACTACAGGGAATCTAAAAGAACTTCTGGATGCCCAGGGGCTGAGGAAAAAGTAAATGATGTGTTAAGAAAGAGAGTATCGCTCTCAGCACAGCAAATTCAGTGAAAGAAGAGGAATGAATCACCAAAGAACACATACACATGAAATCCACCATAAGAAAATCAATTTCAAATGTTTAGCAAATTCAGAGATACCGATGTCAACTTAAGACAGTACCAGGCAAGTAAGAGTTATTCTTTCCACCCCTTAACCTATTTTCCCTAACAATGATCAAACAAAGAATCAGAACTAGGAGTAGGTATACAGGAGAAGATGAGGAAGAGAAGACAAGGTGACAATACACAGAAGAAACCAGCCATGTCCATGTCCTAGTCTGTGACTTCAGGCTTCCAACCCATAATTGGGACTGTGTTGGGGAAGGCAGGAATCTTAATATAAGTTCAAAGTTTTTAATATTACATATTATGCATATTTAAATTGCTTACCACAGTGCCTTTTATTATATAAATATAGTTAGTTGTCTTCTAGGGGCAGAAGTAAAACTAGTCCCAGTGAATACATTTTAAATGGGAGAGAAAAAATGAAATTGCCTTATGATTACATCCACAGTTTGTAATAGAGCAATATAATGGTTATAATAATTTTACTGATTTTCAAAATCATCGAGTACACAGTTTGAAACTCCAAGCGTAAATTTCCTCTCAAATTTCAAAGTTCACATTTTAACCTGATTTCTGTTTAGCTATGCTTTACATTTTGCTAATAATCGATAATGAAGAGAATGGAAGTTAAACTATTAACTTGAGAACAGGGCTTCCAAACAGATACATAAATATTATTTTTTAATCAGCAACAATTCTCAATGTTTAAATATTTTAAAAGTATTTATTATTTCTAAAAGGGCTCACAAAAAAAGGGTACATTCAAGAGTTATTTGAAAATTAGAGACAATTTGTCATTATATACTCTGGAAAAAATATAGCTCAGTGCTGAACAATTTATAGGGAGAATGAGATCAAATAGTGATGTATCTGTGTATGTAAAGTTTGGAAGGGGTACGTACATGATAAGACACAGAGGTTAGGAAAATACAAAACAGTGAATACTTTCGGTGAAAAACAAGACATTGAAAGAGATTTTTCCCATTTCAGTAGACTACTACTTGTTAGCCTCTGTAAGTCTTCCAGAGTTCTCACCTTTTTTATAAAATATTAGATCACAAAGAATTTATGATATTATTTTTTTCCGAATGCAGGGTTCACACTGTTCTTCTGGCCTTTCTGTTTGGTTATTCATTATTAATGTATGCCCCATATTTTCCCTTTCTTGACTGTTTATGGGAGTGTTTGAAACATCCAGTGCTATGTAATAAAGAGTAGTCAGCTGACTTGCCTGGTTAAAACACTGAAAAACAGCCAACCTGCATGTCTATCCCGACTTAATGTTAGTAACAAATATAGGCTCTTGGTGGCCTTTAAAACTGTCAAGCTAAGAAAAATGCAATTTAAAAGCATTATTAATTAATAAAGACAGTTATTAATTGTTTAAATCATATGAATAAATCTAACCCTAACTAGAGATCTTCTGTTCCAACTCATATGTCACCATTCCAACTGACTTAAAAATATTGCCACATAGTCTACATTCTGTCCAGAGTTACAGAGAAAGACAGAAGCAGTTGGTACTGTGACATAGATAAAGGTTTTGTCTCTTTCCTCATCATTAAATTACAATTCTAAAACTATTGTTGAGGGTGAAGAGGAGAGACGGAGAACAGAAGAAGAAAAAGTATTTTTTCCTTAACACTTTGTCCCTGAAGACCAGAAAAATTCTATAAAAACTGTACTTTCGTTAAGAACTCAGTACTGTAAATATTCATGAATGAGTGCAAATGGATGATGGATCATATTCATAGTTCCGATTATTTAACTTCTTACTTATGGCCATCATCTTTTTATTGTCTGGAAAACTGATTCAAAAAAAAAAAAAAAAGACTAAACATTTGACCATTATTTTACCAGAAGTCATTTCAAGTCCCAGTTTTGTTGTCTCCTCTCCAGAGACTCAGTCTGTTTGACCTTCATTAGCTCAAAAGCATCCCAGCTGCAAACTCTTTTCACCTTTGCTTCCCTTTCACCATTTTTTTTGGTAGAATGGGTAAACAGAAATGGATTCTAATAATTTTGGATATAGAATTAGAGAAAGAGGCACAGATACAATAGATATAGACATTGCTCCTGTCAGGTCCAGGGTAAGAGAGGGAGCAAGGAGGCACCTGCTCGATTATCTCTGGCCTTTCTCGAAGCCTGAGACTTCTTGTCACCATTCCAGGCGTTAGCAGATTGCTCTGTAACTAGGCTTTTGCCTGGTTTGCACCCATTCTCCCATTAGAGCTATTTGAGGAAACCTGCCACTGTTTTGCCATCATTGCAGCCACAAGTTCTGCTTATGTCCTTGTTTTGTTGCGTATTTATTAGGGCCAAGTACTATGGCAAACTCTTTATGTAAGGTATGTTATTTACAACCCTTCAATGATGAGGAAATGGTTGCTTAATAAGGTTAAGTAATTTGGTCAAAGCTGTTAAGCAGCAGAGCCAGGTTTCTTGTCCAGGCTGACCAAATTCAAAGATGAGATGCTTGTACATCGAAGCACCACTCAGAAAGAAAGGCTTTGACGGCCTTTACTATGATCATTTTCATGAAATAGGATTTAACTCCCAACTTACTCTTAGCCTTTTTGGATGAGGTGTTTTCATTTGCCATCTCACCTCATCTAAAAACTCCATTATCTTTCTCATCACGTCCACCACCTATCTCTTCTGCCTTTCATCTTCCACTATAGTTTTGTTAAAGGGAGACAACTATATTGCATCCGGTCTTGATTAAGCAGGCATGTCATTTTTCAGGGAGCTAAGAAAAAAAAGTCTTTTTGGTGGTTCCCTTAGGTCACTGCTTGGCATGTTTCCCAGAAAGCACTGTGAATCTTATCCATACCCAACCCACCACACCATGTGCAAGAACATTCACACCCATGAAAAGTTTCAGATCTATTTTGAACCAAATTTTATAATACAGCCCAGAGAGAACGATAGTTTCACATTATTTTGAAAGTTTGATTTTTAATAAAAATTAGCTGTCTTTCAGAGTTTAGAACAAATTGTGATGCATTTCAAAAGGAATCACCAACTCCTTTGATGTTCTGAATCTCTTCTTATTCGTACTGGAGGGGAGAGTAAGGCAATATAAATTCCCTCTTAAAGATATCACTGGGTTATAAAATATCTGCAATATAAAGACATTTGGTGGCAAGGTATCTAGTGTATAGATTAAACTATGGCTGGTTCCAGTCCTGTGGTAAGATGTAAAATTAAAAAGAATTACACATACATATTTGTATCTATGTATGTGTGTGTATATTCCGAAATTTAATATTTTTTTTGTATGATTTGGAATGTAAGTTGCTGCTGGAGTCAACATATTCTATTCATATTCTATGAATAGAAACTGATTTATAATAGTGTAACAGCAATTATTGGTACCTGACTAAAAATACCACCTAAAACGATTTCTCAACTGTGGTAGGTACAATTCTAAGATGACCTTGAGCCACACCTTTGTATATTCTCCCCAATCTCTGAGTATAAGCAGGACCTATGACTTGCTTCTAACCAATAGAAAATGTCAAAGATATTGCAATAGTCACTCTTTTTATTGTATAACAAAGACACAGGGAGGACATGATGCTATATAAGATCTGACTTAGGACACTGTAGCAAGAGATTCTCCTGTTGGCTCTAAAGAACTAAGCTTCCATATTGTTGTGAAAGTGTCACATGGCAAGGAACTGCAAGAGGCCCCTAGGAGCTAGGCATTTGGCTCAGCTGACAGCCACCAAGAAAGCCAGGACCTCAGTCCTAAGTTATAAGGAATTAAATTCTGTCAGTAACTACTTAAGTTTAGAGAAGAACACTGAGTTCTACCTAGAGCCCAGTCAATAACTTGATTGCAGTCTTTTGAAACCTTGAGCTGAGGACCTAGTGAAGAAGCTATGTCCAGAATTCTCTTCCCAGAAATTGAGATAAATATATATTGCTTTAAGCTAAAATAATTGTAGTGATTTGTTACATAAAATAGGACTTTTTTTTTCTACTTATTTCCTGGAATTATAGACTCTACATTTTGATTATTGATAAAAGTACTGTTGCTCAATAATTCAGCAGAAACTAAAGAGAAAATATTTTTTTGGGGGGGAAGAAGGCCCCCAAATTAAGTGTATTTGTGCACGTCCAGTAGATGCTGCACGAAGAATGTAGAATTAACACTTATCTGGTCATTAAGCTCAGGACATGTTACCAAAGTAGAATATAAATGTATTTTTCCAGAAATCTTAAAATTATAAAAATAAAATCACCCTTAAACTAAATATATACACTGGTATTTATTGAGAAACTGTGCATCATACAAATATTAGCTTAAGGAATTTATTCTATCATTGGCAAAAGTATGAAAAAAAAAGGGCATATAACCAGGTGTATTATTGTACTTGAGTATATATCCTGATGTGTGTCTCTGTATGGGTCTGTGTATATTTGTGTATGTATCTGCATGTATTTTTATGACAATAGCTGTATGTGTTTTTATGTAAACATATATCTATCTGTATCTGGGCCTGTGTATTCCTCTGTGTATCTCTGTGTGTCTGTGTGTATGCCTTTATGTTTGTTTGTGTCTGCAAATGTGTGTTGTGGGAATCTATATGTGTATCTACATGAGGGGCAGGGTTTTTGTGTGTGTGTGTGTGTGTGTGTGTGTGTGTGTGTGTAGGCCTGAAGAAGATAGATAAAGGACAAAGCTTTTTAAAGACTTTTATAAGTATTAACAGAGAATAGAAAAGAAAAACAAGCAGATGAATGAAAACCACTGACTATGGATTCTGAAATCTAATATTAGCTCTAATTCTATAATACATTAGCTCTGTGAATTTGGTAACCTGCTTCAGTCCTGAGCCTTGTTTTTCCTATATAAACAATGAATAAGAATTAAAGCCATCTCACTGCTGGGGGGATCATAAAATGGAAAACTGGTTGTCTTTAATAAAGCTAAACAGAGTCATGCCCTATGACCCAACAATTCCAGTCCTAGGCATCTACCACCAATACAAATGTGTACATGTGTATACTAAAGGCTCACAGAATGTTTATAGCATCACTATTCAGTTCTTATAGGCCAAACCTAAGATCACTGACAACGAATGGATAAACTAGTGTAGACATCTAAAGGGATACTATATAGAAATGAGAATGAGTAATCTATAGTCTCACAACAATAGGAATGAATCTCACAAATATCGAGTGAACAAAAAAAGCTAGATACAAAAGAGCATCATATGATTTATATAAAGTACACAATGTAAATGTAACCTAACTAGCCACAGTTAATCTAGATGCTTAGAAGTCAGGGGGTGATCATTCTTGGAAAGTGAGCTATCTGAGGTGTAGGCATTTGTCAACTTCCTATTGTGGGTGCTGGTTACCTAAGTGTGTTCAATTTGTGAAATGTCATGGACATATATGCTTCAGATATGTGTACTTTTCTTCTTAAAACAGTATAAAATTTTTTTAAAAATCTCTCATTGTGTGAGCTGTGATGATCAAACAGGATAATATGTATGAATGTGATTTGAATAAGTAGCAACATTGCAACCCTAAAACCAAATGGTTTTCAAACTGGGTAATGATCACTAGTTGGTCATGAAATTAATTTATGGATCATGACCTGCATTAAATAAAATATAAGAAAACAGAGCAGAAAATAGCAGAGTGTATTATACACTGGAAATTCTTTTGTCTTATTGGTGGGATGAGCTGTGAATGTACTTTATTATGGGTCACAGTCAAAAAAAGTCAAAGTTATTGCTAGAACATATCCATGACATAAGGTCGCATAGCAGCATCTTAGGCTCACTGAATGCCTGCTATATATCCTATCTCTGCATTATGATCCCTTGGACCAGAGTCCACTAATTCTACATGAATCAAGTGAAGCGGCATTCCACCATGGGAACCCCAGAGTATAATTAAACCACTCCCACTATACATCCATCAATAATGCCAACCACTGACCTGATCATTCCTGGCCATTTGCCAGAAGACATAGAGCTTTTGACCCAGTATATGGCCTAAAACTCTGCAAATTGCTCCCCTAGCAGGAAAAACTGCTGTACATAGGCTCTATTTCAACCATTTTCCTCCGTCACATTGTAGCAGATGTAGCGAGTGGTAGCACTGTGCATTAGTAAAGACACCGAATGGAAAATATTGCTCATTTGCATATTCCCAAAATAATGGGATGAAGATAATAATTAATAGTTATTTTTATACCCCCTTGATTTAATTAATTCTAGCTAGGATGTTTGTAAACATGTGATGTTATGTTTGGATAAATGTGTCAACGTGAAAATTAGTCACGAATACAAGGCACCACGGAAAAATTTTTAAAAGGCACCAGCAGAAGGCGGGCCGGGATAATTCCCCATTTTCTAGTTTTGGATATGTTTACTCCTAGAGATCACTAGTGGTGATATTCTATGACAAAAAGGGCTCTGGAGAGGTGGCGGGAAAGCAGTACAGGCAAAATAAAGGAGTGAACAACAGGACAGGGTGAGGTTTAATACTGGAGCCCTGATCACATTCAGATTAATTCAGGGTAGAAAAGGGCAGTTTCTGGAGCTGGGAACCATTTCACTTCAAGCCCACTTACCCATAATACGCTTTTCCCAAGAAAGGGGATTTGAAATTAGGAAACGAAAGAGAGAACATGATTGGAGAGAAAGTTTGTTTTGCTGAGGGGCAGGGGTTATTCAAAGGCTCTTAGCAAAATCAAATGGGGACTAAATGGTGTTTGAAGAAAGGCTAGTTAGAGGGACAATGACAAGATATGGGACTTCATCAAAAGACTACAATTGGGGTGAGGAGGGGAGCCATTTAGATTAGATTCTTGTGATAAAGAGGGGAGAGAATAAATTTTCCAGGTAGGGATGTACAGTGGCCAAAGAAGCAGACACGGATTGGAGGTGACTAAGGAGTTTTGCTCCAGTTTGGCTTCAAATCTTCTGATGCTTCAAGTCAATACACCCAGTTCACATCTCTGTGGACTGGTCACATTGAATACAAGGTAAGGACCCTGGAAATCTCCATAGTATGTATGGACCTTCCTTCACATTAATTAAAGCTAGAAGCACAAAGGTTCCATGCCGTTCACTCAGTCAAACCCTCCTGCTTTGTGAAGGGTCAGATGTGGAAGAGAAACCTCTATAAGAGTTAACGATCACAGTCCTGCTCTGCTAATTAATGGCACCGATTCATGTGGTGTAAAACAGAACTTAAAAGGCTTCACACCAGCTGAGAAGTCGGGACTGGGAGAGAAATGGAACAGGGAATCCTTTACATAACTCAGAATGAAGGAGAAGCTCTAATTCTCTGTTAATTACAACTCCTAAATCTATAATTTCTGAGCAGGGCAGGTAAGCAAAATCAAATCAGTAATGCCATGACATAGCAGTTCCATTTGAATTAAAAGCCACCACCTTCACATTGGCTCACATAGGGCATAACTGGAGTCATCCAGTTACGAGTCTCATATTTACTTCAGTTTTTCCCTTTTAATACTTTCATGAACAAGTCTAACCCTTGACTTTTATAAAATAACTTTGCCGTGGAACATTTTAATCCATCATAGCTACAAAGACTAATGTGTATGCACTGCCATGGACTTACATATATTTACATCCATTTGTGTATGTGAAAATAAGATCTTAAGAATATATAACATTGAGACTTATTATTCTGGGATATAGAAAACTCTAGGTAGGACCTTGGTATATTGAAAGAGTTTATGGAGCCTGTTAACTAGCTCATTTGTTAATCACTTGGAAGACAGTTCTTTCTATATTATTTTAAAACTCTGCCTAGGGGATCGATTATTATAGCATGCAAGAGTTTTGATGTATAAATATTTGGAAGGTGGTAAAGCCAAGAGTCCTTATGACTGATTAAATTTGGTTTTAACTCCTAGCTCTAGAAATCACCCCTCTCTCTCTCTCTCTTTCTCTCTTTCTCTCTCTCTCTCTCTCCCCCTTCCCACCTTCCCCAGAGACCTAGCCTTTTCCTCTCAGATAATCATCAATGCAGAGGCAGCAGAAGACAGTAGCATGGGTCTGACTAATGGTCACAAGGTGCAGACCTCTGGTAGGCTAAATATAACATTTTGACCTAAGTTATGTTTCAGATCCTGAGTCCTAAGATAGAACAACCCCCTGGCTACTTTCTAATAAGCCTGGATGAAGGAATGTGGAAAAAGACCTCAGACTTGTCCTCAATACTTGAAGAAATGATTCATTATCCTTACCTCACCTTGGATCAATCAGCTCCTAGAACAGTCTTGAAACCCTAAGCCACAGCGTCTCATGACTTTGCCCTATCTAATCTGTAGCCCATATGCATCACGGAGGCAGGTCTTTAGCATTAGCCCCCATTCTCTGGATGGGCCAATTCGATATTAAACAATTTTTCTTTCTATACTGCAAAGTCTTGCTTGCGCATTTCTTGGGGCCAGTGCGTGCAAGCAGGCAGACTCAAGGAAAAAACATTGGGGTCCCTGTAACAGTGGGGAGAGTTGACAACTCTAAGGTATGAAAATTGTCTGAGATAAATTAATTAATTATTTAGTAAATTGTCATCATAGATGTGTACACATTTTGTATTTTAGTAGGTGTATAAATGTATGTGTATATACGTGCAACGCAAGACTGATTTGATAAGTCCTCAGTGTGCTATGTTTATAGTTGGGGAAATCAAGCTGTTTATCTTTCTGCTATGAAGAGTTATAATGTTATTTACTATGAATCTTTTCCTATAACTCTCTTGACCAACTAGTTTTCCACTTTAAAAAAAAAAAAAGACAAAATGCAACACCACTGGTAGAATTCACATTTTATACCATTCCCTTATAGGCACTAATTATATATAAAGGCAGGTCATTTTGTTTCAAGAAAACCCTCAACTAGCATTGATTACTGCTATAGTATTAGTCTTAATTTGGGAACTTTCTAATTGTCCTTCCCTTTTTCAGACATAAGCTAACGTTTGACACACTTAATTTATTTTGTGTAAAGGATGCACTAGTAACGCTGGCATGGTTTTATAATAAATAATGTAATGCATATAATACATACAATATAAAACATATGGTGGTCCAAGACAAAGCCTGAATGTCAGATACCATTAGACACAGAGTTTTATTTTGTCTGTGCGTGATAACAGTGCTGAAACTCTCCCCAAAGTGGTGCTATACGTGAGTGGGCTTCTGCTTTGAATATTTGTGTATATCCTCCTGTAACCCAACACACACATATGAATTGTTAAAAGGAAGTAAAAGCAGTTTACCCAATGAGTCATCACATAATCCCTGCTTTGTTCCAGTGTAGTCATAGCTGCACATTAATTTGGATGCTAACTCTATTCCAGTGGTAAACACAAAAGCAGAGAACCTTGTGCACCCAAGGAGATGCTTTCAAGGGCTCACTTAGTGAAAAACATCTGCAGCGCCTATTTTAAATCAAGGCTTCAAAATTACATCTTTGGTGAGAGTAAGCTACTCATGGCACAGTGAACTAAAGGGACATAGACCTCACAGTGAAGCTACATTAAGAGAGGAAGAAAGAAGAAACAAAATGGAAATAACCAGAAGGTAAAGGAAAAGAGAATGAAAGAAAAAGTGAGATAGAAAACGGAAGATGTTCCAGAAATATCTCCTGAGTGCAAACAAAAGCTATGTTAATATCTCTAAGGTTAGACGGATGCTATGGAAATTCAAGGTCTACTGCAAGGACTTTTTGTTACTATGAAATTAAAAATCCAAGGTATGAGAAAAGAGACATTCTAACTGGCCACCAAGTGGGAGTTGGGAGTTTACCTGTGAATTTACACTTCTGCCTCTGGAAATGTCAAGCTCACTTTATCTTTCCAAACACATAAGCAAGAAATAAAATGAAAGCATTTTTGTTCACCATGCATTAAGTCTGATCTAAAGAGGATGTCTGTGATTACAAACATTTCGGGACTATGTGTGAAAGTAAAGCAGACTCCTTTCAGGACTTCTCAGAGCCTTTTACATGCTAACAAACTCTAAACTTTTCCAAGGTGAGGGAGGCATATAACATGTAGTGAGAAAGTGGACCAAGGTTCCCTTTATCCGGAACATTTATATTTGTATTTGCTCCCCAAAACTTATTTTGGGAAAAGATGAATTAGGCTTTTCAGTTAAGATATCTAACAATATTTTATCCTTAAAAAAAAAAAAAAAAAAAGACTATCTGTAATAGCCATTAAACAAATGGAAAAATTTATTCTAGTACTACTTTTAGAGATTAATTTTTATATCGTTTTGTAGAGTTTGGTAATTATTTTAACAGACAATCAAACTTGATCAGAAATTGATTTCTACAGTTAGTTTTATCCTTTCTGCATATTAATATTATTTACTTAATGCATGAAATAAAATCACTCAGAAGTTTAGCAGTAAACTTAGCTTTAAAAGATTGAGATACTAAAACTTAGAGAAGCAGGAAAACACATACAAATAGAAATTCTAGTAATAATTAGAATCGTCTAGAGACTCTTGGATAGAGTACCGTTTTTTTGGTTTATTTGTTTTTTGTTTTTTGCTAGATTTACTAATTAAATGAGACAATGCATTGTGTTTAACCCATTATAAGCTCCTGTTAGTAGTAGTTATTTTCATATGTTATTGACATTTTTATGTCATATATACTACATTCAAGAATGGGAACTTTAGGAGTATGGAAATGACTTCCCAGAAATAGGAAAGGAAACCAAGGGGGACTCTTACTTGGAAAATAGAGACTTTACAGAGGTAATCCATTTAAAATTAGGTCAGTAGAGTGGGCCCTAATATGAAATGACTGGTATCCTTGCAAAAAGGGGAAATCTGGACAGAGAGAGAAACTCACGGAGAAATGATTATGTGAAGACACACAGGGAGGAGAAAGCCATATGGCTGGAGCAATGCATCTAAAAGCCAAGCGGCACTGATGATGGCCATGAAGCAGTAGAGACAGAGGAGGCAAGAAAGGATTTGTCCTCAGAACGGTCAGAGAGAGCATGGCTCTGCCTACACCCTGGCTTCAGACTCCTAGCCTCCAGAACTATGAAAAAAAAATTTCCGTTGTTTTAAGTCATCCAGTTTGTGGTATTTTGTTAAGGCAGCCATTATGTTGGCATTTTCTTTGTAACGCTTGTCACAACTGCAATGACTTATTTGGCTTACTGTTATTGCCTGTTTTCAACATTAGAGGGCGTACTCCAGGAGGGGCAGGGGTCATGCACATCTGGTTATGTGTCGTATCACTTGGTTCTAGGATAGAGTCTGTCAGACTTAATGCCCAATAGATATGCAATAAATTAATAAGCTGTTGACTTGAAGAGAAACAATGATAACGCTTTAAAGACAATAAGGAATACCTACAATCATATTGGTAGTTGTCATATTGCTTATCTGTTTGCTTTTCTACTCTAAGCATCCTTTAAACCCAGTCCTTCTCAGGAGTACAATCAATTGTGTGACTCCGTCTATACAAGTCTGTAAGTTATTATGGAACCAAAACCTTTGGACCATAGGAACAGGAGAAAAGCAAAGGATCTTTTGAAGTGGAAACCTAGTAAAAATAGAAAATACTTTCTCTCACTCTCACCATAGATGTATCATGGTTTGGGTCAATTGTTGATGGGAAATTTGATCACAGTATTTCTAAACCAAGGCACACGGTAGATACTAACATTGACGATATATGTTACCTCTCATTCATTTGGGAGGCACTGAGGTCCTATAATTTAAAGTGTAGGTATTGGAGTCAGAGAACCCTAAAATTCAGGCTCCCTTAATTACAAACTGCATGACCTTGTACAAGGGGTATTCCTTTCTAAGCTTCAGTTTCCTCAAACACTCCCCACCAAAAAAATGAGAAACAATACTACCTATGCTTAAGTGTTGATGAGAAGATTAAGAGATGATGTTTGCAAGATGTTAGCACACTGAGTGACATAGTAAAAATATAATAAATGTTGATTGCATTATTTTAAGAGTTCTCGGGTCACAGAATGTACTGACAACAAGATTGATGTCTTGTAATGTGTGAGGAATAGAAACCTAAAATCCATTATTCAACTCACACATGAATAAAATATTGCAGGCGCACAATGTAGACCTATATTTAATGTCTGCTGGCCTTGACTACTAACATAAGATTTGTTGATTTAAATAAAATTAAAGACTAGGAGTCACTTTAACATGTAGAAGCCATATCCTGAGGTTATTATTTAATCCCAGAACAACCAATTTATCTTAGAATCCTAAAGAAACAGGTCTTTCTTCTCAAAATTGTCACCAGAGTCTGTTAGGATAAGGATATCTGTAATTCATGATAAAAATGAAGGAAGTATTGCTGCAAACAGTCGTGTGTGGGGGGTGGGGGGGCAGGGTATGAGAGAGAGAGAGAGACAGAGAGAGAGAGAGAGAGAGAGAGAGAGAGAGAGAGAGAGAAAGATTTTAAATTGTTTTCTACATAAAGCCATCTTTATGAATCAGCCACAGGAAGAGTCCCATGTGTGTCTTTTAAATTTTCTTCCTATGCTATAACCTCGACAGCAGTGTAGAGGCTGACCATCTGACTATATTGTTCACAGAAACAAAGGAAAATATACAGGAGTCATAACAATAACCAATGGACTTTTATCACATTATTGTTTATAAAGTATTTTCCAACTCATTAGCTTACTTGATTTTCCCAGAGGACAGGTCAAATAATCATAAGTAATCTTTCCATTTCAAAGTAGAAGGCACTGAGATAAAATGCTTCGATTAAAGTCACATAGCTATTTTTGGATAGGGTTGGCACTAAATTTATAATTTTCAACTTCAATCTCCTTTCCTTCTATTATAACCTGCTTCAGTGATTTTATAAAAAGTGAGATGGATTGATTGACGATATAGAATATAGAGAGACTGTATGAACGCACCTAGTCCCAACCATTTCCAGGTAAAAGAAATTTTAGCTTATTAGCTTTTGAAGAATTATATCTTGCCCACCTTGAGTACTAACACCATAAAGCATTAGTAGTAGTTGCATAAGATTTGATTGTGCTGAAGTACACAATGCTGTTTGCCCACAGTGCAAGAGCCTTAATCTTAATGACTAAATTTACTATTAAATAAAAATTCAGAATGGTGTCTAGATACTTTAAATGATTTTAAAATTCATAGTAAACCTGGTAAAAGGAGGTGAATGGTTATTTTGCTTTCTTAAGTCAACATCCAGGCTTCCCAGGGAACAACAAAAACCAGAGATCTTGTCCTGCTTCTTTCTGGGAAGCCCTCCACTTAATCAAAGTCATAGCTGAATTCTTTTGCCCAGACAAAACACTGTCCAAACCCAAGCTGACAGGCCATGAGGGAAGCAAATCAGGATCAGAGCCAGATCTTTGAGGGGATGGAAGAGACTGTCTCAAAAAGGCAGTCTCGAATTTGAGAAAAACTCTTCCTCTACAGAGTGATGGCGATTTCTTGTCATCTGGATACCCAGATCTGACTCTTTACTATTGCTACAGACATACTAAATGCAAAAGGTTGTACCTGATGAGCTCCAAGAACCTAGCCAATCCCAAAGCACGATGGCCTCATGTAAAGCTTCCAGAACACAAGGTCTCCTCCCCACAGAGCCACAGTTTGCAGCATTTCAACCCTTGATTACATAGTGTCTTCTGCTCTCTAATTGTTTTATGTGTTCCTTCTTATTTACCCCAACACATCCCTTAGTCACTTAATTCACTTTTAACTCCCCAAAACTCTCACCCAGTCACCATTGTACAAATAAATTCAGTCGCCCTGAACTAGATTGTACGGCATAAAGGTGATGAATCAAGAGGCTTTGTCTTTCAGAAGCTCCCAGAGCACTAATGAAGACCCTCACACGCACAGCTTACACAGATATGGTACATGAACTATGATGCCAGCAGGAAAGATACACTGTCTGGGGAGTCTGAGAAAGAATAAGATTACAATATAATAATAGATGTGATGTTCTCTGGTGGGAAAGGAGGATGGGGTGAGGCAAAAGTATTTCAGGTAAGAAGAGTATGATCAAATTGACCTAGTTTTAAAGTACAGATTTGGCATGTTTTTGGAATGTCAAGTGATGCATATGAATAATGAACATATTAAACTGAGTGGTATTATGTAGCACAGGAACCTGGATGCTTTCGGACTGTCTTCCCTGTTACGATGTAAGCTCACTGAGTGTACACATGATGGTGTCTTTCATTCACTGTTTCATTGCCAGCACCTAGCACAGCATCTGGCACATGGTAGATATTTTGTAACCTTTTATAATAACTAGATGAATGAATCGATCAATGACTGAGAGATAGTGAAAGAGAGCTGCACATGATGATCGAGCGGGAAAACGACATGATTAGATTGAGTTTTAAAAGACAACTATGTCTAATCTTAATTCTTCTACTTTTAAAAATATATTTTTTAAATAACATATACTTTATTATTTAATATGTCTTCCAATTTCGATCTTTTTCCTGCTATCATCTGTTCTCAGCAAAATGAGAATACCTACTTAAAAACATTAGTCAAATCAGGACCCTCTCTAAAACCCATCACCAGCTGCCCATATCACTTACAGTAGAAACCACAGTCCTTCCAATGACCCATCATTGTGTCTTAGCTTCCTTGTTTTTAATTACAACATTCTCCCTCTACTATTTCCCTTCCACTCACACAGGACTCCTTGGTTCTCCATCAATGAACCATGCATGTTCCTGCCCATTCTCTCTGCTTAGAACCATCTTCTCCAATATCTATGCAGCTCACTTCTTCACCTCTTTTTAGTCTTCGCTTAAGTGTCACTTTCTCATAAGGTCCTCCCTAAGCGACTTGTTCAAATTTCATACCTTATCTTTCCCTACCACTATTCTCCTTTACCCAGTTCCACTCTTACTTTTTGCAAGCACTTATCTCCCTCAACCATACTCTATAATTTATTTTCCTTTCTATGTGTTATCTGTTTCCATTTTCCCTCACTTAACAAGAACAGAGATCTTTGTATTTTTTTCCCCCACTGATGTACTCTGAGTATTCATGTCTAGAATTAAGCCTGGTACATAGTAGATGTTGTTGAACTGTACTGAATGCTTGATATTTAAATAAGAATGCCAGTTTGGGTAAATATAAAACATTAGAAGGCATATATGACTTGCCAAGCTTGCAAGGTGGTTATTAGATATCGATGCTATGAAAAATGTTGTAATCCTCATAAGAGGTTCTATTTACTGATAACTCAGTATTTTACTATTGACATCACAAACAGCATGAGTCAAATAGGACATCAAGTCATCTTATTGCATCTTAAGGAGAGGCAACTCTTGGTTGACCTCATAGGTTGTAAAGACCTTGTCAGCTTACAATCTCTTATTCTTTTTATTTTTTACGCCTACAGGACCTGGTCTTCGTAGGTGGTCTCCCATCAAGTACTAAGCAGGCCTGACCCTGCTCCGCTTCTGAGATCAGACGGGATCGGGCTTGTTCAGGGTGGCATGGCCGTAGACCTTAGCTAGATATCTTTAAAAAGTAGATTGAGTGAGCCATTGTGAAATGATGAGCAAAAGGGGGAAAAGAACATAGCACTGACTCAAGGGAAGACTAGGAAGAAACAATGGTGTACAATGCCAGGAAATGTGGCAAACTGCAGCTGCTGGGAACCAAAAGCAAATGTATTATCCACGTGCTGCTTAAGGTAAAGGTGAGCCAGAAAAGTTCTAGAATACATCTGAAACTACTGTATGGCTTTCTGCAAATATATGTTTTATGTTTGCCCCTCCAGACCCACTCCCCACCCTGGAGGACAAGGGCTTCTAACTACCAAATCAAAGGGCTCCTTTGTGCTTTAGATTTGGATGGGCTTCATCCAATGTGAGATGCTGGCAAGAAATTAGAGGGAGGGAAGAGTGTGCAAGCAAGCCATATTCTCCCTGGTTCCCTCTCTATGGGGTCAGCTGAGTTCCCTGTGACCTTCAAACACATATCACTGCTCTCAAGGAGACCTTCTTTGTATGACTCTTTCCCTCTGGGTACCAGTAAGCTCTTCCTCACACTGTCTCCCTAGGCTTAGAAGTAGTGCCAGCTTTCTTCTTACTAGTTCCGGTTTATTTGCTGCACCAACCCTGTGGTTCACCAAACTACTCACGCCTTTGAAAAACCATCCTTTTCTTAACTCTTATTTGAATGACACTAATTTAAATGTATTGGCAGTTGAGTTTCATTCTGAATCCTCCATAATACACATTAATTCCTTGAGGCTTAGTTTTCACATCAAAAAAGTAAAAATAATATTTACATCCTAGAGTTATAGTGTCCATTACATGAAATAACAATTATAAACTGCCCATCTGGAAGAAAGTGTTCAAAAAATATGAGTTTCTTGGCCTGCCTTGCTTGTAACTTATTATGTTGTACTGTAAGCAACATCTTACTTTGTCTGCTTCTCCCTGGAGACCAAACACAGCTTAAGTACAGGGCCAGAGACACAAAGATCTGAACCTGCACATCCAGCAGGTACCCTGGAAATGTCAGTAAATGATCACTGAGGAAATATGGTACACTAGCAACAGAGAGAAGACAGGATTCCAAGGTACCGCCAGGTAAAACTAGAGCATAAAGCCTCAGAATATGAAGTTTCAGATATTATAGATATAGCAGCAGAATGAAAAAGGCTACTTTGGTCTTTTTAGCGACATTTAGTAATAATGTTGGAAATCTCTGTCTCCGTGTGTGTGTGTGTATGTGTATGTGTGTGTACAAACATAATAGATGATAGGTAGATGGCTGGATGGATGATGGATGATTAGATAGATAGATGTATCACAATCTCTTAGCTCTTATTTGACACATTTTCATCAAGAATGACATCTTAGAAATGAATTATAACTAATTAAATAGATAATTACAGCAAACCATTTTCAATTACCTAAAATCCGAAAGAAAAAAGATGTTAAAAGAGTGATTAAAGTAAAAGTGGATTTGACTTCTAAAACCTGAGTTTTTATTTATGGTCCAAATAACCTAATTGTCAAATTGGCCAAGGCATTATTTTTTAAAGTTTCCAAAAAATCCACTATAAATCATGTATTATAACACAAAGCTAGTCATACATGCACAGAAAGAAAGATTAAAGAAATATTTTTGTTTTAGTTTGAAAATATGTCAATGAATAACTTAAGTTTATGATTTGTTCAGCAATTTCCACCTTTAGTTTAGAAGCAGAAAAGCACCTTTTTAAAATCTCCTGCCTCAGTCCTTTAACTTTTGAGACCTTCTGGCCTAGACTAAGAGGAAGCGCATGTTGGGTGGGACGGATTCTGGCTACATAAACCAGAAATCTTTTCTATATGTCATAAACTAAATCAATAGCATGAAGCAAGTACATAAAAGAACCCATTTCTGGGGATGGTTTTCTATCAGAATACAGCCAGCCCACAATTTTATCTCATCCCACTGTTGATTTTCTCTTTCCTCGACTCTTACGGAAGTTTTTCCTTATGTGTCACTGTACCACAAACGGTGACTTCTTTCGCTGAATTCATTACGACATAGTTTGTGTGCGTGTGTGTATGTGTGCGCGCGTGTGTGTATTTGCTAGAGCATAAACATACTAGTGTATATCTTTCAGTGAAAATGACATTCTGCCATTTATGCTTTGCATTTTTCTGAAGTTTTTAACCTTACAGCTTCAGCAACTAAAGAGCTGCATGAGGTCGGGGGTGGGCAGCATTATGCCTCTGACTGTGACACTGGCGGCACAGAAAGCCCAGTGACACCACCTGAGATCTGAAGAGCTTTGTGCTCAAGCACTCACATTCGTCAGATGGGCTTAAGTGTGACATCTGCTTCCACCACTGCTTCTTGTGTAGCCTCGGGCAAGTCACTGACCTCCCCCAAGCTCCCCACCTTTAAAAATCATATATAGAGTAGCTAACTCACTGTGTACTTTCAAGGTGTAAATAAGATGATATATTTATCGCAGTAAGTGTGAAAGAGAACAGGGTGGAAAAGAAAGAAGACGGGAAAGGAAAGAGTAAAACAACAATGAAGTATTAAAACAGCCAAAAGCTGGGAAGTCAGAAGAGTCGGAAGGATGGAAGGGAGGGAGGGAGAGAAAGGGCACAGCCCTCAATAGAAACTCTTGTCAAAAGGCACTTACTCCTGGTTTAACGGTCGCTTTATAAAGTACTCTATTCTGAACAAATAACAGGAGTCCTTCAATAACACCAGCATACCTGTACCGGAAAAATTTAATTACATCACTCCCTTTAGTAAGTTTTTAGGAGTCACTTAAAAAAAATAAGAGGTGTACATCTTCTTTTTCTGAACCCTCATAGCCCTTTATCTATAATTCTCAAATGAGCTTTCTCCTTTTCCACCTTGAATGTTTCAAAATTGTATATATTTCTTATTTGTCTCAGACTATATGTGCCTCAATGGCATGTGCCTGTCTAATTCACTTCTCTGCCTTCCATGGTGTGCCCAACAGGACATCTTCAGTAGGGTAATGCACATATAAGTAAGCAAAGGTGAGTTAAAGAGCAAAGCAATTGGGCTGCAAGGGCCAGGAGATGATGGATAATAGAAACAGCAAGGAGGCCTAGAGCGAAGATCTCTCATTTACTAGTAAAACAGAGAAATGGGTTTGCTATAAAAGAAAGAAGGAAGGGAAGGAGGGAGGGAGATAGGAGAGGAAAGGAGTAAGCTTTACCTGTGTAGGTAAAGAAAACTTAGCCTATTTCTTTACTGTAGGATTTCTTTCCCAGGCTCGTTCACGCGCTTGAATTAATATTCCTACGAAGGGGCTACATGACATATCGCAGGTACCAAACATATTTGACAAGTAGTTTTATCTCTCCATAGCCTGGAACAGTAGCGCTGATGCTATCAATCTGGAAGATAATGCCTTTTGGGTAATTGTTAAACATTCTTTGTAGCATGGTCGACCTGGAAAATATGTTCTCTGTGCCTCAAACTAAGATGGTTCGTCATGTTCCCACCACCATCCTTCCTCTTCATATTGGTATAGAAACAAGGCCTTCTTCCCTCCCTCCCTTTCCCAATTTGAGAGGGTGGCACATGACACTACCTATACTATTTCTCGAGAGAAAGAAGAGGTAGGGGGAGAGAAAGAGAGGAAAGAAAAGAAAATGTGAATTTTTCCTCCTTTTCCTCCAGTGAGTTTAAGGTTAAAATTCTACACCTCACCTACACTTCTCTTGAAGAGAAGGCATATTGCAAATAATTTTCTGATATAACTTTTCTTGGGCTTGCCTCTATTTCTCAGGTCAGCTATGAACATGGGAAACTAAGGTCAGTGTAGGGTTCACATTCTATATAAGCCACGTGCTTTGTGATAGACTTTTTTATGTAGATGACAATCTTGGATGTCATAGACAGCTCAGTGAAACAGGACTTGTTATCTCAGTACACACGGTCTGAGGGCTAGGCTAGTTCAACTTCGTTTGATAGCAACATAGCAAGATAATGTGGGTAATTGAATAATTAGTAAATCCATTTTTGGTCCATTCTTAGCCAAGCGTGAGAAGAGAGCTTAATAGGGAGCAAGATGAGAAAGTCAGGGAGGCATTCAAATGAGCAATAGGAAGGAGGAGGAAGGGAAATGGAGCTTTGCCCCATCAGGGACAGAAGTATAGCAGAACTGGTACCTACACACAGCCCACCCCAGGACTCAGATTCTGCTTTCCATAGCCTCCTGTGGCCAATCCCTTTCCTTCTTCTTCCTTTAAGGAGTATACAAGAAATAAGAGTGATTGAAAATATTCATTAATGTCAGCAAGTGTAATCATTAGGAAATTCCACTCTTTGGGATTTTCCTCTCTCTTATTAGAAGGGCTGAGTCAGAATGAGGCAAACTCAAATACCTAAATTTATTTCTGCCTATTAATATGGAGGTACTTAAAATATACTCTGTAAAGCAATATGTAAAAATTATTAGTAATAACAATACTAATTACAATTTATTAAATGTTTACTATGCTAAGCACATTAAATGCCAGTCTTACTTAATTTAATCCTCATAACACTGTTATGAGACAGATATTATTATGTCCATCTTCCCAAACTACATTGCTCTCTTCCCCTCACCACTCCATCCATCCTGGATCTCATACCACCCCGCCCTCAACACCAGAGAAAACAAAAGGAAGAAAACAGAGAAGGAAAAAAAAAAAAAATAGTACCTCTGGGTATTTCAAGTTACACAGAAGTTAAAAAAAATCAATTTCATTGAAAATTTGTCTCTTTTTAACCTCTCAACTTAAGGCTTATTGCCTCACCTACTTAGAATAATTATATAAAATAAATACCACAGAATAAATTGTTTTTTATAAAAGTTTGTATTTTAAAATTTTATGCCTCCCCCGAAATATAAAAAAAAATAATCCTTGTTGCATGTAAAATGCTCAGTGACAATATTTAGCTAAAAAAAAAAAAGGTATACACAGCCATGTTCACTTCACAGTATGATACAGGTACACTAACACACGCATGCAAAACAGCCAGAATGAAAAGTGTTCAGTGTGCTAAGCTCTGCGTGGAATTGTTTGTTCATGTATTTGTTTTTATCTTTCTGTCTCTGTATGTTCACAGTTCTCTGAAATTTTATTTGTAGCTAACATTTATTGAACGTTTACCATTCTAAGAACTTTACACGTTTTAACTCAGTTAATTGTCACAACAAAGTTAGGAGGTTGATATTATTATTACTCTCATTTTATAGATGAGCAAAATGGGATAGAGAGAGGTTAAATTTGCAAAGCGGTAGACTTTCACATCTTGAGCTTTTAACAACTACATACGACCACCCAGTAATAAGAATGTCTGCTTTACAATTGGAAGAAAAAAACATGAAAATATTAATTTATTTTTTAAATGCACTCTGCAAATTTGGCAACAACCAGGGAAAAGCAAGAATGCACATACTGAGTAAAGGCAAAAGAAATTTAATCAAGGTGGGTTTTTTTCCTCTTTTAAAATTATCTTTTCATTGGATTGCAACAGCCATCAGATTAGCTTCAGGCCATTAAAAGGCAAATTGGACATTAATTTTTGCATTTGAATGCCTTTTCCTTCGTAATTATCGATAATAAAATTACCAATGGAGTCCCTGTTTAGGAAAGAAAAAAATAAGACCTTCAAAAAATTTTTTTCTTTTCTCACATCCACAGAAATGTATCAAACAGCTGAGTCGGCAGATTGGAATGCTCTTTTTGTAATAATTAGTTACCTCACACCACCTGCCACCAAGGGAGGTAGGGAGTGGAGTCCATTACTGAGAGGCCCACTACTGTTCAGGTGTGTTTTTTTCAGGACCTTCAGTTCTACATTGCAGTTTATGGCCTGGAAAGTGGCTTCCACAATGTGATCAAGCCAGGATAATGATCTCATTATAAAACCAATCCAAAACTCTGTGCAGCTTTTTTATTTTTTGTTCATTGAAAGGTTGGGAGATAACAAGAGAAAAAAAGAAACAAGCTATTTCAAGTGCTTACATTTTGAAAACAGAAATGTTCAGCAAAGGTCAATGTTACTTTGTATCCCTTCCCAGTCCTCTCCCTATACCCTCCCATCCCCCATCTGGGGCTAGATGTTAGACTTGTTGATCTGCCTGAGGTTGGATATCACTCTAAAAGTGGATAGAATTTGGGGTATCTGCAGTGCAAGCCAAAGTCTTTGGCAGGAGTCAAGGGTTAAACGCTAGAGAGTTCTGAAACAAGCAGTAATATAGATCACTAACAGAAGACAAAGAGCTTAGAGTTAAGAATAAGATAGAAACTGGACCACAGCTAGAGCATATCAGTAACAATAAGAGTCAGAGGCAAAAGTCAGATGCTAAGCTGGGTGCTCAGCTATGTGTATGCTATTTGGGTGACATTGCACCCCAGTTGTCCTGGGACAGTTCTAAGATAAGCCTGCTGTCCTCTCAAAAGTGTCCTGAATCAGAAGATAAACTACTTGGGTACAGTAAAAATTGCAAATGTGTGTGTAATAAGAGTTAAATTGACTCATAGGATCAAGAAGGAAGCCGAGGCCTCTGTAAGTGGAAATGACTGAGGGGCTCTGTGAGAGGAATAATAATAAATATTGAGATTTCAAATGTATCTCCTTCTTCTTGATACTCCTTAACACAAACTAAGGGAAAAAGAAGAGAATCCAGAAGGGTTTGTGGTCAGTATTTAGATTGATGCCAGAAGAAAAAAAAATAATAATCATAGGAAAAAATAGTAGAGAATGAAGAAATACCACACAGGTTGGAAATAAGGAGCCAAAAGATGTATAGAAAAGTGAACTCCACAAGAATTTGTGGTAGTCTTAGAAAGGGCTTCCAAGAGTACTGAATGGTGGAGTCCATGAACTCTAATCCAGATTTTAAGAAAGAGGTTGATCTCAGCTAAAGTCTGAGGTTCATTAGACAGACAGACACACACACACACACACACACACACACACACACACATCTCTCACACCCATTTCCTTTCTATCTCGGAAGATGAGAAGAGGCAAGAATGGTCAGGTAACTGATAACTGCATCATCACCCGAGGGAGGATATATAATCTCATGGACAAGAGTCTTCAATCAGAATAAAGGGAAGTTTGTTTGTTTGTTTGTTTTCATGAAAGAGTAAATTATCTTACTGTCTCCCTATTAGGACAGCTTATACATACAGGTTGCCTTCTTTTTACAGAATGTCCTATTACAAATTCCAATTCATCCCAGGAGAGAATCTTTCATACAATAACATTTAAATAAGGTGTGCAAAGTGAGTGTTAAACAAGCTGCATGACAGGTATAAAACCTCACTGGGGAAACTAGCAGCAAGGATCTGTTATCAGCTAACACCTTGGTTGATACCCAGCTGAGGACAGCAATGGGACACAGTGTGGGCACTTATGGGGGTCAGAGTGATTTGTGGAGGTGGAGAGGGGGATCCGACAAGGAGGCTGAGAAGCTGCTAAATGAAAAGTCTTTCTTTCAATACTGTCACTTTCCCAAGCAAGCATGAGCCACCTGGAACTTAATTACCAGAAGATGAAAGACGAAAGGGCTGAAAACCAGGATTTCTAGCCTCCAGGGCTTAATATAAATTGTAGACAATTGTCTATAATGGTCTCGAAGTTTGACTTCAAGAGCCTAAGTCTTCTGTATCATCACCTGACCCCAACCTCAGCCTTTCTCAGGCAGAGTATCAACATGGCACCAGCTTACTCCTCTTAAAGTACTCCAATCTAGGAAGAGTTGCAATTCATACTCCAGTCAGGAATTTGAATTAAAGCGTGGTGAAGAGAACAGGAAGGAAAGAGTGACGAGATCTAAGAGTTGTTGAGCTCCTACAAAGTAACAGGCATTATGCTAGTTTTTTTTTTTTTTTCATTTTATACTGACATAACCCACAATATGTAGCTTGTAGCTTCTATTATTCCCCATGTTTCAGACAAAGAAAGAGCACATGTGAGAGGTAAAGGCACTTGCCCAAGGTAACATAGAAAGTAACTGAGACAAAATTGAATATCTGAGGTCTTGGGTCAGGATGGAGGGGGACCATTAGAAGCAGTTGCTTGAGCGTCTGAGACTATAACACCTAGGAGCCTGGAATGTTCTTCCTCTTCCCTTGATAGCTCATTGTCCCCAATCCTTTACTGTCCTTGTAGAAATCTTCTCCACCCTCCCAATGGCAAACAGACCCCCTGCCCCCTACTGCTCCCGATTGGCAGTTACCACATCCGCCCACTTATATCTTGTGTGGCACTTCCTGTAATCTGTATTTACTTTGCTTGTTCATTTCTTTGTTTTTAAAGAACCTCTAGAAAGGTGGTGACCTGGGTGTTTCTTCTTCACTATTCTAGACTCTTTGACCTGAAGATCTTGTGCATAGTAACGCTCAACAACGATTTGTTGAATGAATTAATGGGCATTTGAATAAATGAGTGAATTAATAATCTACCAATCAAAGCCACAAAACACGAAGTCCGGAATGTTGTAAAATAGATTTATCCTATTTCATGGTTTTGCTTAATGCTGTTCTTATTTCCTTGAGTGTCTGGGAAGTTTTTCTGACTCTCCTGTCTTCTAAATTTATGCTTTTTTCCCCCTCCCAGCAAGGATGCCAGTTAGAAGAATGACACAGATATACCGGATGAAGAAAAGGACAATGACAACAGTGTTTGTTCCTCCTCCCCTCTCCTTCCTAGACCAAATATTCCTGAATTGTATATCATTGAGTCCGTGAAAAACAAAGCACAAAGCTTTTTCTTAGTCTCTAGTGTAGTTGGAGGCCTTAAAAACTGGAATGTCCCTTCCGCACTGTCATACACAGATGCTGTGATGCCTGCGTCTATGAATCACCATCACCTTCCAGAGACAGGGGCCATGCAATCTTTGCTCTGCCAAAGGCACAATGACCCTGGGCTGTCGGGCTCAGCCTAATTTTACAGTAGATCCTCCAAGCTCATGCAAGGGATGTGCATCACTGCCTCGGAAAGGTAGGTTTCCTGACAGCCCTTCTCTCTCTGACATCTCCTCTGCTTTGGGCTCCAGGCTCTTTGATGGAAAGATGCTGATGGACAGATTTAGCTTCTCCCGTTAAGCAAATCCTCTCACCCCTATGCACGCTGCCACTTGATCTCTCCATGTGG
The DNA here is from genome assembly GCF_014176215.1 of Rousettus aegyptiacus. Classification (NCBI taxonomy): domain Eukaryota; kingdom Metazoa; phylum Chordata; class Mammalia; order Chiroptera; family Pteropodidae; genus Rousettus; species Rousettus aegyptiacus. The sequence continues at coordinate 103,904,233 of NW_023416308.1, forward strand.
CTGGGGCCCCTCTGTCAGGAAGCATTTTATGCAGGATGCCCTCGGTGGCTCCAGAGTGGCAGGGCTGTGCCAGGGGGATGACAGCAACTGCTGCCACTGACACATTTCAGTCAAGCTACAGCAAGGCACTGCCAAGCAGGGAAGCCAACAAAGGAGCCGTGGTGACTGCCTGGGGCTCAAATCCGATCATGTCTCCCTGTCTAAGGAAAAAAAAAAAAATCCGGCCACTCAGCGGTGGGGGAGGTGAGGAAAGCCTACGGAAGCCTGAACCCTGACTTCTCTCTTGGCTTTGTGGCTGGCTCTGTGCCAAATGCAAAATTACGTGTGAACTCTTAGCACCACTCCAGAGTGGCAGAGGCGCATTCTGCCGCAGACGAGAACACTTCAAGGTGAAATGCCTTTCGGGAGGATTTTTTTTTTTTTTGAACTACTGAATCAATGTTCTTAGCTGCAAATGTTAGATTCCTGCATTTCTACTGGAGCTGCTGTGTGTGTGAGTGTGGATTGACAGCCCTCTCTTAAGACCCGTTCCAACATCCAGGTCATCAGACTGAGACAAATGCAGTGCCATCTCACCTCCCCTCTTCTGCCCACAGAGCTGTCTCGAATCACCTCCTGAAAAGGAGCAGCCCAGTTTCAAGCACCTTCGATACTGACATCACCGAGAAGGACCCTGGAGGTGAACCAGGCCGGCTGTCTTTGGGTATACGCAACAGGAGAGCGAGGCAAAGAGAAGTAAAGGGGCTTTTGCAAGTCAGATGTTTTGATCATTTCCTTAGTCCCTTTGCCCTTCCTGCAGCATGCTGCCGCCTCCTGGAGTGTAAAATCGGTTCCTCCATCACTTGGTTGGATAGAGGATTCTAAATGACTTTCATAGATGAAGGACTTTTACAATCAATACCCTGTGGAGAACAGATGCAACACTCCAACTCTCACTCCGGAAATCAGCCTTTAGGGGGAAAAAAGCACTAGGTAGGGAGGGAAAAGGTGTGTGTATGCCTATGAGAAAAGAAGAGGAGAAGAGAGGAGGGGAGAGGAGGGGAGGAGAAGAGAGGGGAGGAGAATACTCAGATATTCAGCAATCTTACCTTAGGGTAAAGTGCTTAGGTTTAAAGATCTACTGTCCACAGCACAATGCAAAATAACCAATTAGATGACTCTTTTAAAGTGAATACTGAAGGAAGACAGAAAATCTAACCTGAAGCACTAAGGAGGCAATTTTGTCAGTATCAACACAGTGAAGATGAACTACCACCAAGAATCAAATAGTATTGTTTCTCCAATTGAACCTTGAGTTAATTTTTTAAATGGAAAAGTCTTGGTTATAAAAAAGCAAATTGAAATTCTGACTTCCTTTAGGTCTTAAAGCCCTCGTTTCTGCTTGCAAAAGATTTATTCACTCTCTCTCTCTCTCCACATTTCAATAAACTTCCTTATAGATTTGATTAAAGAGAACCCACATGAACATTATGTTTGGCATCAAGTGATAGGGTTTTTAGTAAAAATCAGGATGAATGTTTGTTTCTAGAGTTTCTATTACCAAAAATATAAAAAGAAATACAAACTATTTTTAGTAAGGCCTTAAAGATATTTTACTGTATTGAGTTTGCATTGTTCTTCTACCCTGCACATTTCTATTCATGCATATTTTTATTGTTATCATTTTTGTGGTTTCATAAGACTCGAACACAAAAGATTTAAATCACAGCAGCATTTGCTCTGTTTGAAACTGGTGTGGATGACAGTGACAGTTATTCCTTGTGCTCTATAAACCAGAGAGATACTACCCCAAATAGGAAATATATATATATTTATATATTATATATAACATAGATATATAAATTGTGGTCCTGATTCTTGGAAAGAAGGTTCAGAGTGGACTTTGATGCTAGGAGATGAAAAAGATGCAAAAATATTTAACATGAAAGCTTTCTTTGTACATACATATGTAAGTCTTTGATATTCCATTGATTCATAACTTCTCTAAGGAATACATTTTGGCATTAAATTATCTCAAACAGTCATGAAGGCTTTCTTTCAATCTCTTAAATGATCTTGCACCGGGGAAAATTTATTATGTAATGGGAAAATATAATTTTGTGTTGACCAAACCAGCCTGACTGTTGTTCCCCTTTTGGATCTAGGCCAAGTCTATATTACTGTGCTTGGGGCCTAAGATTTGGGTCACTCTCCTGAAACTGTAATTTGACCTTGTAGTTTTATCACTTTCCTTTCTGTTGTAATCTAGCAAGGATAAAAATATATGATTACTTTGTTCCTCCTCTTTCGCTTTTCCTTTTAATGGTGTCCAGTAAGAACTTTTTAAAAGTCATTTCACAATCATTCTTTTTCCTAAATCATGGCCAATTGGTTTTAAAATCCTGGTACTTTATCTAGTAGGATAAACCATTGTCTTACTATATTTTTGCTTTATGCAAATTCTCTGGGACAGAAAAAACCATACTAGACTTGCATGGTTAGGGAGACCTGGGTTCAAACTGCTATTCAATTTGATAAACTGCTTATCTCAAAGGGCCTCAGTTTTCTGTTGTATTAAAAAAAGATTCATAATATCTTCTCAATGCTCTATGAAGAGAAGTGAGGTGATCAAGAAACATATGTAGTAGGGAGCTTGACACCTCACAAAGCTAGTTGAAGGGAGGATGGTTTAAATAACAACCAGAAGAGTTCTTTTATCATGTGAGGACATAGAAAGACGAGAGTCATCTGTGAACTAGTGCCTTTATCTTGGACTTTCCAACCTCCAGAATCAGTCAAAGCTTCCAGTCAAGATAGCAGACTAGGTAAACACTGTGCTTTCTTCCTCCTATAACCATATCAAAATTACAACTAAACCACAGAACAACCATCATTGAGAATTGCCTGATGTCTAGCTGAACAGAAATCCTATAATTAAGGACATACAGAAGAAGCCACCTCAAGACTAGTAGGAGGGACAGAGACATGAAATGGGTTGGTCCCATACCCATGAGTGATGGTTAAAAATTGGGAGGGATATCTTGACTGTAGCGGTCCCCCATGAGGAACAAGTGGTCTCAGCCCCTAGTTCAGGGTTTAAGTACCAGAAGAGAAGTCCCTATAGGGGCTTCCAGTCAAGAGTGTGGAGTAGGTAAATGCTGTACTTACTTCCTTCCCCCCACCACATTAAAATTACAACTAAATTATAAAATCATCAATGAGAAACTGCCTGAAGAACAATCAAACAAAAGTCCTAAAACTAAGGATATACAGAAGCCACACTGAGAATGGTAGGGCAGGAGAGATGCAGAATGGGCTGATTCCACATCTATGAAGTGGCAGTTAAGAAGCAAGAGGGATATCTTGGCTGTAGAGGTCTCCCCAGAGGGATGACGGGTCCCCCACATCAGGCTCCCCAGCCTAGGGTTCCAGTGCTGGGGAGAGAAGTTCCCCATAACTTCTGGCTGTGAAAACCAGTGGACTATGGATGAGTGAGACAGAGGGCTGCTGGATTGCCAGGCATCCCTTTTAAAGGGTTTATGCATGATTTACTCACTGACAGACTTGCTCTGAGCTCCAGCTCTGGGGCAGCAGTTCCAAAGGTGCCACACACGAGGATAAACTGAATAGTCTGGCTTTAGGGCGAGGACTGGCGGGACAGCTTTCTGCCAATAGAAGTGCTGGTAGATACCATTGGTCCTTTGTTGAGCCGCCCCATGCACCCAACACACATACAGCCTGCAGGCATGTGGGCAGCGGCTAAGTCCGAGTCTTCATAAAACTAACTAACACCTTTCCCTCTGCTCTGGTGATTAGTTATGGACTGTGACATAAAGTGTAACCTAGGGAATATAATCAATAATATTGCAGTAACTACGCATGGTGTCAGATTGGTACTACATTTATTGTGGTGATCACTTTGTAAGTTATATATACCTGAAACTAATATAAATTGTATGTCAACTGTAATTGAAATTTTTTTTTTTAATTTTAAAATAACCAGAGAGAAACTGACAAAAAGTTGAAACTATATTTGAGAGTAACAAAAGATGACAAGTGTATTTACATTTTATTTTACTTATTTGAGGCCTCTATGTGATAATTTGAATTCATGTGCCAATTTGACAACAGGATTATCTTTAGAGGTAGAAAGTCCCCTAAGTATGAACACTATGGAAATGTTTTTGATACTAAAATACCATCCATGAGGATAAAATTAAGTAATGCTGGTTAACTCTATAAACATAAGTACTATTAAAAGTGTTGTTAACATTATTGTAATTTATAAGAATCATCCATTTTTCACACAAGAGCTACTTATAGTTATCCAGGACCAAATTTTCATGATGTGGCAAAGAAGGACAATAAGTGACATTTCCAAAGAGCAGAATATTGTAAACGAAATATTATAATAAAAACTTCACACTCACCAACATTAGACCGAAGCCAAAAACTCCTCCTTTTTTTTTTTTCCTGTTTAAGTAAAAACAGTTGCATTTTTCCACAAGCTAAAAATCCCCATTAGGATGACAGGAAATAGGTAAGAAGAAAACAAGAAGAACTAAAATGGGATTTTGAAGAAAATGAGAGAATCTAGAGGCAAATGAAAAATTTTGGACCCAGCCAGGCATTGTTTCGAATCCAGAACTATAGTTTACAATCTTAGCTGATCATCAGCGTTAGCTTTAGAAGATTAAAAATATTTCGTGAAAATTTAGGGGTGAGAATACTACAATGATTTTTAAAAGTTCTTCCAGGAAATTCTGAGGTTCTGCCAGACTTGGGAACCACTGGACGAAGGACAAATTGCGCCCTTCCATTATCAATCAGCTCTATCATGTGGCTCCCTTGGCACACAGCTGCACTGCTTAATTCTAGATATGTTTTGATTAGATACAGATGCATTTAATTAGCAGTTTGTATCATCAATTAGAACATGAACCCGAAAAGTCACCTTCTTCCTTAGATGTGCTTTGAACACAAGTTTTAATATAAGTGATGATTTCTAAAAAAAGGGGGAGAGAATTCTAATGAAGTCATTAAAACATAAAAATATTTCACCTGGGGATGCAATCTAGAGAGTAAGGATTCTTTGAATAAGCTAATGGTTATATATCTAGCCTTAGAGCATCTGGGTTCCACAGAATAAGAAAAAAAAATGTGATGATAATAATAGAAAAGCTATACTTCATTTTCCCCAAAGGATTTTCAAAAGCCACCCTGCCCCATTTCCAAGAAGGAAAGACTTACATCAAAGGCAGCTTGCAATGCTTGCAGATTTAAAGTCTTTCATTGGTTTTCTGATCTAGTTGGAGAAAACAACAGCAACTATTGCTGTTACTATTGAAATATTACTCGCACACTTGTTTAGCTGTATGCCAAGCAGCTGAACATACCAGTCGACATACATCATGTCAGCCAACCCAATATTTACTTTTAGAGTTGAGGGAAAAGGGTGTCAAAGAGGTGGGAACCACAATTTGAACCTAGGTTAATGTGATCTGAAGGCCAGGTGCCCCCAAAACAGCACCAAACACCAAAATGAGAATAAAGATACTCAAGTTTAAATGACTTAACCAAGGAATTTCTTCCCTACTTCTTTTCACATTACCAAATTGAACTCCACTTTCAAAATAGATGTTTCACCTCCTTGCAGTCATAGTCTAAACACACATTTACTCTGCACTCAAAACTTGCAAGTCGTATAAATTCTCAGTGCTTGTTTTTTCTTTAAGAAGGGGGCAGCTGTAAAAGCCCCTGCATGACTGCGCATATTACCTCTCCTGTCCCATCACAGGTATCACTAATTGATCATATGAGCTGGATGCAGTCAAAAGTCCTCCTAATTAAAGCAACTTAAGATAATCACGTCCTATCAATCAGAGTTGGCATTCAGAATAAAACCTATTTGCCATTCACAAATTACATATTCCCCAAAGTTATCTTTGATTTTTCGGTCTAAAATTCCATAAGAGTGATATAAGTTTGTGAATCAGCCCTTATTTAACTGTAGGTTTATGATAACACTATATGGACACTTAATAATGAATACAAAAGATGACCATATTGATATGCGAAACATTCCAAGAATAACGAAATAAAGTCATGAGTTCCTTGAGTTCCAGACCGCAAGCAGCATTTGACTAGCAAGTGTGTGTGTGTGTGTGTGTGTGTGTGTGTACATATAAATTATATATATAAATTTCTTAGAAGTTCTCTGAGAGTCAAAGAACAAGTCTAGAATATGAAGACATGAAGCATTTATAAAGCTGGACATATTGTCAAAAATCACCACAAATGAAATTCTGAATATACTTTAGTGAAAAGCGATATAGTGTCCTATATATAACTGAATTTATATTTTGGTTGCCAAAGACACATTACCTGAACCATGGGTACATAAAGCTTAAAGAATCCCAAAGTTTCGCAGAAAGCAGTTTTTTTAATCCAGAAATTTGAATGCATTGCAAACTAAACTATGCCTAGCAGTTGGATAAGAATGAGCAGGCAAGTGAACTAAGGCTTTGACAAGAAAAGCTTAGTAAATATTTAGCACAGATACTACGAGGAAAAAAAAACGAGGATGAAACCAACAAAATGAAATCCTGGAACAGAAAGAAACAAAACCCTCAGGGAAAAATTATACTAATTCTACAGCATTTATAATCCAGTTAGAGCCAGTCTCAAACAAGGTTGACAGTGAAGAAAAACCAGCCAGCACCATGCGGGACTAGGACAAAGAAATAAATGGGAAACCCAAAAGCAAAACCTATTGTGTCATGTAAGCTGGCCCATGACTTTATCTCATGAAATGAGCCTTTTGGTGTCCTATATATCTAGTAATCTATCTTGAAGCCTTTACGTACCTTTCATTTTCCTCCCTTACACATAACACATACACATGCATCCATATTCACACATGCACAATGGCAGATTGTGGGTACATTCCGCATGGAGTAGATTTAGATAAATATTATATATTATTTAGATAAATAAGTAAATATTAACTATTGTTATCACATTAAAAGGGCTAGTTGTTCCATAAATTCTAATCTAATTACAATGCTTATAATGACCCTATGACGGTGTTAATTGTGGCAAAATGGGCTAAAGTTGTGATGTACCCAAGGCCACTAGTGAAGACAGTGTTGGATAGCTATCTGTGGTGCCTATGTTTTTCCTTTTGTGTCAAACTGCATTTCCATAGGGTATCTAAACACCGATGGAATACTGAAAATGCTAAATGTATCCAAAACCCACCAGCACAAAAAAAGTTAAAATAACATCCAACAGCAAAATAACTAACTTAATCCGGAACCAGGCACTCTTTTATATTTTATATTAGCCTCACTTAGAAACACAAACTACAGGATTTATGAAGTTTATTTCCGCTTGAAAAATTAATATATACACTAAAGCTTCTGGTACTAATAATTCTCTTCAGTGTAACACTTGAACCTGAGCCTTCATAAATTGTGCTAACCTGAAGATTAGCCCCCTTCATTTAACTGCTTATCTGACCCATGGGAGTTTATAGTTAATCAGACTGGCACTCACCTACCATATCAATTCACAGGTTCATGCAAAGCTGTACTTTATTTGCCAACAAGAAATCTATGTTGTGCTCAGCGGCCAGATGTTAATCTTTTTAAAAGGGTGATAACATTATATCCTTTTCTTGCTTAGAAATGACCAAGGTTTCCTTGCAGCTGCTGGAGTGAGAGACCTATGGCTCAGATCAGAATGGCCCAACTTTCCACTGGATGGATCGACCCTCTAATTCAAATTATATCATCACTAATTCTTTACATGAACCCACTGTTTTGGCAAGTCTGAGCTGCACAGGACGCTTGCTGTTCAACCACGTTTTCCTTTTCTTTCTACTTAAATTCTACTCTATCATCCTCCATGGAACAGCCCACAGGCCCTGCCTATTCCAACAACACTGATTATAGCAATCATTTTGTTTCTTAGAATCTATTGCATTAGACAGGGCTAGGAGAATGTTTCTCACCACAACAAAATTGCAAGCTGCTGGGAGACAAAGGCTATTTCTGACATTAATGTCTTCAAGAGCCGAGTACACTGCTTTCGTATCTAGTCAGCATTGGATCGATTCATCCATTCATCAAGCAAGTATTATTAAGCACCTATTATATACTATGTTAAATACAAGTGCTATGCTATTACTTCAAAATACAACATGGCATGATCACTGTTCTTACACAACTTAAATTTTATAGGAATGAGCCAATTACTTTATCGGCTCTTTCAATGAAGTGCGGTAAGTGGGGGCAAAGTTCCTGTTCTAGAGGAAGACGTGGCAGCACTGGAGACAGGGTGAGGGCTTTTTATAGCAGGTACCATTTACTCATTGAATAACTAATTGGATCAAGGAGGGAAGGAAGAAAGGAAAGAAGGAAGGAAGAGGTAGGCATTACTAGCTTATAATTACATGTTCCTGTGATTTGGTTACATATAAATAAATAGATAAATACAGAGATAGATACACTCATATGTAGCACAGACTGTTTACCTACATACTCACTGTGAGAAGAATAAGGTCTGTCTCTAACTTATAAATCTACAGCCATCTATCTTCAGCAGAGATTCACCACAACGATCCCATTACACATTTGCATTAGTGGAAATCTAAGCTCAACGATTCAATAACTTTCCTTACCCAATTAACAACTGTTATAACATATATAGATCCTCCACCAATATTGTTTCTTATAACATCAATACAAATGTCCCCAAACAACATGACAAGATTCACCGTCGCATGTAATCAATTTATATATTTATTTATCTATTCCTTTGGGAAAGTTAAAGCAAATCTACTTTTGAAGCTCAAATAAAGTTTGGTTTTAAATTCCACTCCTAGGTTAAGATTTATTCCAGTTCTTATTTAGCATATGCACCCATCTGTGTCCATGGGCCTTTCTGGTTCTGAAATATGGAATAATTCTACATGTATTTACATTCTTCTAGCCTGCTTATTCAGCAAGCTTTATAAATGGAGGTTGATTTGTACTAGGGTAATAAATGGAGCTAAAGGGGACTTCATAATAGGAGCACAAGGTCAGAAATGGACATTCTCATAAACGGAGGATTACAAAAATACAAACTGTGGCCAGAATTACCCTCTGCAGAAATCTCCCCAGAAGGAGATAACAGGGTGTACTTTGGGGATATATGGAAGATAATTGTTCAGGCAGATGAAAGACAAAGGCAGGATGGAACATGCCTGCTATGTTGGAAGAGCTATGGGGTCAGGGAGTTGATAGCTGAGGGCAAAGTGTTACTTTTGTTGTGGTTGTTGGAGGAGGAGGGGTAGAAGTGCATAGGACTTTGTGGGACATTATCAAGAACAGGTTTTTACCCTGATTGAAATGAGCCATTGGTTTTGAGCTATGAAGCCATTCGATAGAGTTTTATTTTTAAAGAATACCCTTTTTCTTCCTTAATTTAGCTTAAGGGAGTGATTGCGTTACACCAGAAAGACCAGGCAAGGCAATATCTTACCTAGTGGGATAGAACTGACTGGTCATTTTACAAGGATATTACGTTTCTTGAGTTTAATTATGTACTATCCCTTTTGTGATAGCCAAAATAATTCTGATTCTGCTTTTTCTTAAATCTATTGTTAATTTTTGTTTCCCAAATAATGGGAAAATTTCTTGCAGAAAGTGCAAGGAAATGCAGTATAGGAGAATCAGTCTTAGATGTTTTGCTAGATGACCCCAGAAATATTCTCTGGTTTAAACCTCACAGGAACTCTGAGAAGTAGGTCTTAATTTCCTAGAAAAGAGGAAGCAAAGTTAGACAGAGTAATTGGCCCAAGGCCACACAGCTAGAAATGTAGGCGATGAAATTTGAACTCAGGACCGATGGCATCTGTGGGGTTTGAACATTTCGTGCTGGCCCTATGTTCTCTGCTTGATACTTAAAAAATGCTTCATATACCTTTTAAAAATAAAAATGCTAGTTTTGCAAACAATCTTTCACAATTTTAACACATAAAAATTAATGCCACAAGAGCCTGGTTGGCCAGATGAAGCTTGACTGCTAAATCTGTACTCTGCGCATCAGATCTTTTTGTTAGTTCTTCCACTGAACTACAGACAGTCCTGAAAGTGTGTGCCCTCTGTGAAGTAGTCAGCTGAGCAGACCCCTATGGGTAAGAGTGTAGTGTGTGTATTTATGTGATACATGCACATGCGCACATGTGCACCAAAGGAGAGACAGAGAGGTAGAAAGAAAGGTCTTCATTCCAGGAATGCAAAAGTATGGCCATGCTGTACACTGTTGCTTCCCATCCAAGGGCACACAGAGCAGAGAGCACACACCAAACAGCCTAACCTTGCCTACCTGGGTCTTGGACCTCACACTTGACAGTGGGAGTTGCATAATAGGTCCAACCTCATCTTCCTTAGCATTCCGTTTGCAAATGAGATCTTTTAAATCATCAATCTATGGAGTACCTGCTTCTTTCCAAGTCATCTCATTCTTTCTGTGACTTACTTGTAATTTCATAAAACCAATTGTTTCCCCCTTGAAAAAGGAAAAGCACCACTTTTACCATGTACAGCAATAAAAGTAAAATCTTTCCATCTACTTCAAAGAAAATGAAGCTTTCACTTGTATTATCCCAAACACACTAGAATACAGAGGCTTTCTTTTTCCCCTTCAGCAGTGGGAGCGACTCTTCTACTCAACAACTCTACCCACGTGCTGGGGACTTCCTTCTCAAAGGGTCAGTGAGGTCCTTAGAGCCCACAGAAGTGCAGCTGTGAGGATGTCCTAAAGAACACTCATGAACACTCAGATATCCATCTTGAACAATAACTGTTTTAAGAATCCATAACAAGGAATAGAGAAAAGTCATTTCTGGAAGGAGCAATGATTTTCAGATAGGTGTTTGTGTCCATAGCTATATGGCAGAGAAGAATCAAACTTAGGTTGAAATGCAGGATAGTTTGGAGAGGTAAAAAGAGGACAGAGTTTCCCAGGCAGCAAAAGCAACCTCAGCGCATGGTCCTCGCTGCAATTGAATCATTCCTTGCATTTAGTTACATGAGGTGTTGAGATGAGGATGATAAGGAGGCCAAATTAGCACAGAATATGGCTAAGGACTCTGTGTTAGAATTGCAAAGTTATTTCTTCAAATCCCAGTTCCTACATTTCTGTGCTTTTGGGCAAAGTGTTTTAACCCCTCTGGCTCTCATTTGCTCAAATGTATAATAGAGCTAACTACTCACAGAGTGGTTGGGCTCATTAAGGAAAACAACCTGTGGGAATACTTATTCAATACAGTACCTGGACAGCCTTCCTCTAAGGGCACCTGACTGATCACAACAACACAGACCAGTCCAGAGAAGGCAGTGTTTTGAAAAGAATAACTGATGAACAACTGTGTTCCCATTCACAAATCAGCTCCAGCTTAATCCCTAACCTTGTGAAAATTACTCAGGCATGAAGAAATGGTGTCAGTTGGTGGCAAAGCCAGGCAGGGAGTGGACATCTGAGTTATAATTCTCCCTCTGTGACCAACAAATTATACTACCACAAGAAGGTCACATCACCTCATCACTGGACCTCATTTCTCTTTGTGCAAGATGAATGAGTTGGGCTAGACTAAATAAACTCAGAGGCTCCACATTCTAAAAGTCTTTGTGGGCTTAATTTCTCTAAAAGAAGAGGGGCAGTTTCTGACTCCATAAGCATGACAGCATTCGACAAATGTCCCCAGTTCCTGTACGATGGTCAGTTATCAAATCCAATTATGAGACCAGAAGAGGAGTGATGTGAAACCAGCCTACAGGAGTGTCTGCCTGAGGAGAGGAGTGAAGCTGTTAAGGGTAATGATCAAAGCCTGACCATTTAATGGGGCAGCTGTCAGGCAAATTCACTGTTGTTCTCTGGGATCATTTCCCTTGACCCAGCAGCCTGCCGGGCAGGACGCAGAAGAGGGCTCAGCTGCTTCTCCCATGAAGACAAATGGGTCTTGAATAATTTGCACTTACAGTATTAATTATGAAATCATCTATTTACTTTCTCATCGTTCTTTGCAAATCATTCTAAAAATAATATCATTTAAACACTGATTCACTTGCTGTGCCCAAGTGAACTCCCTAGGGAAATCCCAGTCACTGTAATATTTGAAAATTCCCCTCTAAATTAGCCAACCTCGCGCAGGCTCTATTGGCAAATTCAATCATCCCTCTGCCACTTCGTATTGTTATTTGTGGCTCCCTTAAAGAACTGGAGTTCGCCCGCCTTCAATTCCAGTCAGTCCGAAATGACATAAATATGCTCTGAGTTTAGCAGCAGCAACTCCATTAATATTAATATACAATAAAAAACCACACAGTATAATAAAAACTAGAGCTCCAAACAATATCTGAAAAGCCTGTTAAGACCAGAATAAATGCTCTAGTGATAGTTTCCTGTCCTCCTATACTGTCAAGTCTCTTAAAATATAGAGTACAGACATTGTTGGTATTTATACATTTTTCTTTCATTCAGGTGCAAAAAAAAAAAGTAAAATAAAAACAAAACCAAAAAAAATCAGTGGTTGGTGGGGGGGTGGAGGGTGTGGCTTACCAGATTTAATTAGCTACCTAATTCCTGGGTTTCCCTAAATGAATGAGGTAGTTTGTTACTAAAAGCATAAGTCAGTAATTTTATGTTAGAGGCACCACCAAATGTTTCTACCTAATGTTGATTAACAGAACTGCAAAGAGATGAAAATTTAAATCTCTGGATTCTACAAATAGAAAATGAGAAATAATTGGAGCTCATAGAGAAAAGCCATACAGAAGCACAAGGAAGGGAATATATTTGTTAGAAAACATGGAAATCGGAACTTTAGATTTCAGACCAACCAAATTTCTGTCACTAAAATTGCAGGAAATTCATCTAAACATGGATGGTCTATGGCTTCCCCCTACCTCCAGGGGCCTCTTCATTAGCAAAAGCCCTACCCCCATCTTTTTCAGTGCAGTTTAGACTTAATTGCATGCTCTGTCCCTTAGCACAATAGCTTTGAATAGTCTTCCTCGCCCATTTACCTTTGGCCAGTGCAGTTACTACTTTGACATATTCATCCTACCCACGCTTGAAGCTCTCTGGTGGTGAGCAAGGGTCCAGCACCTCTGTGGGCAGCCATTTCTTCCTTGTTCATTCCTGACTTCAGACAATTCTCCCATTCAAGGAATGTCTGTCTCACTAGAAATGCTACCAACCATCCCCAGTTCTGCCCTAGGGGTCCCTAGAAAACAAGCCTGATATTTTACACATCATTTAAATATATAAAGAAAACTTCTCCAGATTCAGTCTTCCCAGGATCTTCACAGCAGGCTCTGAGCCTTAGGGCTTGAATTTTGGCTTTGTCAAAGAAACTCTTTAAAATAATGTATAAAGACACGATGCCTCTAGGACCTGAAAAGGCAATTGGAGGGTTTTTGTTTTCCTTTAGGAAAATAAAGTTAAAATAGTGTGATAATCCAGGATATGAGCCACAGATCAGAATCATCATAAATGCATTACATTTTCAGTAATGCTTTCTTAACCCTGTAAATAAAAGCAATCTAGTTGAGGTCTAGGTAGCCGGGGTCAGGATAGCAGCACTCCTTAGTGATTTAGACTTCTAAACCCATCAAGGAGAGACACCACACAATTATTTTGGAGGGTAGGAAGCATACCAGCTGATGAATTCTTCCTTAGACTAAAGTCAAAACCTTGAAAAATCTGTAAATTTCACAAAAAATCTGCTGTTCTTTTATTCTATTTCTCCCCTGCAGACTTTGTCATGCATACTCATATTTCCCCTCTCTCCTTAACTATCTGAAGTTCTCCCACTTTTGGATCTAGTTTAGGTCTTTCTCTATCTATTTTGGATGTTTTCCTACATTCTCACTACTATCAAAATTTACCTAATGCTCAACTTTCTAGAGTATGATTTAAAATTAAGGGACAAGCAATCAATTAAGTAGTCAATCGGGTTCTCTTATTTGATTTAGTAAATTTCCCATCCGAGAAAATGCTAAGTTGCAATGGTTAATAATTCATTCTGAGGAGCACAGTTGGCACTCGCTGAGGGAAGGGTGGAAATCACAGGACTATCACATGCCTTTACCGTTATAGAAAGTTTTACAGCCACAGTCTCTGCTGCTCCCTCCCACAGCCCCCTTCTGTTCAAAAGTAATCTTCTATATCTCCATAGTTTACATAGTATTTCATCTGTATTTTTTATGGAGCTTGCTTTTGAGACAGAACATTACTTGTAAAATTCTTCATCTTATAGCAAGAAATGAAATGGGACATCTCTTGCAGAGTTAATCTTTTTAGGAAACCTAGTTTTCTTTCCTCCTTTCTTTGGAAAAAAGGACCTCTCCCTCAAATCCTGATAATTTTCCCAAACTTGTGACTCAGATTATTTGGCTATTGATAAGGGTCATCGGCCTATTGTTAGCAGAAATGGTGTTAAATCAGGCAGGACCTTTAGAGTCTGAGAGGAGAGGGGACTTTAGGCCAAAAGTCTTTTTTACTCTTTAAGAAACATATTAACCAAGCCCGTTTCCCTTTACTCGCTTAATAGGCAAATAAATAATAGAAATTAATAGACATATGATTTAAATAATGTTTGTATCTTCTTTTCCTTGTTTAGGAACTGAGCTGCATTTCAGCAGGAAACCCAAGACCCCACCCTGACTGAGGCAGAAAGGGAAAGAGCTCTAGGAAACCCCTGTTAGGCAGGAACTAAGGAAATTCTCGCAGGAAGCAGAAACGGAAGAAGAGACATCCCTGTCCCTCAACCTCCATATTAATAACAAGGGGGTTCATGGCTCTTAAAAAAGAGGCAGGCAGGAAAGTTAGTTAGGGGGTTTCAGGTCTGCTTGCAAAGACACTGAGGTCATCCTATCCTAGAAGGAGTCCGCTCTAATCTACCTACAATTAAGCAAGCCAAAAAGCAGTTTTTAACCCACATGAATAAACAAGTAGGCAGAGAATTAGGTACCAGTTTAAGCCAGTCACTCGCACCTGAGCAATGAAAGACCCCAACGACCTTCAACTCACCTGAACCTCATTTATACTATCATTATAATATGATGCATATGCCCAGAAGTTCATTAATATCATAACAGGCTGAATTCTGGGAACAAATATGTGCAGTAAGCAAAATGATGAATCACTGAGACCTGGCAATCTTAGTTTTCAAACGAGGAAGCCCACCCCTCTAAGAAAAGTAACCACCCATGGCAAAAAGGGATAAAAACCCCAAAGGCTTTGTTACCAGGCCTTTTAGCCATGCTTCTCTTGCTCAGGCCCGCTTCCACTTCTGGAAGTGTACTTTCCCTTCTAATAAAACTTTTCTTTTCTATTGTATTTCAGTGTCTTGCTTAATTCTTTGTTTGAGACATCAGGAACCTGGACAACCTGC
This sequence comes from Rousettus aegyptiacus, assembly GCF_014176215.1. Classification (NCBI taxonomy): domain Eukaryota; kingdom Metazoa; phylum Chordata; class Mammalia; order Chiroptera; family Pteropodidae; genus Rousettus; species Rousettus aegyptiacus. Next base: position 103,919,660 of record NW_023416308.1, read on the forward strand.
TGGGAGAGGATCCCCACTCTCTGGTAACACTTTTAAATTTTATTGTACTATGTACTGATACAACCTTCTATTCTAGGCTTAGAGCTCCTCAAGGGCAAAGTCATTTATCTTTATGTAGCCTATAATAACCTACATAGTGCCCACCACATAGAATATCTCAATAAAGACATATACATACAAATGTAAATAGGTATAAAAGTATGGAAATGAGAAAAATAATTAAGGAAATCATCCCAATAGTCACATACAACAGAGAAAGGAAGAAGTATTTAGTGCTACTTTTCAAGGAGATTAAATGATTTCTTAATGTTAAATGTGAGAGACCACCCATCCTGAGTAGTGAACATACATGTGATTATCATGACCCGGCTATGCAGCTGTGCCTAGATTTTCCGAGACTATCTCTGTGAGAGATGTGTGTCAATTCTGGTTATTTAGGACACACTGGAAATAGCCTAAATCACACTAAGTTTTAGTATATGTGTGCTCATGTATGTATACATGTGTGCAGAGAATGGCCAAACTTACATATCGCTAGCTCTTATTCTGTTCTAAACAGATAGAACCCATCTCCACTATAGGCAACAGATAAGATGTATAAATCTAGGGAAAAGGGCTACTGCCCACACTCACTAGCAAACAAACAAAACCCTAGACAGAGCCTTCCCTTGCAAGAAACAGTAGTGGCAACAGTCTACATCACACAACTCAATCTCTCATTCCCCAAATCTTTTCAGTTTCAGAGACAAAGCCAGTGTTCACAAACTTATTACCCAAGCCTTGGTCAGCCTTAATATAGTGTACAAAACTGTCGATGTAGTTAAAATGGCTTCTTATCTTTCCTCTGATATTTTTGCAAATGGATTCATTTGGAGGTCCAAATGAAAGTTTCAGTGTGGGAACATAAACACAGGTAGAGCTGTTTTCTAGGCTGTGGGAAATTGTAAATGTGGCACAATCATGCCTCAAGCCAAATACCACGGCTTTACAGAGTAAGAGTCAAGGGATTTGAAGGAGCTACTTTTCTTATTATTAAAACATCACTGATTTCCTAAAAGAGAACTTTAATGAATTCATTAGTCATACTGCACACCAACAGAACCTGACTTTATCAGCTAAGTTAATAACTCTGGATTCAACCAAGCTCCCGGTCATCTTAGGTAACTAATGATTCATTGTGCATTTCTATAACACTTGAGTCACATTCAAAAAAGAAGCTAAAACCACAAAAGTAAAACAAAACAAAACAAAACTCAGGCTTAAACTAAACTTAAAGATAGCATTTCATCCAGTCCCACAGCAGCTTCCATACACGGCAGTCAGAGGTACCAAGTCTTGGAACACCGTCCATGAATGGATCATCCTATCAGGGAAATCTACAGGGCCCTACCTGTCACATGTCAGACGGCGCTACTGGATACTGGAGAAAACTCCCCTACATTTCAACATCAATCTATGTTCTACCCTCAGAAGCCTCCTAGAACATGTCTAATAATATCTCCTTTATAGTGTGTTAAAGAAATCTCCAGAAAAAAAGGAAAATCATAACTCTCGTGTACCTATAAAAATGTATATATGTTCCAGAATTAATTTTGCTCATATGATATAAGGGTATTGAGATGTTATACTCATTCAAAGTAAAAGTCAAAACACTACAAAATCATATGGAGTCATGTTGAGCTAAACTGCAAATGAAGACAAACTAATTTCTCCACTGGGGAAAGGGAAGTCAATTGAAATTCTACTGGACAAGATGGAATTTGCATATCCATCATCTACCTACAATTTACAGAGGTTAAAAAAATCGCTCAAAGACAATGAATAGGACTAGAATAAAACAGCCTGGATGGGTGTACTATAGATCATGAATAGTTTTCAACTGAAGTACTCTTTCTTACAATATGGATGTAGAGTTCTAAGACTTTTTATGCAATGCTAAGTTACAACAAAAACCTGAAAACTGAAAGCTATTATTTTATGTTTGGTAGTCATATATGGCTCCATGTCAATACCTATTTATTTTACTGCAGAAATATTAATATATTTTATAAGTATTACCCCAATTGCCTCTGAAGGTATTACATAATATATACTATAGTCATGTATTAGCTTCTTAAATATAAAATCTTAATTCCTACACCCATTTAGACCCCTACTGATGGTGTGCTGAATGCTGGAGGCAGCTTAGCCAATTGTATGACTCTCTTCCCAATGTCACATTAAGTAACCTCAGTTTGGTAGCCTGAAATTAGCCAATGTGGGTGTATATTTACACAAGAAAACAGGCAAACTACACATCAGGGTTTTCCTGTGTGTATGTATTTTCTGAGAACCAGTTGCTAAACATTTACCACACACTAGCGCCTCCAAGGTATTCACACAGGGGCTTATGCACCTTGATCCCAGCAACTTGCACTGGATATGTGATAATAAGTAAACTAAATTTACTGTCCTTAAGGAGTTCACAGTCTAGTAAAGAGTTTGTGATCTAGTAAACAAATGTATATATTTATAAACATAAAGTTGTTCTAGGATTATGCTTCCCCCAAGGTTGCTGTTTCAAAATAGACGTATGCCTTCTGTCTATCATAAAATAGATGAAGTCTTAAGAAATATGCAGAAGTGTGAGGCGACTAGATGCGTCAAAGGATATAAACAGTAGAACGTGTAAAAGATTAAATTGGAATATGAAAATACACATTTTACTTAGGAATAACTTGTGTTAAAGGCTGAAAGCTTTCCCTCAAGTAACAATTTTTGGAGAGAAATATTTACATAATCAAACACAATTTGTGAATTTTATATTTACTCCACAATGTGGATATTAACATTAGCCTTGGCTTCAATGGAGCATTTTTTTCAGGTAACAAACATATATTTAAACACTGACTAGGTGCCAAGCACTTTGCTAGATATCAGACTTTTAACAGTAAATAAGCATTACATTCTGTTCTTAAGAAACTTTTATTCTAGTGGGGAAGAATAATATAAGCATATAGTCATAATTCACTATGATGTCTGTTATAGGAAAAGTATTGGGCTGAATACAGATAGAAACAATTAACTCTGTGAGAAAGAGCTGGGGAAATCTTTTCAAAGGAGATATCATGAAGGATGAATTAGATTTTGTTAGAGAAGGAAGGAAGGACATGCAAAGCAGAGCAAGTGGTATATACAAGGTTCTACATATTCACAAAATATTGCATCTTTTAGGAAAAGATACAGAACAAGTTCAAGAATGGAATGGGGTACTAAAATTTTGTCTTTAAGAGAGAAAACAAATGAACTTGGATTTAAGCTGTGGTGTTGGAGCCTTATTTTGAATATAAAGATTTCAATAAGCAGAAGAGAACAGGAAAGAATTAAATCTCCTGGACACACAAGAACAAAGTTAAGAGCTAATAGTTTTCTGAGATGATCCAAAGTCTTTATCTAGAGAGGAAACGTTTGTATTCGTGGTTTATCTTCTGAACCCAATTGAAGAGTCTCACACATGGTAGACAATCATTAAATAATTGATAAACTGAAGAAAAGAAAAATAAACACTAAACATAGAAATGGTCATTTCATTTTCTATTTTGCTTTGCTGTTGTAGTATGCGAGCTGTATTCTTTAAAGTGCTGGAATTGTCTCCCTTCTTCGTCTACTTCACTCTGATCTCTGTTGAACTCATCTCTTCACAATCTCATTCTCATCCTTGAATTCCAGCTACCTTACCCTCCTAGCTCTTCCTAAGCATGGAGAAGCCCCTTGGAGAACTTTCCCCTGAGGGCATTTGTGTTGCTGTCCCCTCTGCCCGATTGCCTACCTTGATCACCCTGTCAAAAGCAGCTCTCCTGTCATCCAACACTCTCTCTCTTACTATGCTTTACTTACCACAACTTGACATTATATTATAAATTTGTTTATCTTTCATCTTCCTTCATCAATATGCAAGCCCTTTATTGGCTGACACCTCGGTTGCTCACTTTTTATCACTAGCACTTAAATCAGTGCCTGTCATATAGAAAGCAAATAGTAAATTTTTGTTTTATTAAGGTGAATGATAGAATAAACTTATTTCTTTGGCATGTGCTTTTATGGGAAATTTCCTCAGATCTTTTTGAAAGCAAGTCCTGTATATTATTAAAATTAAATAAAACAAAAACAAAAAACAAAGAAAATCACTAATTGTAAGCTGACTTCAAAGGATATGAAAAATACTTCATAGGAAGTACATATAGTTAAAAAAAATTTAAGTGCTCACGAAAATCAACAAAATACCAAGAGTCAAAATAAAAGATTATTTTTTTAATTTGCTAGTTGCCCACCTAAAGACCATTTTCCTTCTTATTTAAAATCTTAGTTTTAGTTTACAGTCTATGCCGAACCCAAATAAAATACTGAATTTTCCAGAATCTTTTGTACTTTGGTGTCGTTATATGACTAAGTCTGACTAAATGAGAGGTAAGCCAAAGTGGCCTATGGGAATTTCAAGAATGATGCTTTAAGGAAGCAAATTCACATTAGAGATGACCTCATAAGGTTCTTTCTCCATTTTTCCTTTCTGCTTCCTGGAATGTCAACATGATGACCGATCATGTTTTGACCTTGAAGTTTAAAGTCTTGTGCTAGAACATTGGAGCAGAGACATAGAGGAAGTCTGGATCCCTTATCATTTTGTATAGCCATCATACCAACTCTGCATACAGTAATCCCCCCTTATCCACAGGGGATATATTCTAAGACCCTCAGTGGATACCTGAAACCACAGAGGAGTAATCAAGACCCATGTATACCATATATTTTTTCCCCTATACATGCATACACTTTATAGCTTCTCTTTGGCATATACAAATGACCAAAATCACCACTTTTGCACTTTGGAGCCACTATTAAGTAAAATAAGAGTTACTTGAACACAAGCACTGTGGCGCCATGACAGAGGATCTGGTAACTGAGATGGCTACCAAGTGACCTGAGGGAGGGAGGGAGGATGTACAGCATGGAAATGCTGGACAAAGGCATGAGCCACATCCCAAGCAGAGTGAAGAAGGATGTCGCAAGGTTTCATCAAGCAATACAGGATGGCACGTAATTTGAAACTTATGAATTGTTTATTCCTGGAATTTTCTACTTAATATTTTCAGAACATAGTTGACCACGGGTAACTGAAACCGTGGAAAGTGAAACCGCGAATAAAGGGAGATTTCTGTATTTTCAGACTTCTCGATGAAATAGAATAATCCTTGTGTGCTGATGTCACAACTATTTTTAGTTTTCTGTTATATTCATGAAGTAAAGTTCATAAAGTGAATATTTTAACATATCCTTAGAGCCATGTTTATTTGCCTGATAATGCATTTCCAAGGTTGAGTAGTGACCAGATAGGAAACCGTGCTTACCAGGCTCAATAATGAGTCTGAGTAATCTAAAGAAGTAATATCGTAGCATCGCCATTCTTGTTGCAATTGTTGCTACATTCACCACCTGTTTAGGTAAGGACATCTGTTAATTTTCATGATTTCACTAAGTCCTGCATAAATATTAATTAAGCACAACAGCTCTGAAAAACAAACTAAATGCTTGTTATTGTGGATTTAGGAGAAAAGCACTCAGGGTAATTACATGCTCAGATTGGAAACTTCTAGTAGTCTGTAAAAACACACAACTTTTCCAGGATGTGAGTAAAATAAACACAAGGAAAATACAAGAACTGTAAGAGCGTTAAAAGAAATCTCTGAAGCTACCAGGAAACGAAATATTTGGGAATAACTAAATGAATTGTTAGATCTATTCCAGCATGTACAAAGAGTTAAATTGGGGCTTAGCTCCCAATAAAAAGGTAATAATTGCCAACGCTTCTAACAATATTCCCTATGCATGGCATTCTATTAAGTTCTTTACATGCATTAAATGTAAATAATAAAAGTTCTTTTTATATAATACACAACATAACCAACACAGCAGCTCTGTGAGGTGGATGCTACTATTATCTTCATTTTTCAGATGAGGAAATGGAGGTGCAGTCATACTATGTAACTTAAAGTCCCACATTCAGCAAACACTGGAAGCAGGATTGGAATCCAAATGGGGAAGCTCCAAATTTCATGTGCTTAGCCATCATGCTAAGTCACTGCTGAAAGATGGCATTTGAAGAAACAATAATTTGGGGAGCAATCACTGAGAAAACTAATGAAATGGCTGAGTAGAAATACTGCCAACTAAAGGAAACTAGAAATTGATGACCAGGCAATAGAGACTTGAATTGAAATCTAGAGATTGAAATCTAGAGATGTCTTGGTACCAGGATGCTAGCAACACTTTACAATTATTTTCCTATCCTGCCCTTTTGATAAAAGCGGAATTTACTACAACACTTAAAAGCTAAACTCAATCTGTTTCACAAAAGACCATTGGGGATCAAGATGTTGAGGAGTGTCTCAATTAATTTGTTACAATGTGTCAGAACAGCAAAGTTTGAAAATAATGTCTTCATTCTTATAATTAGAGGATATTCACGGTTGTGCCTAATAACAGTTCTCACTTGTTTGCATTTTGATTTCCTGTTTTGAGTAAGAGCAAAAGGAATGGCATTTTGGCTAACGTGTTAGCCAAACTGGACATTGCCCATGAGGGCAATACTGTTATGAACATTACATCTGTGGACAAAAAGTTGGGGAGAACTGGTGTAATGGAAAGAATGCCAGACTGGAGTCATGAGGTCAGGAATCTTGGCTCTGCTATTTAATAGCTGAACGATACTAAATAGATTCCTTCAAATTATGGTGTACTCCCTTTACTAGCAGACAAAACAAAAAGAACAGTAGGTGGAACATCCTGATCTCCAAGATCTGCTTCCTCTCATAAAAGCATGATATTCTGGTCTGTAATCCCACTACTCAGGGAGATGTGAGCATTGGCAGATCTCATCTCAAGAGACAGAGTGAGCATTACATCAGTTAAGAATGAGTTTCTTACCTACTGATTGCTATTACATTGATTGAGCATCTAATGTGTACCAAGTTTTCTTAATATATTTTACATACTTAGTACTCCCCACTACAACCTACATGGTAGATAATATAATCTCGAATGAGACAGGGAAACTGGTTCAGGTTCACAAATCGAGAGAGAGAGAGAGAGAGAGAGAGAGAGAAAAGTAAGCCACACACACAGGTTGTTAGTTGGAATAAAGGGAATTTAAACTCAGACTTGGCTTACTCCATGCTGTAGACTGTGGCCCCGATAGCTCTTGGACCTAACACGGTTGTTGAACAACTTCAGGGAAATGCATGAGATTGATTAGTCTAATTAATGTAAAAACTGACATACAAAAACAGGCAGGAAACCCCTGCTGGGCCCAAAAAATTAAAAAAAGACCTACCCCTGACCTTAACTGCATGAGTATAAGGGGGCCCATAGAAATTTCCCCGAGAAGTGAAAAACACTAAGAAGGTCTGAGAAAGGACAAAGTTCAGGACTCTTTCAAGAAAGAAACAAAATTAAGAGCTGTTTAGGAAGACAAAAAGGCTAAGGAGAGAGCTCAAAGAATGGATACTCTTTGGCAAGCCCAGAGGCCAAAGAATTGAGAGCGAAATTTGTAGAACATTCAAGAAAGCTGAGAAGAAAAAGGTCTGGAAGTTGTACAAAAGGGCTTTCTTTGTACAAAAAAAAAACAAACTGGTAATGGGATTAATCTGAGTGTTTCTTTGGTAAACAAATAGAGCAAATAAGAAAAATGAAAAAGAAAATTCCCCTTATTCAGTTACATGTACTCTTATGTAGTTGGATGTTTTTTTTTTTTTTTTACATAGTATTAAAAAGATTTAAACAATTACTATTCAAACATTGATCCTTTTCATTTATTATCTTAGGGTGCCATTCTCATTATCTACTGCTTTGGCCAAAGTATTTACTTAAGAGTAAAAATAAACCTAAGTCCTCATCTCCTTCCTCTTGCATTTCTTTTCTTTTTGCTTAAATATGCCACTTCGAAAGCTACAGGTTCCTACCATGACTAGAAACCCAAATGTACTGTGACTTTCCTATTCGTTGCTAGTACTTGCATAATGAAAATAAAGGTGACCATTTCATTTGTAGAGGAGGCAGGGTGATAGAATCTGGTATTCCTGTAGCCATCATTAGCTCCCATGTCCTCCGGGCTAAATGCTTGCTTACTTTCCAAAGTTGGCCAACCTCAAAGACCCAGACACCAACAAATCATTGATTTTCATCCTCTCCTTGATTGTCTCCATGTTCTATGAGTCAGGCCTCGGCCTGGAAGGTACCAAATGACACAATCCATAGAGCTTTTCTTTTTGTCCCACCGGGTAATATTTTTTTCTAGAAGAAAGACAAGACTTTCATGATACCAAATGGATCATTTGATTAGAAAGGGGTTATTTGTCTTCTAAAATGAGACTAAGAAGTGGAAGATGAAAGATAAGGAGCAAGGACAGCCCAGAAAGAACACAGAATTGAAAGAGAAAGACTGGGTGGGATGCCTAGAAACTACAAGAATACGAAGAAATTCTGTGAATTTCTCCAGTTATGAAACAAGAAATGAGCATGAAAATAAATGGCGTCATCAACCCACCTGTCAATGCCCTGCACCACTGGAACACGGATGGAAACAAGTCATCGGAAGAATGGGAAGACCTCACTCAGGTTCTTATAGGGAGGTGGGGCGTACTGGGCTAAACAACAAGATGCCAAAGTCAATCTTTTTGAAAACACTGATTACAGGCAGACAGCAGCAATCACAGAGCAGCTGAGGAAATCCAGCGTCAGTTTCAGTTCTGGGGAAGGAAGTCATTAGGAGGTTAATCAATTTTCCTTTTAGCTCATTAATAATGGTATCTGGCTGCGCATAATCTGTAAATTATGGAAGATCAAAATTTAAAAGTGGTGTGGTTGGAAAGACTGAAGGAACACAAGGTTTAGAAACTCTATTTTATTACACCACATGGAATTATAATGCCAAATAATTTCTTCCATTTCCTACGTACACATGCAGAAACGTGGATAAAATGATTAATAATAGCTAATTTATTGAGGGATTACTCTGTTCTAAGCACTTTGCTGTTTGTTTACATTGATTCTTTCATATAATAATCATAATAACTTTATAACATACTTAATATTCATATCATTTTATAGACAAGGAAATAAAGGCCTACCAAGAGTAAGTAATTCTAATAACAGTAAATACAGCTAGCTAGTAAATAGCAAAGCCAAGACATAAAAATATTATTTTTCAGATATTACACAATTATAATTAGAGAGAGAGAAGGTGATGGAAGTAACAAAGATTTTATAGTCTAAAAGTCTCTGGGTTGAGTCATGTACTATCAGGTACTAGGAGTGTGTGTGCTTAGGCAGATTTCAGTATCTCCTAAATATCTTTATCCATAAAACAAAAGCATTACCAGCTACCATGTGAGTCTGGTACATAAATTAAAAGAAATAATGCATATATAGTGCATAGGATGTATGTATAAAATAATAGCAATAATTCTTCATTATTTGTCCTTTCAATGAATGAGTTTATTGGATGTCACTGAAAAATGACAGCATCATTATTTTCATATACTTTGGCATAGACTGAGCACTTAAATAATGTTAATATTTTTTCTCATTATTTCTCATCTCATTTTATATAAAGACTTCATTAATGGCACAACTCGCTGATTAAATAAATAAGAAAGCAAATTAAAAAGACAGCAATACCAAAATATTAAAGAAGTTTAAAGAAAAATGTGGTCATATATATACATTTTCCTGATTAAAATAAACTATAAAGAGGAAATTCTAACTATCCCTACAAAGTAATCAAGTCTTTTAAAAACGAAGTCATAGGTAAAGCCAAAATCTAGGATAAATGTTTATTATATAGTTTTAAAATGTGACAGGTATATTTCAGTAGGGTAAAATTCAAGGTAAATCTGAATACCTGCAATTTCTTTAACACCCTGTACAGTTTCATGTGACTAATGATCTTTGTTCTAAAAAGATTTTACATTCATATCTCCTCTGTACCATGATCTATAATTCTCCTTAATTTTCCAGAATTATCTGCCTATAAAAAAATGGCATATTTTCTTCTGTAACATGTTTCAATTACATTTAAATTTTAAAGATAAACTCAATCTTAGGAAAAGAAAAGAATATATTTGTCGGGGTAAGGAGAGGCCTAAAGAGGGTTGTAGTCATAAATGTTATTTAGTATGGTGGGAAATGCAAGGTCAAGAGATACTTAGAGAAACACAGAACATTTAAAATTCTAGACTCAACTATGAAATAAATACACGGCCAGATAAAATTCTCTAGCTGACTCCCAGGTTCACAAAGGGCTTTAGAGAAATGAACAGGCTCTTTTGGAATTTGAATCTTAAACCTTGACACTAACTTTAAATATATGTTTATTAGCTAGTATATATACTAATATTTGCTAAATCTATGTTTATGAATATATTTTAACATTAATATTATATATTAATGATTAAGAGATCTATGTATCGCTTAATTCACTTAATATATATTAATATATGTGTCACTTAATTTACTTAATTATTAATACATAATATGTATTATATATGTATATATTAATTTAATATATATATATACATTTTATATATATATGTATGTTAATTAATTAAACCTAGGGTAGAGTTCCTGATTCCTCACCATGGCCATGGCCTTTCCAGTCACATCTACCTTTTGTCCACCCACTCACTCTATTCCATCATCACTGGCCTCCATGATATTCTTCTTCCAAGCCAGGCATCACCCATCTCAAGGTCTTTGCACTTCCCAGTTCCTCTACCTGAAAAATTTTCCTCTAAATATCTGCACCTCTCTTTCACCTCTTTTTGATATTTACCCAAATAGTCTCCTCAAGATGTCATTTCTGACACCTCTATAATTGCAGCCTCTCCACAATGCCCTGCCCGCCTCCTCACATACGCTTCGATAGGCTTATAGCTATCTAGACCTTCACCAAAATGATAGCCACTGTGCATGCCCATCTGCTGTTAAAGCTTAAATTTAAAATAGTTAAAACAAATTAGAAATTTTTGTTCTTCTTTCATACTAGGCTTATTTCAAGTGTTCAACGGCCACATGCGGCCTGCGTTAACCACATTGGACAGCACGGCTATGGAACATTTCTGTCACTGAGGAAATTACTATGGGATAGTGCTGCTCTAGACATGTATATAATTTATAGATTTGTTTGTTTATTTTCATACTCCCCTCTATCGACCCTCTATATACACCCTAAATTGTAAGCTCCAAAAAGGTCAGGATTTTTCTCTGTTCCCAGAACCTACACTACTCCTTGGTCCATAGTAGACAGTGAATATATATCTGTCGAATGAATGGATTCAAACAGAACCATTCATTATTCCCTTTTTAAAAAGGTCAAAAACAAGGGAAGAGTTGCATTGCTTTTCCTTTGAGAGATTTTTAACATGCCATATTACCCTCAGCTGCATTGCACCATGGCTACTTTGTATGTCGCTTATAATTGCCCATATACCTCTGAACTGTACATCTTTTAAGACTGTGGTTTCCTGTAATCACTTGTCTTCTCTGCTGGAGTGAGAATCGCTGAAATGTGTCAAGATTTATGGCAGAAAGTCTGTCGACTCCTGAGCCTGCCAAAATTTGTTAACTATCATAAAAGTTTTAGGAGTCAAGTATTTCATTTCAATAGGCATTTCATACACATATTATATAGATTACTGGTGGGTGGAGGCCACCAGTCAATCTATTTGATTTTATAGCTTAGACTCACATTTGTTTTGTAAAATATATTTTTTAAAATTTTTAATTAAACTCATTAGACCAAGGGCCTAAATGTGAGTGATCACTACTGTCTGTGGGTGACCTTGCAAGGAATATAAAGTACTTCTGAAATTTGAATTCATCATTCTCAGTACTTTACAGAATCATTTGATATGTTTTTAAAATCCACATTACTATTGGCACAAACAACAGCTTTTTCAGTCGCGTCAAACTAAAGAAAGGTTTAGATCCATAGCTATTGAATTCAATATTTTTTAACTTTGAAGGACAGAGTTTATTTTTATCATATTTTTTCTAACTATAAATAGAATGGAACTTGGAAGAATATTTAAAAGTACACAAATATTTAAATAAAGATATTTAAAATGGAAATAATATATAATCTTATAACCCCAGTACAATTACTGTTAACATTCTGGCACATTCCTTAGTTTTATTCCATCAATTTCCATTCCTATTTTTTAAATGCATACTTAAGATCTTATGTATCTCCAATTTATTTTCAGTTTCCCCCCCTTTAACACTACAATAGTCATTAACAATAATATATTCCACTGTTCTTACTTTATTTTGAATGTCCCTGACTTGTAATGATCTGTATTTTTCTTTCTTATTGAAGTACAATTGGCATATATTAGTTTTGAGTGTGCAAAATAATTTGATATTTAAATATATTGCAAAGTGATCACCACGATAAGTCTAGTTAACATCTGTCATAGTACATAGTTATAAGTTTTTTTTCCTGTACTGAAAACTTTTAAGATTTACTGTCTTAGCAACCTTTGAATATACAATACAGCATATAGTTTCCCCATGATTTATTTTATAGCTAAAAGTTTGTCCATCTCTTCCACTTTCAAACCCCTATCTCTGGCAACCCCAATCTGCTCTCTGTTTCTATGAGCCAGGTTTTATTTGTTTGTTTGCTTTAGATTTCACATTTAAGTGAGATCATATAGTACTTGTCTTTCCCTATTTCATTTAGCATAATGCCCTCAAGATCCATCCATGTTGTCACAAACGGCAAGATTTCATTCTTTTTTATGACTAATATTCATACAATATTTATGAACATAAATATATGTACGATATTTCCTTTATTATCCTGTCAATGGACACTTTGGTTGTTTCCATATTCTAGATATTGTAAATAATTCCACAATGAACATGAGAGTACATATATCTTTTTGAGTCAGTGTTTTCATTTCCTTCAGATAAATACCCAGAAGTAGAATTGCTGAATCATACGGGAGATCTATTTTTAACTTTTCTCCTCATCCACACCAGCACTTGTTTTTTTTTGTCTTTTTGATATTAGCCATTCTAACAGGTGTGAGGTGATACCCTGTTGTGGTTTTGATTTACATTTCCCTAATGATTAGTGATGTTTGGCATCTTTTTATGTATCTGTTAGCCATTTGTATGTTTTCTTTGGCAAAATGTCTATTCAGATCTTCTACCCATTTTTTATCAGATTTTTTTTTTTTTTTTTTTTGCTAGTGAGTTGTATGAGTCCTTTGTATATTTTGGATATTAACACCTTATCATATATATGATTTGCAAATATTTTCTCCCATTCAGTAGGTTGCCTATTTGGACATAAATTTGAATCATAAAGGCAATGTAAATAATTTTAGCTGATGAATGAGTCTATTTTATTGCCCATAATTAGGCCTCGGTTTGCCTTTTTTGGCTTTGTTTTCATTGCCGTGTATGGAATACCTCTCGGTAATGGTGAGATGTCATTAGGAAGTGATAGGGTAGAGTGAAGGGGACCAGTGAGACTTGAGGTAAGACAACATTTCCATTCCTTCATTCAGGCAACAGATATCCATTTAGCCAGGCATGATACTAAACTTTGGATATACAAATAGCTACTTTTGACTAGTGCTTTCTATGTTCCTGGTGCTATGCTAAGTACTGTATCTAGGTATCTCATTTGATCCTCACAACTGTTATTATTGCTGTTATACACTTGTAAAACTGATACACAGAGAGGACAAGTCATTTACAAGTGATGGAACAGTGACTCAAATGCAAGCATTCTGACAAGTTTCTCTCTGCTCATCCAGCACACTAAACTGCTTCATTTGAAGTACTTATCTAACCACCTTGTGCTTCAATTTATTTTTCTGCATTATATAAAATGCAGGACAACTCAAGATGATCTGGAACATTGTAAATATCAAGTGAGGGTTAGCTACTATTATTATACAATTATTAAAAAATCATGTACCTTTGAAAGAAACAGGAAAAATCCCTTGTGGATGCCAAATATTTACTGTTTGTCATACTTATTTTCCCATGACATCAAAACTCCATTGTAAGCCTAATTCTAATGACTGCAGCATAGTCCACATGTGGATCAGTTATAATGTATTTAATCATTCCCTTTAACTCTGGGCATTGAGATTGCTTCTGAATTCAGTTTTCACTTGAAAAAAAAATCAATAGGTTTCAAAGAAATAATTCCTGTACATTCCATAAATATGTACCTAATTACCTCCCATGTTAAAATCCTTGTGACGGAAACTTCAGGTAACACAATGAGTTCTCACAGGGCGTTACGATGAGTCCATAGCGAAGATGCCAGGCAAGTGCTATGAAGACTCAAAGAAAGCAGGAGCCTCACTTAGCAGGGAAGATCGAGACCTGTTTTTAGGAGATGATAGAGTTTCAATAGGTAGATAATGTAAATAGAGCAGAAAGAGTACAAGGAATACAAGAGATAGTGATAAAAGCAGAGGGAACACTTTGAACAAATGCCAAAAGGTGATTGAGCATGAGCCAAGTTTCAGGGACAGTGAGTAGTTACCAGTCTGACTGGAGCAGAAGCATATGTAGGAAAGGTTAAGAAATATAGGAAAGAAAATATAAGAAAAAGTTAGAAATATAGACCATTTTTAGACTGTAAAATACCTTAAATGATGGGAAAATGAGTCCATCCTTTATCATGTTTGCAATGAGAAATCATGATAGATTTCATTGAGTCCAATGGATACTAGTTAAAATGGCAAAAACAGCACTGCATCTTATCATGCCATCAGAGAAGCAACTGAGACTTCGATGGGATGCAAGATATATATGTGACACAAAAAAATAAATATATGTATATATTTACACACACACACACACACACGCACGCACACACACACCCATGAGAAAGGACACCAGCATTTATTTAAGCATAGGTCAAGAGAACATAAATGCTAATGTATTTCAGGGATTCAGAATAAACAAACAGAAAATACCAGTTGATGACTCCTTTCAGTAAAATACTCTTCTTTTTTATTGCTGCACAAGAATAATTCAGGGAGATCAGGCAAGATAAAAAGCCCATAACTCCCAACTTGATAGAGGAATGAGTAACTACTTCTCCTATTTCTTTTCATACCTCCTTAAGAAGGGACCAAACCAAGACTCAGAGCTCAGAGTATGTGTCCAGAGTTAAATGTCTAAAAGGTACCTTTCTCATCTGCATGACTGGACAATCATTAGAGCATGTGCTATTTCCAAATATCACCGGAGAGAATAGATAAGAGACCAATAAGAGGTCTATCTGCGAATGAATTGTGCCAACCACAATTTTATCTGCAGTGTCTTTTGGGAAATTAATTCTTTGCCTCCTTTCCAAGACCTTCCATTCATGTATCCCTTTGCAAAACTAATTATTTTTAAATGACTGCATGTTTTCCATCTCACTGAAAAGAGACTTCAGTTTCTACAACTTATCCTACAATGCTTTAGCTTCTACCTGCAAATTCATTTTTAAGTTTTCTCTTCTAAGATTAAACCATTATTTAAATAAACTGAGGCACACGGTTTGTAAAAATTAAAAGTGGCTTTGAATAGTATATGTGTTTTCACATGTATTTTATACAACGAAGCCATATTGGAGATTAGAGATATGTTTTATTCAATTTATCTTTATAACTCTCAAGTGTTTCCGCTTCCAATATTTCCCATGAGATGGCTTTCAAAATCCAATAGCTTTTTATTCTATAGATGCTGTCAAATACTCAATGGCCTCCACATTTATTAAAATCCTTATTATATAATGTTGATGTGGGTTATATATAATTCCAGTTCCATTTAGCATTTATATGTGTGTATAAATTCCCTCCCCATAACTTGGGCTTTATTTAATAACCTTTAATCTATTTCTACATTCCCCTAAATCTAATTCTTTCATTATTTGCCTGGCTTTTTCGGCTTTCTTCAATTTACACTTTTCAACACTCATGATGCCCATAGTAAATACAATATGACCAATGTAATTTATACAGACAAGGCAACATAGGACAAAGATCACGATTTTTAGACACAGGTAAACCAGATTCTTAGTCCAATTCTTTTACTCACTATATGTACATAAGAAAATAATCTGCTATTTTCTATAAGCTTTCATTTATTGATTCATATCTAAAATTGAAATAATATAATTTCAACCTATGAATATGTTGTTACGATTAAACAGAATAACGTGTAAAATGCTTAGCCTGCATAGAGTAGGTATTCAATAAATTACTATCATTTTGATCCCAAGGCATTTTCCTTATTTCCTCTTGACAAGTAGCCCATACCAGTGTACTTTGCTACACTGCTCTTAATTCTAATGATACAGTATACTCTGCTCTCTATTATGCTCTCTCAGTTATTATTTAAAGGGCCACTTGCAGACATGTTTTTATGGTCCACCAGTATTAGAGTGACAGATAAAAATGTCATGGGACAGAATCTAAGAACTCAACTAAGAAGTTCCTTCAATCTTCCTCTTCTGGCTAATATCTACTCCATAAGCCTTTGCTTAAGGATTTCCTTATTGGGAAATATTCCCCAAAACTATCCCACCCCAAATTCAGATAGGAGAATTTAACAGAACAGTTAGTTCTGTCATGATCTCTGTATTGTATCTACTACCTTCCACTGTAATACAATTACTTCTCAGGGTCCCGTGCCCCAAAAGACTTGGAGCTACTTCACACAACAGCATTTTTCAATCCATTTTGTGTCCCCATCATCTAAAAATGATGTGACCCTAAATACGCACTGAATGAATTAATAAGTTATTCTGAATGGAAGTCATCAAAAACACAAGAAGACACATTTACTTTTTATTTATTTTACTTCCATATCTTCATAAAGTTGAAATATCCTCCAAAGGTTATATTATCTTTCATCATCTGCTGTCAGGTAGAAACCTACTCAGACAAAGCCGGACAAATGGAGGGTTGATTCATCCTGTTAAAATAGTTACCACAGTAACTCATAAGAATCTGTATATAGGTTACTGTTATTGACTAGGACTTCGAGTAATTGTAAAATATGAAGAGAAGAATAAAAAGCCATTGTGGAAATGAATCCTTATAACTGCCTGTATAAAACCATGAATTATGCAGTCGAAGCTACCTGAAGCAATGGCATAAATCCATTATTCTTAGAGAAACAGACATAAACTATTTGAATATCTAAAACCTTTGCCATGAACTTGCCTGAATTCCATTGGGGGAAAATAAGTGGAAGATAGAGATAAGTATGGCTTCTTGGAGACTTTGAATTAAGTGATTAAGCCAACTGGTGCCCACAAAATATTTAAAAAATAAAATAAAACAAAAACATATAAGGTAAACTACAAGGAAGGTAGAATTTTCCTATAACAATGAAGCTTCCAACATCATAAGTGCTATTGTTCTGTTTCTTTTTTTTTTTTTCCAGAAATTCCAGCCACCCATATTTGAGATAATGGATAGTAACATCTAGAAGTGTGATATCTGAGCAAAGTTATATAATTAGGGAAGGATATTAATGTTCTAATTTGCTGTGTAAACACTTCCTCCTCTGTCCCTCTGTCTCTGATCTCCGGAGGATTGACTTCTACTTAACGAACTGTAAGCATATATCCTAATCATTGCTGACAACTCTCTTCAGATTTAGATTCAAAATACTACAGCTACAGCTGATTGCCTACTATAGGCATGTTATTAGCACTATACAATGCAACTTGACCTGAATTATTTTACATAATTCTCCCCCAAACT
Source organism: Rousettus aegyptiacus (assembly GCF_014176215.1). Classification (NCBI taxonomy): domain Eukaryota; kingdom Metazoa; phylum Chordata; class Mammalia; order Chiroptera; family Pteropodidae; genus Rousettus; species Rousettus aegyptiacus. The sequence goes on from NW_023416308.1 coordinate 103,937,488, forward strand.
ACATGATCTGGAAATTATTAGTTCAGTTTTTAAAAGCACTTTGAGGCTTAGAGAAGTTCAGTGATTTACCACAAATCAGACAGTGAGGAGAATGCTGGCTTGGGTATTTAATCTTGAGTCACCTGATGCAAAGTCCAAGATTCATTTCATTATGACTCAGACTACTATCCTATTTACAGCAACAATTTTAGGCTAGATCAAATTATGCCATAAATTCACTTTTGGATCTTTCTTTTAGCCTGCTTTACTGAAAACTCTTTGTACTTCTTAAGAGCAATTTTCAACAATACCTCGACGTGACTGAAAAAATACATTAAACTTCACTCAGTTGTGGAAGGTGGTTGCTGCCTTGGTAAATGACATGGACTCTTGCCAGTAATATTTCCCTAGCATAGAGTTGGCTTCAAGACTATATCTTCTTCTATGACCAATGGGATTCAAAGTCATTTATAGTCTTTCATACAACAGTAATAATCATGCTTATGCTTGACAAAGATTTAAGTCTAATCACAAAGCATTTCTTCTTAGTTCTTGCTCAGACTCCATAGATTCTCTATAGGACATCTATAGTGAGGCAGTCTTGTTTGTTGTAAAGGGTAATGAATCTAAGAAATCTGCGTTCTAGTTTGGTCTGGCTCTAACAAGCTCTATGAATTAAGGAAAATTCATGTTTTTCAAGATGTAACATGAGAAGCTAGCCCTAAATTCTCTTCCAGGATTAAATGTGTAATTGATTTCATATACATAAGCACATTTTGCATTTGAATAGTTATTTAAATCCCTGTTAGCTTGGCAGGTATTTATTTTAAACTAGGAAAATAGCAATTCTCTGATTTTAAAGTCTTTTATACCAGGATTGTGGAAGATCTTACATCATTCATTAATTAAGTCTCACATCCCCTCTCCTGAAAGGTGAGACCTCAAAGGCTGTTATTTTCTGTCATCGCCCATATGGTGCCATAACATGATATTAACTTGGGAACATAGTGCACTAAGAATCTAGCAACTTACATGAGGAGTGTCCTCTCTGAAAAAGATGCTAGACAGAGGACACACATTGCAAATGAACTGAATGGGAAAGCTGGAATGGAGAGGTATATTATTTTTATGGTGAGTGAAATTTAAGTAAGTGGTAAATTGATGCTCTCTCCTCATTCTCCTCCTCCCAATGGATTATCGAACCCTTTTAAAATTCACCCTATATTTCTCTCGCACAATCTCCATAAGCAGGTGGTACTCCTTGAATACAATTATGATGATGGCAGTTTTCAGCCTGCCTACATCTCTAGTCTCTCTTCTCCCAAACGCAGCTTCCCTGCAAAGTTAGAATCAGGTCAGTGAATTTACCATCGACACCATCCCTCGGCCCCCACCTTCAAATATTTATGTACCTATCTGATTCAAAAAGTTGTAGTGCTGAAGCATGGTTTTTTTTTTTTTTTTGTTTTCTGGAAGGAGAAGGAGGGGTGAGGTAGAATGTCTTAGGTTGGTAGAGGGTTCACAACTTCTCATTGGGATGCAGGATCATTCCCCAACATTCTTGAATCAATTATTCCTTGTTGAGAGCAGAGGGTTACGTAAACTGTAGAAAAACGGGTGCTAAAAAGACAAATAAAGACTAAAAGAATACTGAAAAAGGAAAAAAAAGGTGTTAGAGAATAACACAGGTTTCTAAGCATGGTTATTTGAGAAATAAAAAACCTGAAGTGGAGCAGATTTTTAATTAAAAAAAAAATGTTTAAAGCTATGCTAAAACAAGAGAAAAAAATTACCCCTCGGGGTAGACCTGCTGCCTGCAAGGTAAAGAGCATAAGGAATCATAGGTTGCCCCATATAATCCAGAGAACAATCTGCATGATAGGTTTATGATTGCTGTCTTGGAAAAGAGAAAACTGAGACTGAGAGAAGTGACAGATAATAAGAGGTGACAAGATTCAAATTCAGGTCTTCAGGCTTCTGAGTCCCAATGCTCTAGCTCTCTATTAACCCATATCTATCTCACTGCTGATGCTTTTCTCATCTCCTTCAATTTCCCCTTGGAGTCCTATTAGCCACTTGCAATGAAGCAGTATCAGAAAATCTATGATATTTACCAAGCAACTCCATGTGTGAAGCTCTGTCTTCTTCTAGTGGAGCAAATTCTAAATGAACTTTCATCCCTATGTTTGTCCACATGTGTGGCTTCCAGACAAATTGGCAAAGGAGAATGGACTATAGTTTGGACTTTATTTCAAGGAAACTGCAAAATATATTGTGACTTAAAGCTTTTTTTATCAGAATTTTACTTCAAAATAAAGCAAATCCTTCTCAGAGGAGGGAAAAACAAACAAACAAGTAATAAACGTTCCCTCTACTTCCATGTTGAAAGCTATGCTATATAAATCACCCTACATTCATCTGGTTCACAGAAAGCAGAATAAATGCAACACAATGATTAGCCGTAATATTTTCCTAAGGCACTTCACCATGAATTATAAGCAACTGCTAACAATGATCCTTTGCTTGTGTGATGAGGTTCACAAATCATCCTTTCAAATGTGTAACTCTTGTCTGCACTTGAGAGGTTTATGTTTGTGAATCATAAGCTTTACCTTTGGTCCGATTTTTTCCTTTTTGCATTTTTAAAGTATGAAAACATATTGATAAAGGATAAAGTAAGTCCTATTGTTAGCGTCATCCTTGGCATTTTTGGAAATGATCTGTTTAGGATGGCTGCACAAAATCTATTTGCTCAGCAAAGCTAATTTTAGCTGAGGACCAGTAAATATGTATACAGTGATGACACCACTGTTTGCTAACAATGCCGAGTTATCATGCCAGATCAGGATATACAGACCAAAACGATGTGAAATATTGAGGTGCATCAGAAGTTTCAATTCTTTCAGAAAAAAAAAGAAAAAAAATAGTCAGGTGGGAGCTCAGAAAGAAATAATCTATTTACTTAAGAAATATTCGAAGCAAATTTAATCTCTTTTTTTGCCTCTTCAGGGGATAATTGTCTTCTTTATCTATTCCTCCCCTCCAAGGAGTCTTTTCCTCTGTATCTATTATATTATTCCACTTAAAAATCTCATGTTTTAAAGTGAACTTTTCACTTTAACCTACAGCTAACATTAGCCCCATATCATATATTTGCCAGGATATAAAACTTTTTAAAAACACATTAAAAATTCAAAAGAAAAAGAAAACTGTCATATTCCTTCTTTTAATGTATTTTCTTTGGGAACTTAGACATATTTTCCTAATGTTTAGGGCAGTTTAGGGATCTGGATGCTCACTGATTTTTCTTTTTTAAAGGTATCCTACAAGAGAGAATAGGATGCACTACTACCTCCGAACCTACTATGTTCCAGATAGTTTTGTACTTATCCTTATGAATTAACAAATAATTTTTTAAGAGTGTGGACTAGAAGGAAATTTCAAGAACACTTAGAATATAATCAGAGCCAACTTGTGATATCTTTCACTACAGTGATGTCAATCACTTCTTTTCAATAACTAATATCAATGAATAATGTACTTTTCCATAAACATGAACTGCAGTGTGAATCTCCCATCCATTTCCAGAGCAGTTAGATCTTTGAAAAGGACCCTAAGATTTATAGCTGGCAATATCCTTGGCAGCATAAAAGATCAGTGATGGGAGGGAAAGGTAAATTGAGCAAGTATATAATGTGGGCATGTATAGGAGGATGTTTTTGAAGTTCATAGGTCAACAGAATTTAAAATTAGTATTCCATGTCAAAGAGAAAGATGTTTCACTCACAGAAAAAGAGACAACATAGTGATAGCACTTAATAACCAAGTCACTGACTTAATTTTCTGAGCTTTCTTTCACTTGCTGCTGCTTAGCAACTTGAAAATTGCTTTTTTATTCTACTAATTTAGGGCGTAGGGGTTATATGTGTTTACCTAGAAGGGAGAGAAAGAAAATTGGCAGAGGAGGAGGAGGAGGATTTGATAACCAATTGGGTATGGGTTGAGACGGGACCGAATATGGACTGGGACCTCGAGACTTCAGATGAAGTGATTTTGTGGGTGACGATATGTTTAATGGGACTAGGAATAGAGGAGAAACAATTTTTGGGAGAGAAAAGGACATAATGAATTTGTTTTAAGCAGAGTGAACTTGAAATAGCTACAGAACATCTACCTACAGATTGCCAACAAAAGTCAGATGGAAATAGGATTCCGGGGTAAGAGAAAGTGATAGTAATTACCAATGATCATTTGGATGTCTTCAGCATGTAGGTGGTAGGTGAAGAGGATGAGTAAAAAATAGATACTTAGAAAAAAAAGTTCCTTTAAGTTTTCTCTATTTAATTTCTATTCTTCTCTATTTGGTTTCATGATAGACAAATGTACTTAATAATTAACCATATGTCATCTAAGAGAGTAGAGTGCTTCCTTATTTGAAAGAATGTGTTGGACATTGTCCATGCCATTGTAATGCATAATTTCCTTTCATATTTGTTCCACTACCAGCCCGTAAGATTCTGAAGGGCTAGACAGGCTGACATGGAATAGCTATCCAATAAATATTTGTTTAAATAATAAATAAAGTAGTAAATGAGTAAATGAGAGAAAGCAAGATACAGAAACTGCACTAGAATTTCAACTCATGTGAAATAATATCTTCAAGGCTAACAATCAATTTCTGACTTTTGGTAACTTCCCAGAGCAGAAATAATCAAAAATGTAAAACTAAACTAATTTAACCAAAGGTGGATATAAGACTATGTCATTTTTGAATATCATTGTGTAACCACTTTTGTTATAATAATCGAAAGCTAATATAGTGTATCTATGTGCAAATATATACATTTGAATCTGTATATATAATCTTATATCAAATTATCAATGTCGATAAATTTATATTAAGCCATATAGCCTATTTGTGATAATAAAATTACATTTAAATCACATATCCATATTTAAATTTCATTAAATATGTTTATTCATTAGGTGCTAAATTAAGCACTTTATCTAAAAGATCTCATTTAATTCTAGTAACCCTATGAGAAAACAATTATTACACCTATTTTAGACAAATAGTTTAGAAATAGACATGTATAGATTATTGAAGAGGTTCTACATATAAAATAGAATGCCCTGTTTTCTAAATACAGTGTTCAAGGTCCCACATGATTTGCCTGTGTGTATACATATATGTATTTAGTATGCACACAGTTCATATTTAACATGACATGTATTTTGCACACACAATGTAGGTAACTTTTTCCTTATTTAAACTTCTAAAGTTTTGTATTTTTTTTTGTCAAGATACCAGTGCTTAAAAATGAGAACTAATGAGTTAACACTTCTATAATTCTCCCATAATGCAAAGAACAAAATGGAAGGCCACTTCTATGCAATTTCAACTTTTTCTATAAGACAGGACACATGAAGTTTCGTATTATGCATCATGGCTTGCTGAGGTAGAAATTTCCTACTGTCAACAAATTAAGGTACATTAACTAAGACCACAGTAGTGAAGGAACAGCAGTAAAAATCTCTTGTTAGGAAAATTTGCTGATTAAATGCAACGATAGTTCTCAAGTATTACACAAACACAATTTCATTTTTATTATTGCTATATATTGTTTTTTTTTGCTTTTTTTGGAAATTGATTAGCAATTATAATCCTCCGGAATGTGGCCAAGAACAAAGTTGAAGGTAAACAAGCCAAAACAGCTAAAAAGCAATCTTTGCAAGTCCATAAACTAAATATTGGCCCTTCTCTCGCAGTAGTTTTGAGATTTTATTCCTCAGAGACTGTTTACTTCTATTAGAGACACCATTTGGGCTGCTTTCATCACATCTTCCCTGGACGACTGCAGAAGCTTTCTAACTGGTATCTCCATGTCATCATTTCCTACTTTCAAGCCATTCTGCACATGGAAATCTATCATATTAACAATAAGCTTAAACTTTCCAATGGCTTACCACTGTCTACTGGATAAAGTCAATCTTTACATGGTTTAGAAGACCATATATGATCAAGCTTCTGGCTATTTTTCTAGACTCAAAAATGCTACCATAAACCTGAATTTCTTTTTTGGTCTCCAGCCATACAAGGCTTTTAAAAATTCTTTTATTTAATATCATGCCCTGTCCAGAATCAGGGCATTTGCACATGTGTTCTATCTGCTTACAGTGCTTTTTCTCTTTGACTTGCTAATACCTACTTACTTTTCAGACTGCCACCTAATGATCAATTCTCCATGAAGGCCTGTCTTATAACTACATTAGAAGGTTCAACCCTAAGTACAGCAACCTATACTTCTCAGTCATAGCATAGATCACATTTCAACTAAACGATTATTTAACTGGCACTATATCTTGTTTACCTTGGCCAAACAGTAAGCTCCAAGAAAGAGTTGTTTTGTTTTGATTGCTGATATACCTTAGAGAGCATAGCACATATGTGTTCAATAAATATTGATCGACTGATCAAATGCAGATATTTTTAAAAAGGCAAAATAAGAGACTACAAAAGTCATAAAACTGATACTTTTATAGGAAGAAAATAAAAACAATATTTTTTTAAAAGACAAAAAATGAAACAGTCTAGCAGCCTAGTGTAAGGAAAATCTTTATACTTTAATAGTTTTTAAAACTTCATGCAACTTAATCCAGTAAAAGAAACAATAGTGTGATGACAAGAATTCTGAGTTAACAATGAAATGTTAAAGAGAATTTAGTATTGGGTTTTTAAATAATCGAGGGATTTTTAAATATAATTTTAGAGCTAATTTTAAATAAAAGAAATGGCTGGTATTTCAAAAGGTAAAATTCATTTACTTAGAAAATTAATTTGTGCTATGACTATCTAACAATATTAACTAAGCAAATAGTAAGAGTGAATAATTGTCTGTGTCTAAGTGGCCAAAACGATTCTAAACACTAGTTTACACGTTCAGCAAAGCTTCGCAGAAACTCTAGAAGACAAATATTAGTCTCTATCCTTACTCATCTTACAGATGAGGGAACTCGGGCACAGACAGCTCAAAGTCACAGAGTTAAGAAGTAGAGGAAATGAGATTTAAAACAAAGCTGTCTGCTCTGGAGGCAGTTTTCTTTTTTAATACCTAGTCAAAAAGCAGTCTTCGAGGGTTTCAAATGACAGTACTAACTCTGTTTAACTACTGGTTATCATTCTCTCAGGTAAATTTATTGATCGTCCATGAATACCAGGGACTATGCTAAATCGCTCAGCATACATTTAGTTAATCTTCAGAGTAACCTTGTAGACTAAGTATTATCATTATTTCCAATTTACAGGTAACTGAATTAAGATGTAGAGAACTTAAACTCTCAGAGTTAAGCAGTAGAGCCAGAACTGAAGCACAGGTTTTCTGACTCCAAAGATCGAGCTCTTTATTACACAATGTCCTTTATCTGAGAAGAAAAGACTCTTTTACATAAGATTGGTCTTGGCACTATGGACATTTTGGTCTGGATAATGCTTGGGGTTGTCCTATGCACTGTAGAATGCTCAGAACATACCTAGTCTCTACCCATTAAGATACCAGTAGCACCCTTCTTCCCAGTCATGAAGCAAAGATGTCTCCAGACTTTGCCAAATGTTCCCTGGATGGGGTGGAAAAATGGTTCCTTACTGAGAACCACTGTGCTAGACAGTGGGTTTTTCCTTTGGATACTTCTGGATAAAAACTGAATATATCTCTAATCTCCATTTTCGAATTGTGTTCAGCTAGTGTATTTTTGTTACAATATTCATTCTTCATGCAATTTAAATACACAATTTAGGCTGAAGTTTCCTTTTTGTTATATTTTGAGTTTATGGATTATCCATACATCCATACCAAATACCTTGTAGCAGGGCAAGAGTTGGCTAACTTTAAATAGGTCAGACAGGTACTTTCCAGTCATGTGACACTGGGCAATTTATTTAACATCTCTCTAAGCCCATTTTTAAAGTCAGGCTCATAAGTGTCTGCCCCTCATAAATATGCAGACTAAATGAAAAGACCCTTATAAAACAGTACTTGGATTATAATGAATGTCCAAATAATGTTCATAATTGTATTATTATTATCATTACTACTATTATTTTTGTGTAATTGTCATTGTTTTCCTTTTTAGTTTATCTTTAAAATCTCAGAAGCCATCACACTTCCTCTCTCTACATTCACTGAAAACATTTACTTAGCAGCCATAACATATGTCTAAAGGCCGAAGCAAATGCATTACATAGATATAACTTAAAGTCAATTGAAGTTGAAAAACAAGGCACAGAGAGCAACGGTTGAGAGGAAACATTTTACAGTGAAAGCCCAAATACTTCAATCTTGGATATGGCACATTACCATTATAAATAAGACAGGAGTAAAAAAATTGTTTTTTCTCTGAGAAAAACTTTCCCCAAAATGGTGTAGATTTTTATTCTTCCCTTCCTTGCAATTCAACATGACATTAATGTTTTTTAGCTCTTCAATGATTATTTTTTAAGTTAAAAAGTACTTATGTACCAAATGCACATACACAAAAATATCTAGAATATCTAGCAACATGGCATTGTCAACCCAACTCCATGGACCTGTTCATGCTGAAGCCTAAACATACTTGCATGTCCTTATTTATTTATGTATTTAGTTATTTAGTTAGTTAGTTCTTAGTTTTCACTCATATTTTCCCACAAGGTACATATCTTTCCAATTGCATATGCTTTGCTGTTTGCATGGTCGATGCCAGAAAACTGTCTCCATATTTGACCATGCCAGTCAGAAATGCTGGGACATTTATAAAGAACATGTGCCCAACACAGAAAGCTGCTTCCTTCTGCCTTTCATGGTTCACAGTGGGCAAGGACAATTTTCTCCATCCTGTGGAATGACAGCTTCCACAAGGCCTCTGGTTCAATAAAAGAAGTTCCAAGACTCAGACTTAGTTTTTAAAACATTCTGACCTCTATTAAATAAACAAACAGACAGCATGAATGTAAGAGACTATAAGGAATTTTTAAATCTCAAGTCAGTTATTTTAGATGAAAAAAGAATTCACTAAATAGAACAGCAGTTGCTGGCTTAAGGAGCTATAGGCCCTGCCAAATTGTAATATAGCCCTAAATACTCCCCTGTAATTATAGTTTTTCTCATATAACTGTGCAGCTCTCATACAAGGAGATAACTTTAACAGTTTAATCTTTGTTCTCCCCAGAACTTGTGCTATATCAACAGCACTCACCAGTATCTGTTAATTCTTTCTTTCATAGGCACAGAGAAGATCATACTGCTCAGCGCCTTCCCACCACAGTCCTCTGACAAATAAATTATAAACAGAAAATAAGTGTGCCACCTTCGCAGCCTGCTGAGAAAACCCCTTGAGGCTCTCTTCCTCTGTGAACTGTCACATGTTGAGAAGGTAAAGCCATAAAATAGAAAGCAGATGGGACCACTGTCATATCACTTGAGAAGCAACTGGAGAAGACCCCAGCCCGGTCAATGGAAGACTTTGCATGCACTAACAATAAACTTTTGTCTTGTTAAATCTACAGAGCTTTCAGGGTTGATCTGTTATCATAGCTGAGTTTAGACAATCCCTGACTAATAATATGGCTCCTAATACAGTTTGTAGCCTGTAGTAAGCACTCAATAGGTAGCTCTTTAAAAAATAAATGGGCAGAGATGAGAATACCATTTACAATTAACACCTAAATTTAGATATGGATTATAAAAGAAAAAGCGCAGCCATCTTGATTTATCTAAAAAATCAATTTCTGCTTATTAAGGATGTACAGACTACATATCAACCTGCTAAACAGCTCAGGGACTGACCAGTATGACTAAGTAACGGACAGGTCGTATTCATGAAAAAAGATTATTACGACCATAAAGCAGCCCATATACGTTAGGTTCAAAATGAATAAAGAGAATAATCTGGTTGGAAGGCAGTGGATCTGTAACTTTTACTGAACTCTCATCCCTTTTCTGGTCTTTAAACTAAATTGCTTTTTTGGCATAGTTCAAGGTACTATGTGCAAAAGAAAGAATGGTACTTTTAGTGCAGCCATCACCATCTGTTGTTTTTGGGCTGGTAGTAGAGAAATTAGAGATCCAGATTTTCCCACCTCAGCTCTGCTGGTGAGTGCCTGTAAGACTTTGATCTCTAGTTATTATCTCCCTTACACTCTATTTGCCCACTGGTAAAGTGGGCCCAACGATGTCTGTAACACAAAGTCATGGCAAGGATTAGTAGTACTATGTATACAGTACTGTGTTGGCACCCAATAAATGTTGGCTTCATTTCCTCGTCCCCTTTCTCTTAATCTCACATCTCTCTCCCCGACCCTGCCCCACATTTTCTTTCAGTGTCTTGTTTATTTACTTTTTCGTTAGTTTCAACTGAAAAATGGGGGTGCCGAATGCTAGATGATTGTCAAAATACCTCTCTCAGTATGAAATATCTATGCCCCTGAAGTTTGCTTATTACCTGGAATTTGAAATTGACAGCATGCTACAAGAATCAAAATAACACTATCCATAACTGCAAAACTTGGAGCATGAGGGGAGGAAAGTTAAAAAACAAAAAGTAATAGCAAGACAAATGACAAAGGATGCCAAATGACCTGTGAACAGTCACAGCTGAACAGAGTTTTAAAAAAAAATTAAAGAGTCGCTCTTGTCTATAGTTTCCTGGATTTCAATTAATTCAGATAAAACACATTTAGCACAGGTAAATACATCGTTTTGGTCAGTGGAATACAAAAGAATCCAATGTATATAGCAGTGCAAGCTTCATTTGTGCTCTTAAGAATTCTCTTCCAAGAGTGGGCAATAAATGAGATGGCTTGGCATTTTCAAATACTTTCTTGTGCCTGTAAGCCAGTCTCAATCAACACAGTCAATATCCAGCAAGAACAAAGAACAAACAACTCACAGTGTATTTCCTCAAGAGGGCATTGCTCTACTCACTGTCTCTTGATATGTCCCTGATTACATTTGAATTTGGAATTTATTTTGCTTCCTGACTTTGACCCCAAACTTGCCCTTGGATAATGTCCTTTGATAATGGTTAATGCTCTTTGGTTATACTCATTTCTGTCCCATTTGATCATCAGACTGCTTTGGCTACAGTGATACGAGATAATGCTCCAGTCACATTCTACCCAGGCAATGGCGCCAGGCAGGGTGAGTAGCAATCAGACAAGGGCTGCAGAATCAATTTTCTTTAAATGACTAAATAGCCTCGCATCAAAAAATAAAAAGATATAAAATGATTCTCCCCAACGACCAACACACCAAAGTAAATATTATGAGAAAAATTCCTTTGAAAAGGAGTTTAAACTCATATAAGTTAGAGCAATATACAATCTTATCACATCTGAGTGCCAGATTTATAAAAAAGGAGTTTCTAATGAGTAAATAAGTCAATGTGGAAATACATTTTTAAGGCCATTCAGAATGATTTATCTCTCTCCCCTTCCTCAGTCATGTACCTTCTGATGTGCTGTGTTTCATATGCTACGGAGGGGTATATCTATATAGTGATATTTTCTTCTGCAGATTCCAGGGAATTGGGCCCAATGAGAAAAATCTGGGTCTGAGAGAAACAGTAGCTAAAACACAACCCTGATAAGGCCTCCTCACCTCCAACAATCCCACACCAACTCTAGGTGTTAGCTGGAATTCCAAAGAATGACATTTTAATCTCAGCACCGTGTTTTGAATTACACTAATCCGTGTCTCTTTGTTTTTTGCTCTCTCTGTATACATATAATATGACAAAAACTTTGTATCAAGCTGTCTTCTGTCCTCCATGTGCAAATGATCCTATTCCAAATTCTCCCACCTTCATGACTTGGTCCTAACTCCCAACCCAACAGAACTGATTTCTACTTATTTCAGATCTCCATCATATTATTCCAGATCTGGTATATTTTTTAAGCTCAAACTACCTTGAACTTGGTTATTATGCCTTTATTCTCTAAAAGCAAATGGAGAACACCTGAAACCTACCTTTTATGGTCCTTACATCCCTCCCAGTGCATAGTCTACTACTTTGTAATGCAGTACTCAGTAAATTTGCATTGAATTGAAAAATATTTTTAAAAAGGGAAACATATCACATGGTTATTTATGTTCATATTTATATTAGGAAAGTGAGTAGTCCAAGTCAATGTAAATATTCAATGCGCCAAGGGAAATGAGTTAAGACAACCAATCACAGATGTAAAATTCTCAAGGCAAGATTCAAAGACCTCTATTAGCTCAGACCTGGAAAAGGAACAAGAAACAACTCGACTTCTTTTTTGCAATGTGTTGATTCCCTAGGTCTTGTTTATTTCTGAATCTGTTGTATATAAACCCCTGTCTTGCTGCTATCTTTCAGCCAGAGACCCTAGCCAGTAGAAATGGAATGCTTTCACAACAGTTAGTAAAACCAGGAAGTGCAGAAATTTCCTTTATAATGTGACAAAAGGAGGAAAGGGGCATTAACCGGGGTATTTCCGTGATATATGAATCCCAATAAATTGATTCCTTTCCCAGTAAGATTCTTAGTAGACTTCTGGTTATACCTGTTAATTTGGTGACCAGCAGCATCAGCTTTTTAGAAATGCAGACTCTCAGACTCCACCCCAGACCAGCTGAACCAGAATTTGCATTTTGACAATATCCGCAAGCAACTCACATGCCATAACATTTTTAAAAGCATGAGCATCAAATATTCCAGCAGTAGTATTTCATTTGCGTCCTGGAAGTCTCTTTGCTCTAAGCTGTGATTTTATTGGAAAATTAAAGCACTGTTTTGGCTTCTCACACCCTCTCCGTCTCTACCCCTCACTGTTTTCTCCACACCTATCCATTTGCTTTAATATGCAGCATTAAAAGAAAAAAAAAAAAAGGTTGCTGTTATGCTTTAGATTGTAAGCATTTCTTTCATATGCATTATATTATTGGATCCTTTTGATACTCCTGTAAACATCATCACAAATAACTTGTCAAATGTCGTCTAGATAACAAATTTCGGAGAATATGCATTCTCACTGATGTAAAGATGCTTCCTTTTGCAAGCAACTAAAAGGCTTCCTCCATAACCAATGAACTCTCTGCATTATAAACTGGACTTCAAAAAAATTAAATTCACACATCTAACAGGGAAAAAATGGATATTAAAGTACCTGTAGGCCAGTTTGAAAAGACCAGAAAGATTTGCATTTGATGAGTTTAAGAAAAACAACCCCCTAAAAATAGGATATCAAGTTCTTTGCTCCTTCTATACCTCCTAAAAACTCTGTGAAGAAGACAACGACTTGAGATGGAAAGTCTATCTTACTCTTGGATCTTTTGCCCTTGCCACTCCAATAACCCAGCTTATCCCTAAACAGAGACACTACACATGCACGCTCTTGATGAAAGCTTTTATAGCTGCCATTACATTATGGATTTGCTGTCAGCTCATCTAAAATGTGTCTGCTGAAAAAATGAGAGGAAAAAATTCAATCTTTGCTTAGAAGCAATGGAGTTTTCAGCTAACTAAAATCAACGTGGTTATTCCTATCCTGTAAGGCAGGACTGGTCTAGCGTCCCACTCATTCTTGAAAACTGAACTTCTCAGCAATGAGTAGCACAACATAAAGCAACAACAATAAGTAAACACTTACTGTAGTTTCATTAAGTTGCTTGTAGTGTTAGGATGTAATACAGTAAATTATCGACTATATTAAAAACCAAGTACATTTTCAAAATTTTTAATCTAAATCTATGCCATACACAGAGGTAATTATCTGTACACAATGTAAAATTATTAAGCTAGAACTTTAGCCTTCATCCAAATGCTTGAACACTATCATTTGGGTATGTAAATGCATCATTTTTATAAAAGCTTCTTGACGATTACAAAATGGAAATCACGGTGGAATTAGGAGTCTAAAATTAAATTCACATATATAGAATATTAAAATAGGATGGAATTTTAGAGAGATTATGTAGACTTATCCCTCATTTCCATTTTATAGACCCGGAAAAAGTAGCCCAAAGAGGCCACACCACAAACACCAATTCCACTGTTGTCTGTCACTGAGGCTGAGTAATTCTGGGCAAGTCCACTCTTTCTCGGCCTCAGTTTCTTGATCTTCAAAATGAGATAATTGGACTAGATAGTTTAAGATTCCATACAACCTAAAAATGCCATTATTGCAAGATTAAGAGCCACATTTTGGAGCACTGTCTCTCCAAAAGTAACACACAACAAGTTGAAAAGTTATTTAAAAAGCACTTGGCACTGCTGGTGTCCTAGCTTGTCGATAGTGTATCTTAACTTTAGAACTGCATAGATGGCTGGTGCCCACCACAGAGGAGCAAACAACGAGAGAATGGCTGTCAGCATAATCTTTGCCTGAGAAGTGGTGCAGCTGGAAATGAGTCCGGAGTGATGGAAAATCTTCTCCTCCCCCTTTCAAGGATCTGGTGACTTCCCCTGGCTCTGCCTCAAGGATTTCTCCTCAAGGTTCACTGGAACCCTGGGAGACCAGCCCTTAACCTAAATCCAGACAAAGATGCATTTCCTCCTGGAAGATTCCCCACCTGGACCAGTCATTCAAAAACAACCTTAAACGTGAGTCTAGGCTCCAAGTTTCTGCCTATTTTAACATCTTTTAATTAGCTGTCTGGCCTTGTCTACAGTGGAATTTTTATATATTTATATCAATTTCATTATGTTAAATAAAGAATGAGTTGGTATTTTAGTAAAAAAGGCAGACTCAGCCTTTGTAAGGAGGTCATGCTTTAACTACATTTCCTTATCTTTCAATTCTTGCTCTTATATAGAGTGGTATCTTTGAAATGGCTTCCACTTATATTAAATGTTAAATGTTTCCATCTTTCCCCTTTTCTCCTTTCACTATTACTATTTTCTAATGACAATCAGAAAGTTAGGCAATAGCTTAGGTTTTTGAAAAGATACTTAAATATATGACTCAAAGAGGCAAAATCCAGATGTCATGTGTTTAAAATGGACATTGCCAGTGTCCCTGTCAATTAATTCAATTATTAAACCATAATTTAATTGATTGGGCTAATTTTAATGATATTTGCAAGTGAACTTGAAGCTGTAACATATATACAGAAAGCTGGAATCTATATCTAAATGATTGTGTCTATACAAAATGTGATCAGCCAGAAGAATTCTACACACTATGTGTAATCCAATAAATAATAATTATTAGTAGTATCATGATTATTTTCATCTATTATTTAGATAGTATTTATTTTGTGTTAGACACTTTTCTAAATATTTTACAAGATTACGTAGTTTTAACTTCACAAAAACACTGCAATACTAACACTAAAAGAAGACATGAGTTAGAAAGGAGACAAATCATGGCCTCAAAGAAAGGTTAGCTTGTTGAAAAAGGATGATCAGAAGTTCGTAATTGGCTATATTCGGCAAAACCAAGAATGGGAGGGTGACAGGAATCAAGTTTGCCTCAACTCCCATCTACAGGAATGAAGCAGCAGATATTCTCTGTCTATAAGGAGTGTGTTTATTGCTAAAGGTATTCGGCAACTGGGTTTTGTGACCAGCTCTCAGGGATGCTATAGAAAGGAATTCCGGCAATGGACAAAAATACTGGAGAAGCTCTAGGGTTCTACCAACGCTGAAATTCAGGACAGAAGTAATATCATGAACACTGAGAGTATAGCTATACAAATAAATGAATGAATCAATATACAGATAAAGAATCTTAAAGAAAATTATATTTGTGTGTATTTCTTCTGGTACTCATTATACTTACCTTGTGAGACATGTATGTGTGTCCTTTTATTTTCATTTCTATTAGATTATAAGTTCTTGAATCTTGGCTCAGCACATACTAATGATTAACCTTGGGAAAGGTGCTCATTTTCCCCTCCTATAATAATGGAAACTGTTACACAAGGTCATGAGGTATACACGAGATTGTATATTTAAAGGATTTAATCCAGTGTCTTGCACTAATAAGCAACAAATAAAATTACACAGTTCTTAATTACTATTATTGTTACTAGTATTATTTACTACCATTATTATTGTATTACTGAGCCATACATGAATGCCCGGGTTCAGTACCTTTGATTTTAGAGTCTAACAAACATCAATCAGTAGCCACCTTTACATTCCAATAAATCAATTTAAGCAGTCAGATTTTACCTGCCAACTTGCCAATCTAAATTTTCTGGGGAAAGGGAAACAAACCCAAACCACCTTGACGAATTGCTTCATCGAAGAAGCAATTCAATAACATGTTTTCAGTGTGCTGTTCTCTTAACTAAACAGAGAATATGGAATGAGGAAAAGAGAAAAAATGATATATTTTATTTCACTGTTAAAAATTATTATTCCTTGAAGCTCATTGTATGCATGGCAAATGAACACACATTTTTCTCTGAAGCAAAAGAACTGTTCTGTGCTGTTGCAATTAATTAATGTTGTCTCCAATATTCCTATGAAATTAATGTCAAATTCATTTGAATGTGGCTTCTAGAACAGCAGGACCTCTTGTCTATTTCTTGTACTGTAATATAATAACAGCAAGATGGATTTAAACAGTACATGTGAAAACTGGTTTGAGAAAGGCAAAACTGCATACTGTAATTCATACCAATATTTTTAAAAACAATTTTAGCAGCGAAGAATCTCTTTTTTAAAAGAGTATCTTAGGTCCAACATAAGTGAAGGTATTTTAAATACCTATCACTGGTTAAGCAACTACCTTACTCTTCATGGAGGTCTGGAAAAACCTTCATAGAATCTGAAAAGTAGTTAGAAAAACATCCTTCAAATCAAAATATCTTACACTATTGATGAAAAAACTGAGTCCCCAAAATGGGAAGTGATTTGACATGTCTCACAGCTTCTTAATGGCAAAATTTAGAATTCATGACTCATTTATTCATTCAGCTCTTATTTATTGAGAACCCTCCAAGTGCTCATTCTGTGCTAGGCTTTCTATATATATCGAATTTATTTTTAAAATGTATTCAATTTCCATTTGACAACTATTCATTTGATATCCACTAGTGCAGGCACTGTATTTGGTACAGTGTGCTGAGTTTGTATGAGATTTTCTACCTGCCACAAGGATTTTCAAAGCTAGTTGAAATATACCAAGTAAACAATTATAATAATTGGTAGAATGTAGTTAATACCATAAGAAAGCAAGAGAATTTGAGAAGAGGTAATTTAATAATTTTCTAACCTAATATATTTTTTAAAAAATCTGTCTATTAACCTATCATCAGACCTATATTCATCATGCAGCATGTATAAAAAACTGAGAATGTGATTAGAAAAAAAATCCAAGCACAGTTATAAGTTTGTAAAGTATTCAAGTAGCTGGCTGAGATGTACAAACAAGAAACTTGTTTTAAAAAGTCAGGACAATATATAAGTACTATGTACCATGCAACAATTTATATGTTAGGTTCTTAAAAAAATAAAGCTCAGTGTGGTCTGACTTTAAGTATCTGAGTGGGCCTCAAGGAAGAGGTAAAATTTGACCTTGAAATATTAATGATTACCCTTTATATTATCCTAGAGACATTGGTGTAGTCTATTGCACCTAATACATGCTTATTGGACTAATTATATAAACATACTTTTTCTAATTGATCTTCTGAATGACTAGCACGTTTCATTATATTGCCAATAGGCCCTTAAAGACTCATTTAGCAATTGAGCAGCTTATTCTTTAGCTACTTGGTTTGTAACTTTTGTGGAGACATTCCTGATTTTTCACATATTAACCCATTAAGCTTTTCAGAATTGACCAGATATTCATCAATCTTGGTATATATCCTGAGACCACCTAAGAAGAACATTCAATGCTGTCTCTTCCACAATTCCCTTACTTAATTCTCACCAAAGTCAAAGATTGTTCTCCATCCTCTGAACAATGTAATAAACTATACATTCCACTTGAAAAATCTTTTAGTTTTTTAACCTACCATTTACATACATTACTATATCATTTATGAATAAATATATGTTTATCATCTTTATTAGGAGCCCAAGACAATAAGAAACATAACTTATACCTAAATATAACCTTTTGCCAAGAAGGTGTGTAACAAGTAAATAATCACTGCTGCTGTAATTTGATTACAACGGAAAGGCCTATATGCGTTACAGATATACTAGTCGATAAGTAGGTATCGACAGCCTACAACTTGTTACTTCTGATGCTTTATTTATTTAATCCTCAGCTCCTAGGAGAAAAAGAAGAAACAAAAGAAACGAAAAGCACAACACCTAACCGTAGTAGGATGCCCATATTCGACCTCCACCTTGGATCGCAATGTCAGTCTACTCAGTATTCTGTTTCTCCATATGTAACCCAATGGAAGTGGCTGAGATGCTGCACAATAACTGTGCTCTCAGACCTTCAGGAGTCATATTACAGGAGTCAACAAGAAACACAAAGAATGAGAAAATTATATTGCTTTTGTTTGGATTGTGTAATAGTAATAATACAGGGGTGGAGATAGGCAGAATATTTTTTAGTGTAGTTGCTCCAAATTTTTATTTTGGTACACTATCTCTCAATAAACAAATCCATTATGCAGTATGACACCTCTTTCTCCATCTCTCATTCCTCCTCCCTTCTCATTTTTCTCTCTATCTCTACCTTTTTATCTCTTACTCTCAAAACTGAAAGCAATGTTTCACCAATCCAATCTTACAACATGTGATGCGTTCTAAGGATTTTTTTCTATCCTATCCTATCCTATGGTATCCTATCCTACGGTATCCTATCCTATCCTATCCTATCCTATCCTATCCTATCCTATCCTATCCTATCCTATCCTATCCTATCCTATCCTATCCTATCCTATCCTATCCTATCCTATCCTATCCTATCCTATCCCATTCCTTTCCTTTCCATTTCAAACTATAGTATTTAATTTTTTTTTAACTGCAGATTTGTTAAAACCGATTTCATCACCCTCTCTGCTGCATGAATTCAATCACATTTTAATCTATTATAGATTATTTTCCTCATTTGTAGAATGTGAATCATATAGGGTTGTATCCATTATTAAATAAAATATTACTGTTATCACTGTGCCTGGGGCTTAATGTTCAATGTAGATATATTATTTTATAGATATTATTTTAATTAAATTACTATTACAAATTCTACTTCAGATATTTGGAGACTGTTAATTTCTATTAAAAAATTCTCATATACATGACATAGATTGTTAAGATAAGAAATCCCTTATTCTTTAATCAATTGCTAGGAAAAAAGAAAAAGACATTGAAAGAATTGGTCACTTTTTTTGAGATTTCAAATGCTCAATCTTACTTCGTAGTTGGTTAACTCTACAGACTTTTGATTTATTACTTAATCTCCATGGTGATTTAAGAGATGTGAAAAATGACAGCATTGGCATTTCATTGAGATGCTTCTGTGGAGTGACATATATAACAGATTTATTCTTTTAACTTAACTGTGATGAAAGTCATCTCATCTCCCATTAGTAGGAGAAATATAAATAGAGGCATGTGAGGATTCACCCCTTATATTTATACCAGAGAGAAAGATACTAACGAAAAGAAACTAATATATATATATATTTTTTAATATGTCTGGTTTGAAGCTTCAAATCACATTACATAAGAGGCTATAAGCAGAAGTATCATAGTTTCATTTCCACCTTTTTTTAGGTTATAGAAATAGGTAATTCTTTAATTATGAAATTTACTATTCAATAAAATTTTGAACGGAATAAACACTAGAAAGAAAAGTATACATGTGATATATACACACATATATACAATAAAGATACATATACATGAGCATATATACTATCTAGACTTTGTACTTATAGGAAGCAGAAATAATTTGTTTATAATTCCTGCCATAACTTATCAAAAATCTGAACATGTTCAAAAACAACAGCAAAGAGGAATAATACCAACTACTCAGCAAGAGATAAAGTGATTCCCCCAGGTGGAGTTTATGGTCGTCTTTTAATTACTCAAGAGATTGAATTTTTCTTTAAACTAATCTTGCTTGCTTTCAACCTACCCCACCCTCCCCAATCCTATAACTTTCTTCTTTCCTCTCTCTCCCTCTCCCTCTTCTTATTCATTTAAATATGAACCTTTTTAACTCACCATGCGTGCCATCTGCATCAATATTTTCAAAAGACATCTTCGGTGCACCCACTGAGTGTTTCACACTTGTTTCATTTTGTTAATTGAATGGTTCTTAAACAATCTCATTATGGCACTTAGCATTTTCTTATTATAAAGCTATCCTTGGCTAAGTCTTTCCTGCCAACCAGGAAGGCAGAATCTTGCTGATAGTGTCTTCAGGACTGGTCTTTAAAAAAAAATCCCCTAACCAATGTGCTGTATATTTGAAACAAATAATCAAATAAAATTTAAAAAAAATTTTCAGATCACAATGGGGAAAGTGAAAGAACTAATATTGAGTACCTACTACCTGTCAGGCTATAAATGGCTTGGTATTTAATCTTCAAACATTTCTATAATATACATATCATTCTACCATTTATTTATTTATTTTCATTATATCCATTTAAAAAGAAGAAAATGAAAACAAAAAAGATTCTATCACTTGTCAAATTCATGTCAGACAATGAGTAAGTTCTTGAGATGGGACTCAGTAATCAGGACACACTTATTCTGTTTGTTTGTTATTGTTCTTTTTCTATCAGAGACCCTTTGAAAACCTTAATATCTTGGCTTGTCCGGAGATGAGCATTGTGTTATCTCTCAGATGGCCCTAAACTATGTAAACTCCTTTCCCTGAGTTGCAATTCTAGAAAGGTTTGGAAGAGAGGAAGAATTATCAATCAATCTGTAGACATACTGACTGTACTATGGAAAAACTGAAGCCAGGGAGCCTAGAAAGCTTCCTTCCACCTGCTAGTAGAACATGATTTCTTATCTCTTAGGACGTTTTACATATGCAGCTTAAAATTCACATTAAAATAACAACAACGACAACAACAACAACTCCTCCTCCTCCTCCTCTTCCTCCTCCTCCTCCTCCTCCTCCTCTTCCTTCTCCTCCTCCTCTCCCATATAGAGTTGTTATTTACCTGATTTGTATATAACTATGAATCCAAGTCTGCCGCTGTGGAACAGCGTATGGTCAAAGCATTGTGGCATGATTAGTTTTCTATGCTTTGCTCATCTTTTTATCTCTACCCAGAATGCTCTCTGTCTTCCCATCCTTGCCCAGCTAAACCAGGCTCCTTCTTCTGGACCAAGGCCCACTGTCACTTCCTCCACAATGCTTTTTCAACACTTCCCCACTCCAAGCTCTCTTTTTGAGTTGCCTCAGCACTTCAATCATCTTCCTATAATAGCATGTATATTACATATTTTATATTACATATTTCTCACCTACAGACCAAGGTTTTCAACTTTAGCAGGACTGAATTTTTTGGGCTATGTAATTATTTTTATATTAGAGCAGTCCTGTGCATTAGCAGCATCTCGAGTCTCTACCCACTGGATGTCAGTAGCATCACCCCTTCAATTATGACAGCCAAATATGCCTTTAGATATTGTCATGTGTCCCCCGAGGAGAGGGCAACATTGGCCTCAGCTAACAATCACTGCTTTAGATGATGGGAAGTACATGAGCAGAAACTCTGCTTTTTTTCACCCCATATACCCAGGAATATTAGATCCACATCAAAGAGTTAATAAAAATCTTTCGATTGGAATTAAAATTGTCTCATTTCCTAATAACCACATACTGTATTATAAAATGCAGTGAATTCACACTTTATAAGTGAAACAAAAGTGATTGCTAAATAATGCTCTGGATTCAAAGAAAAGTGAGATTAAAATCATTAGATGTCAGAGCAAAAATAATTCTTTTCTCTCTGTATTTAAGAAGTCAAAAATAAATCAAATAATATTTACAATTATACATATGAAATATATTGTATATGTATGCACACACAAACAGTGACATTTCCTGGAAAACTGCATTCAGAAAACTGGATAAAAGTAATCTGATATCTCTAAATACATCATACCTAAAATGTTCTATTCACTAAAATATGCAGAGAATCTCTTACCTTTTTTCCCCTCAAAGACTCATTCATGAAAAAGTGATGCTCATTTTGAAATTTCAAAACAAGAGAGACTTGATTAAATAAAGAAGCACGAACAGTATGATATTGCCTTTCTTCCTGATAAGATATTCATCTCTTCCCAATTTAAAGGAAAACAATTTCAAGTCATCTGACTTTGCTTATTTCTGTAGACTAGTTAACCATTTATTTGAACTGGAAACCAGAACCATTGTGCTTGATGCCAACTTGTGATGAAAGACTCCGTCTAACCTCAGAAGTAAACTGGCCCTGCATATCTTCACTTATTTTCTGAGTTGAGGTTTTAATTAAAGTTTTAAAAATGAGACAGATTTGTCTTTTCAGGTTTAGGTAGTTTCAAATCCACAAACATCTGTTATTCTCATTGGGATACTGCAAAAAGTACACTTGATACATCTAAGTAACTTTTGCAAGAAAGTAACAAACTAACATGGCAAACAAACAGAGACTCATGGACAGGGACAGTGGATTAGTGGTTACCAGAGGGAAGGGGGAGGGGGAGGTAGATAAGGGTAAAAAGGGTCAAATATTTGGTGACAGAAGGATATCTAACTATAGGTGGTGAACACACAATGCTATATATATATATATATATGACTTGCAATATATATATATATATATATATATATATATATATATGACTTACTGTTGAACGACACACTTGAAACCTATTTGATTTTGTTAATCGATGTCACCCCAATAACTTTTAATTTAAAAAAGTGCAAAAAATGAGACCTGCTCCTCCTTAGCAGTCAGAAAGTTCATTCAGAATCAATATTCACGATTTCTGATAAATTGTAGACTGTAATTTTACTGGCCACATTTTATTGGTTACCTCTCTTTGGTTTTAGATACATTAATTATACTTTTCATTATACTGTAAGACAGAGATGATTCTTGTTCTAATAAAGAGGAAGTAATTAACCACCAGGACGATTTAGGAATTGCGTGATGTCATTTAACTACTCAGCATGTGAAGCAAAATTCACCCCAAGATTCTTCTCTGATACAAACAGCAAACCCCTCAGAGTACACAGCTAATTATTTTGCACCACTCCTCCTGCAAGTGTGAGCCACATTCTGGTTCATACGGAACAATCCAGAATATTTCCAAACCTCTTCACTCCTTTACTCCCCAGACTGCCCTCAGCCCCTTACCCCAAAGGCATGCAGAAAGTAAAAGTAACTGAAAGGCAAAGGAAGATCATTTGTAGAACAGTTCAGTTCAGAGTTTCAGGGGCCTGAATACTTGAGATAAGAAACAAACAAAAACACAGCGCTTTCAGCTCCTCATTTTACACCAACTGGTCTTCTTTTCTCTGATTTCAGTTTAAAGAAATGCTTGGGCACCAAGTTATTTTAATTTAAAAGAGCTCGCATGATGACTCACACAGATTTTGGTCCTTAGGATGCTTCGACAAGTCATTTTCTGCTATTCTCTTGCAGCATTTTGTGCTTTGACACAACAGAGATGACATGTTTATCTGTGCCCCTGGTGATGCATCTTGGGACGTACCCCCACCTCGCCACCCCCAGCTTTGGAGTTCAATGTTAGGAGGCTTGTTAGGCACCTGGGCATTGCTTCTAATCAGCTACATGGACTGAGCTTCTCTGAGCTTCAATAAATCATTTATAATTATATTCGACCTACTATCTTTTTATATCTCTATCTATCTATCTATGATGTCTCTATCATTTATGTATCCTATCTATTTAATGGAATCATACAGGTGAAAGAGAGCATGTGTACATCACAAAACACTATTCTTATGATAGTAGTGTTATTGTCAATTAGTTCAAACAAATGTGTACATGCACAAACAAACATGCATCCATGCATACATTCATGCGCATGCATGCATACATATACAGCCACACCCACGGCACCTCAAGGAACAGAGTTCTCAAGACAAATGAATCAAAGCACACACTTAAAAGTTCCATGTCAGTCAAGAAAGATTCCATTTTATCCTGATAGGGGTATGAAAAAGGTCAACTATTGATTTAGGTTTCTAAGAGAAGACACAAAATAAAAAGTCCTTTCTGAAAATATTTATTACATTTTGCTTTCAAACAGGGATTCTATATGGAGCAGAGATCTTTCGAAACCCACAGGATGGCAAAGATAAAATGGCCCAGCTTATAAATACGGACCTAGGATCTATTCTACTTGTCCCTGTGACCTTTAATACACAAAATGAAAAACTATATTTAATACACAAAATGAAAAACTATATGAGAAAAGAGAAGCAATCAAAAGCTTTATGTAATCCATATATTAAAATATGTGGCATGTTTTATGTTTATTTACATAAATGTTTTGCCAAAGCACTTTTATGTAGAGATATTACTACATAAAAGATCAGTGCTTTCTTTTTCAGAAGCAGGAAACTTTAGACTAATCTTCCCAGACCTTAAGTGCCTCTCTGCTCCTAAATGAAGTGTTTGCATGAACACATTAATGACTCCTGGGTGAAATATTAGAGATGACTGTGACACTAGAGAGGAAAGGATTTTGGATCAGAATTTCACCTAATCCTCAAATGTATAAACTGACACTTGGAATTTTTACTGACAGTAGCAATTCCTAAATATCTTTATGATGGTGCAGAAGCATTCTGTGCTTAATTCCAGTCTTTACTTTCATGTTCAAGTATTTAAGGCTACTCTGGACTAGTAAGCTCGCAGGAGTTGTAAAAGATTTTAAGTCTCTAGAATATGTTCGACTTTATAAAAGCATTATTAGAAATCAGAGGTATACCTGAACACTACCAAAAATGATCTGTTGTTTGTTTATTTACTTGTTTACTTGGTATTTTGGGCTAAATGCCAAGCAAAGAAGCAGACTGATGCATAGAGTTGGTATAGAATCAGCTAAATCTTTTTTTGCATCTCAAATATGATACTTTCTAGTTGAGGGACCTAAGACTTGTTACTTAATCTCTATGAATCTCAGTTACATACAATATGAGAACCACAGTAACTGTCTCAAAAGATACTCATGATGTTAAATGAGACCACCAATATAAATGACTTCTATTGATATATTCTTACTTCTCTTCAAAGGATTAGGGTGGACAAGGTTTGTTTTTATTAAAGGATGATAATAAACTTAACCCTCAAGATGCACTATAGCCCGGTAGCTACACATTGCCTTGGGTTCAAATCCTGGCTCTGACATAAACCAGCTGAGGGGCCTTGTGTGAGTCAGTTAACCTTTCTTTGTCTCAGATTCCTCAGTTGTAAAATAGGATAACAATGAGACACCATATTGTGTTGCTTGAAGAAGTTAATGAGTTAATACCTATAAAGTACCTACTATATTATTATTTTGAAGTACTCTTTATGTCATAGTTTATTCTTACTATATAACTTTTTATAGTAATAAATGATGCCCTTGACTCTGCATGTTACTTCTTAAAGTAGATTATCAAACTGTGAATGAATTCAATTTCTCTGGGTCTTATCTTTAAGGTAGATAGAGAAAACAGATGTTTTGTGAACAAGACCAATTCCAGCTCTCAAACATTTCTGATCTTCCTTGTCTCTTTGCAACTAATGCTTGGGTCTTGATTGTATTCCCAGATATAAGTGCCAATGCTGCTAAATCCCAAACTGGCCAAGTCCCAAATTGCCATACAAAGCCCAAAAATGAAGCTCCGAACTGCTTGAACAAATGTTCATCTTTTTATTCTAACTCCCACTAAAAGGATGATAGGGCCAGTAAAATACAATGATGTTAGTCATTTACACTTTAATTAAAATGAGGATTTGAAAGCAGACTTTGATGAATGTTACGGAAGAGAGCACAGGGGCACTAAAGGTGTGAATGGAGCATAGATAATGCCATGGATTGGAGAGTCAGCCAAAAGAGAAGGCTGGAGAGGAAGGTGTGATCCACTTACTACTCATTTCCATACTTCTTTGAAGATAGCCCTGTGAGCAAGAATCAACAATCCATATTGCCTAGGCCGATGAAGAGGAGAAAGCACAGATCAGTGTTTCATAATTGCATTGCTGTTGTGACATATCAGTTCTACATTTTACTACACTAATCTCTCTTTTTAAAAGTGTGATACACATCCACATCAAAAAATTTCTTAAATTATATAAGTGTGTATATACATGTATGTATGTAGATGCATCTTTTTATTTATTTATTTATTAACTATTCAACCATATTCACTGAATGACTACTATAAGCCTTCTTCTAGGAACTGGGGATACTCCAGTAGATGTGGCAAACAAAACGTCTTGCTTCTTAGATGGAAAATTGAAAAAAAAAAAAAAAAAGAGTAAATTCTATTTACTAAGCTATCTTAGATGCTTTGAACAAAAGTCAGTAAGGAAGAACAGGGTTGTGCTTTTATATCAGTGGTCAAGTAAGATTTCCCTGATAAGGTGACATTTGAGTCAAACTATGGGGCAGTCTGCTATGCCATAAGCCTGCCTGCTCTGGAGCGTTTCAGGCATAAAGAATAGTAAATTAAAAAACCTCGAGTAGGGTGCAGGCCTGACACTTCTGAGAAACACTGGAAATTTTTGGAAACCTTCATGATAATTTTAGCTATTGCTCTGAAGTGTCAACAGAGCAAGAGTGATACACAGTCGGTGCTCTGATATATTTGCCCCCTTACTCTAGATACATGAAATTCACCCAAACATTATTTATAATCTCTGAGAGAGCTGTTTTAAAAAATATCATACAAAGTAATTTGTTCAGTCCAATAATATCTAACCCACAGAGTGTTTAAGCAGAGAGAGAAAAAGCTCAATGCATCTGCTATTGTGCTGTGTGACTTTGTGCAGGCTCCTTAGCCTCTCTGACATCAGTCTCCTCACTCATACAAAGAAAAAGAGTGGAATCTGTCCCATGTTTGTCACTGAGTTGTTCTAGCCTTGGGTTGGAAAGCACTTGATGAAGAATCACTTGCCATACAAATGGAAAATACTTTGGTAAAGATCTCATTTGGTCTGTCAACTTCATTTATCTGAGAGATAGCTACATCTTTAGAGGGAAGCCAACATGTATTGTTTAAGACAAATCAGATACTACACCATCAATATACCAAGCTCATATATTTTACTTTTAGAAAAGATCAAAGGCTCTCGCTCAGAGTCCATTTATTCATTTCTTAAGGGTAATTTTCATATTCTTAAATACACAGTTTCCTGGTACTATGAATGGTTGATTTCGACTTTGAGATGGACGCCTCTTTTAGTTATGTTGCATTAGTTTGGACCTACTTGCACACTCTGGATGATAGACAATTGTCAGTAAAGTTATCTGCATATGTAAGGAAAAGAATAAATTTGTGATTAAGGTAGAAAAGAATCCAATCTATGGTGGAAAGATCCCAGCTTTGGAATAACTTAATCATGCATGTATGTATGTGGGTTCAATAACTTAATCATGGGTTCAGAGCCAAGACTATCGCTAACAATTAGAATCACATTGAACAAGTCACTAAATGTCTAAGCTTCCATTTTCTGTCCTTGGAACTGGAGTTAATGATAAAAGTCTTTCATGGTTGGGAGGACTATTAGGAAGGAATAATGTAGAGGAGAACTGGTGAATTTCATGGCATAGTTCCTTTCATTTCCTTTACTGCCCTAAACATGACCCAAACCTAGGCCCTTGGGCTCCACAAACTTTGATGTGCCTGGCACAAAACTGTGTCTTGAAAAAAGGAGGCATTCTTAAGTAACTGCATTAATGTATGAATAAATGAATCCATGAATAAATGAACAAATAAAGATATTTATAAATCAACCCATCAATTAACTATACAACCAAGCTCGCAAGTCCTTACAAATCACGAAGGAAGATATAATACCCCTTTATCATATCTTCTCTTGCCAGATACTAAATGATGGTCCTATTCACGACTGCAGTTCGAGAATCTATCTTATCTTTATAGCTAGGATCTTAATTTAGTAGGCATAGCGATAATATCAGGCTGAGAAATGTGCTCTTAGGTATTCTGGCAGAAGGCAGGAACTCATTTTCTTTAGACCAGTGCTTTAGTTTAAGTCACAGTTATTCATCTTCTTTTATAAGAAGGAATTCATTTGTCTTCAGGAGACAGATGTATCAAGCCATCGGGTGTTTCTGCCAATCACCTCCTGCCAAAGCCCTGATGTTTTATTTCATTAGTGTAGGCACTTTCCATTAATTTGGATACTGTTTAAGAGTGTTAGTTCCAATGGACATTGTTTTTTTGGCTCTCCTATTTTGAAGGGCTATTTAATACATTACTGCAATGAGTTGACCCCTTGCCAAGAAAGAAGCAGTGCCACCCAATTCTAATCCGTTTCTGACAATACGATTCTAATGTGTGGCCCGGTGATATGTTTATTGTGCTATACCTGGAATAAACAGAAATAAATCTGAAGAATTCTATTTGCTCAGTAGAGAAGACTAAACAAAACATATCACGCAAGTGTTTTCCCTCCTGCCTTTCTTTCTTCCTTGCCTTCCCTTCCTTTTTTCCTTCCTATCTTTCTTAAAAATAAGAAAAAAAGAGTATTATACTATATGCCAACTATAATAGACATTGTTGATGCCTAAAAATGTGTATCCTTATGCCCACCCTTTCTAGTTCCCAAGTGAACCCCAAGTTTATTCAGAATCTACCGTCCTCCATGCAACTCTCCATGAAGCCTCAAAGAATGGGTCCTGACTCACCTGAGGCAACTATGATTGTCTCATTTCATTTGCTAGTGGTTGGTTTGGACATAGAATTTTAGGAAATGAAACATAAGGGAGGCTTAGTGGAGATTTCTGGGAAAGTTTTCTTTACTTTGAAAAGACTCAAAGAAGAGATAAACTTTTTGTCCTGCCCTATGTCATGTCTGGATATGATGCAACAGCTGTCGCAATCTCTTGTGAACAAAGGGGAGTTTGACTAAAGACAAAGCTGACAAATGAAGAACAGTAGAGCAAAAGGATGGAAAGATGATTGTCCTTGACACTGGTATTGAACCACTGACATAAGTCGGAATCCCTCTTTCTCTGAACTTCCTGTTCTATGTGAAAACAAAGTTGCTTACTTTTTAAGCCAAAGAGATGATCTATTGTTAAAAGCTAAACCAGGTTCTGGGTGGAACATCAATAGGGTATATAATTCTGTAATAGGATTAGTCCTTTAAGAATTCAAGAATGACCAAGTGAGCTGCTTTGTATAGTTAGTTAAATATTACAGTGATGTGCTTATCTCCTAAGAATAGCAGTGCTGAACACCACAATTCATTTGTATCATGCTTCACAGTCTCTAGATGAATCTTTCATCCTCACGTACAATTATAATGGTGGGAATCTTTTCCAGTGGTGCACTCAACTTTCTGGTCCTCAAGTTTGTGTTTGAACCCAATCTAAATGCTCAGATACTTGTATGAACTTGCCTTACCCATAGTTGGGAGTTTGAGAAATAAAAATCCATCTCAGAAACAATCTCTGCCTAATTTCCCCAATAATTTCAACTCAAATTGGTTT
This sequence comes from Rousettus aegyptiacus, assembly GCF_014176215.1. Taxonomy (NCBI): domain Eukaryota; kingdom Metazoa; phylum Chordata; class Mammalia; order Chiroptera; family Pteropodidae; genus Rousettus; species Rousettus aegyptiacus. Next base: position 103,967,092 of record NW_023416308.1, read on the forward strand.
CTCAGTTTTTTCAATACACATTTGGAGAGTGATAATTTGAATTATCCAATTATAACATTTTTATGTATATTACATTACTCTCTATATATGTATATATATATGTATATAATTTATTTCATGTGTGTCTTAAATTTTTTTTCACTAACTAGAATTTAAAATCACTTGGAGTGATTCCTATATTCTTATAAGAAATAAAAAGCTTCTTACAGAGAAAATGTTCAATCATATTTTGTGACCAGTTAAGTTATCAAGCAGATGTGGAAAATAACAACAATCTAAACACTGTTTTCCTTCAACAATGAGTTTTTAAACTTATTTTTAATTAAGCCTACAATTACATTTCACTGTAACCTAAATCTGTTCTGAATAAAAAGAGTAAAAAGTCTGGATTCTTTAAACTCTTCTTTACTCAAAACTCTTCTGCGCATCTTACGCTGAAGGAGATGAAACAGAAATCAGGAAGGAGTAGTTCTCCTGCTGCAGCTGAACTTCTCTACGTCAACAATACCTCTAGCAACCAATATGTCACCATAGGAATTAACCAAGTCCACACAAAGATGAGAAGAAGGAAATGATGATAAATAGCTAAACTGTATCAGTCACTAATCATGTGCCAGGCACTGCTACATTCTTTAGCTTCTTCAATCTTCATAATACCTTTCTGAGTTTCATCTTCTTGTTATCTCTATTTTGAAAATGAGGTAACCAAGAGACAGGAAGTTCAGTGACATGCCCAAGTTCTCACAGCATACAAGTCGAGTGTCAGAGCCAGAATTTAAGGAAGAAGGCTACACCTCAGCCTGCATACTAAATATTTCCATCTCCCAAAGTGCCCTGTTCTCCATATAGGTGAGAGAACTACAGAAATAAAAGAACTCTTGTCTGTGGAACATTCCTGAGAGATGACAGGGATGAACATCAAAGACCATCATTCGTGTAACCAAACTGCCGCGTACATATAACCGATTGTAACGGAGCAGCCTATGAATAAGCAATTATCGACATGTATCTCCTTTCTTCTCTCCACACATCACTATTTTTAAAATTAAGTCTGCCTCTTTCCAAAAGATAACCAGAAAAAAAAAGTGAAATGTAGTCGTAAACAAAACAATTAACAAAATACATAAAGAAAACAATTCTTTAAAAGATATTATGTAGTAGATTCAAAAAGAAGGAAAAGAACACAAAATGTTACTGGTAAAAGAGAAGAACAAATTAAAGTTTACTGAAAGTTTTTTCTCTCCCATAATAAAGTACCCTCAAAACATGCAGGTTAGGATCAGGTTCTATCAGAAGAGAAGACCATTTGTTGTGGATAATGTATTTTCCAGTGGTGAGGAGAAGCCAGCAGAGGACATGCTTCAGTGGGGCAGTGAATTATGTGTGACTTTGCTAGGAGATTACAGAAACCACTTTCATCTTGCCTAAAGAACATTTAGTAAGATTATAGATCTGGGTGATAAAAATAGGTTTCGAAGGTTATGAGATATGGGAAAAGTACGATGCAAACAGGTTCAATTATTGTGAACATATCTTGAAAACAGAAACCATCTGCACATATTGCTAGAAACAAATATTCTATGCAGTGATGAATCTGAAGAAAGAAATTTTTTTGAAATCTTCAACATATGCTCAACAAATTCAGCCATTCAAGCCACCCACCAGGGGGCAGGGGGCAGGGGGTGGGGTGGGAAACCAAACCAAAAAAATAAAGAAAAAAGATAAAAACAGAAAACAAAAATACAAGAAATGAAACTACATAGCTCCCTAAATACAGTGAGATCTTAATAATATCAAAGTGTTGACTGCACCTAATTACTAAAGTAGTAGCGATGATATTAGTTTCTGAGGCAAACAAGAAATAAAACAGTTATTAAGAGCACATGTTCTGTGCTAGACTGAATTTCACACTGCTATGGGCATAGGATCAGTGATTGTAAAGAAATTTTATGACTGAGTTGCCTGTAGGAATGAAGATAAAATTGGTACGTTATTTAGAGGATTAAAGAAGTGAATATGCGCTGATAGGCAATGCATATGTTCTCTCCATATCCATTCTCTCCTGCTTCCTTTCAGTACCTCTAAACCCAGCTGCTCTGTTGTCCAATTTCAGGGCTCAACATCATGTCATAACCTACAGAAACAGTAATCCCAGGAATCACTCAACAGTGGTCTCATCCCTACATTTCAGCACAATACATGGCTGTGCAGATAGAGTTTGGATTCCTCTTCCTCCATGAAGGAAAAGGCTATTCATGTGACTAGGTTCTGGATGATGGAATGTGAGCACAAATGATGTATGTGGCTTTGTGGTCACATTTATAAACAAAGCTGCCCACCCTACAGTCTCACATGTGGACATGGTTTGGGAGAGTCAACACCACACAGCTCAAACCAGACAGAATGGAGAACAGCCACATAAAAAGAACTTGGGACCCGGGAGAATATGGTGAAGACATTCGCCCCAACTGCCTAGTCTCACCTTTGTTGTCAATGAGAGAGAAAAATAAAATCTAGATCGTGCTTGATCCATTGTGCTTTAGAACCCTGTATTATAACAGCTTGCTCTATTTCTTGTTTAATACCTAGGTGTAAAGAACTTAGAACCGTGCTTGCCATATAGTACACTCTCATTAAATGTTAGCTACCAACTCGCCAAAGTGAAAGAGCCAATATTTGAAAACAGAGAGCACTGTGTTTCTCTAAAGTGGATGTTCCTTCCTTTTCTGGGAGAGAACGCTGCCTCCAGCGCATGAAGACTGAAAAGGCAGAGCTATTTGCTGGAAGCATGTCATGCCGTTTGCCAGCACTTTCAAATCCTTATAGTTGAAGAGGTTGTTTTTCCCCACATTCCCCAATTTTTAAAGCTATTCTCAATTCAAAATTATGATTAAAGAAAATTGGTTTCAAAGTTAACTTGCTGAATAACTTTAAATTCTTTAACATGCATATTTCCGACTCACTCATCTTAGCTACCTCATAAAACACAGTGCAGTGAGAAAAATAAGGGCCAAAAAAGAACGACCTGCATATTCCTCAAGCTGAATTCTCTGTTAGCTATAAAGGACTCGTAGTCTTTGGACCATAAAAAGCACCTCCCCCCGCCACCCCACTTCTTTGCTGATGAATACACCCAGCCTCCCTTTGATGAGCCGGTTCTGCTACCTGATTTGGATGGGGACTCCTGTATTATTCTTTTGCTCCTCTCAGCTCTTAATCTGGGCAAAACTGCCAAGAAGAGGAATTTTGTCTTCAGGATAAATTGTTTTTGCTATTTCAGAATCTGTTCTCATTCCCCTTCCAGTCCAGGGAAGAGGGGGGCGGGGCACTTTTCGCATCTTTTTCCAAACATCCAGTTCCTCCTCCAAATCTGCTTGCCTCTTCAGAAATTCACAGATTTGAAACATACACAGACGATCTATTACTATGTATACGGCATGACTGATAAATTACTTCAGGGAAACAGAAAAACACTGTCCAGTATTGCTTTATAATAGTGAATAAAATAGCTGAGGGTCAGGGTCTCATGCCATACATTTAAAAGGGCAGTCCAAGAATTTTTCGTTCTTGGAACAATTGGGAAATCTGTTGTTTTGAAGGGAAAATAGAATGAAATAAAGCTTTCTTTCCCTCACCCTTGCATCTCTAGCACAATTAATGCTTTCTCTTTTCATTCTCCCATAGCACTCTGTGCAAAATTCTATCAACATTTCTTCCATTGTACCATAAATATCTGCTCCCATGTCTTTTTCCCTGAGTAGACTCTGTTGGTCTGTCTTTCATTATTCTTTTGGCATGACTGATCTCATTACTTTGGCTTTTTACTTCACTTCATGTATTTCATGCTCATGCTTTGCAGTGTCACTTTATTATTGCACCTGTTGAAGTAATTTAAATGTGCCTTGAGAATATACATAATGTTGGAAAACATTTTTCAAAGTGAGCATCACAGATTTAGACAGTAATAAGGGGCTTCAATTTGGCCCCGCTCTCTAAACCTTCCACAGTCTAACTATTCCGTTATCTCCTTTTGCAACCACAAAGTGTCTCGAATTAAAAACTGCACTTTAACTGAAGTCACAACCAATGAAGAAGATTGGCTTGTTCTCCTCTCTGGAGGATAGATGGAGCAGGTATTAAATATTTCAGCAAAACTCAACTTCTAACAGCATTAATGGTGCCATTTGGCACCAACGCATTGTCAGGAATTAAAATCTGAATGGTAGGGTTTAGAGCAAGAGAAAAAAAAACATATTAATAAAACTCCGCTCAGGCACACAAGTATGTGGTCCTCATTTGACAAGAGAGATTATATGAATATATAAATTAACCATTAGAGTCCACCCGCTAGGATTCTGCACAATTCATGGTGACTTGAGTTGCTGCAGGGACAACAATAAATCTAAATAAATTTATTTGTTTGTAGGATGAGAAGGAAGAATTTGACAGACTTTTAAACATATGTAGATAGTCCATGTCTACATTTTTAAAATGGTTCATACAATATTTCAGTAAAATTGTGGGGCACATTTTCCAATGTGTCTTTGTAAATAATAATAATAATAATAAACTGCCTCAGACAAGTTCTATTGCAGCATTTCCCAAGGCACCATCTAAATTCTTTGGTCTGTCATGTACTATAGTGAATACGGTGTTGCCCGAAGTACCATAAATGGAAAAGGAAGAAAGAGACATTTATTGAATCCCATGCACAGGTATCTTATGAAATCCTTAAAACAACTCTCTAAAACTACTTTATAAGTCCCAATTAAAGATTAAAAAACTGACTAAGAAAGGATTTGTGAATTGCCCAATAGAATCTAGCTGGTAAATAATGGAGACAGGATTTAGCCAGAGATGACTTTGTCTATAATACCCACGTTTTTTCTATTGCCTTACATTGGTTGATTTAAATTTCATTTCGGAATGTTAAATTTTAGAGTGTGAACCATTTCCCCTCTGTCCAACACAAACACATACCATTCTTATTCTCCTCTCTGCCAAGGGCCAGCTTATGTGTTAGCGTCAACCTAAAACCTTCCCTTTCTGATCTTGTATGTTATAGCATGTACTGCTTCTATTATACAAATCTGCTCTTCAGAACATACTATCTTCGAGAGCTTGGGTAACTAATCATGTCTTGGAACTAGTTTTGTGTTCTCAGAATATAGAATTCTTAACCTACAAAATATGTCAAATTTCCTTTATGCACTCAATGGCATACACAATTGTGGCTCTTAATAACTATTTAATCAAAACTTGTTAATTTACTAGGTTATTACAATTGAATCATTAGTGAGTACTTCACTTTCCATATTAGAGCTGCTTCAATGTAGTCAAGTGCAAATATGTTTTTTTTTTTTTTAAATAAAGTTATTGTGCTTAAATAAGGTGCTTAACAGGACCTTGTGGGAGCCTCTGTTTAAAACTAATAATTGTACCTTCAGTTATGTTTAAGTCTGAATTTTGAAGTACAGACAGTTTTAGACTTACAATGATTTTACTTATGATTTTTTTCAACATTATGATGGTGCAAAAGCAATATCCATTCAGTAGAAATTGTACTTCAAATATTGAAGTTTGGTGTTTTTCCAGGCTAGTGACATGAGGAATAATATTCCCTTACAAAGCTGGGAAGTGGCGGCGAGATATTTTGCCCAGCTGTAGGCTAATGTAAGTGTTCTGAGTAATTTTAGGCTAGGCTAAGCTACTACATTTGGTAGGTTAGATGTAGTGAATGCATTTCTGACTTCAAATATTTTCAACTTAACTATGGGTTTACCAGGACATAACCCTATTCTAAGTCAAGAAGCGCTTGTATTAGGTTTGTTTCAAATGGGAGAACTGTAAACTGAATAGAAAGTAGGGAAATATACAATGAAGTTCAATGAAAATAATGTGAGTTTTGTATGCCAGAAAGTGTGACAGACTCCCTGTTATCTCCAGGAACATATTTAACTCTCTGTAATTATTGTCTTTCTGCTTTATAAACTCCCCACTTCAAACCTGCATTGATTTCTCTGTCCCTCTTCCATCTGGAGGTGAAATCATGTATAGACAGCAAGTCAAGAGAAAGAAGGGAAATCGGTCTTTTAAGAAAAAAGCAGAGTTTCCTAGCCAGCAAAAGACCCTGCACCTTTGTTGTACCACCAATTTTCCATATAGCACAGGAAAGAGCAAGAATATCTTTCTGGAAGGTATGATAGTAAATGCAAGACATTATATATATATGCATGCTATGGTCTAGATTTGAAGATAGTTTGTTGCATTTAAATACATAAAATAATTAGCATGTTAATTAGAAAGTTATTTAAAAATTAAACTCTCCTTGTATTTGAAAACCGTCTTATATGTCAGATGACAAAATAAAACTGTCATGGAGGTTAAGGGACAATACAATTTAAGAGATTTAATTTAACAGACTACTTCTTTTAAACTAGGTTTCACCATATTGCCTTAGCAGTAGAACTGGCTCTGATAAATGTTAATGTAAAATGAAAATAATAATTAAACCTTTTTTTACTCCCTGAAAAAAAAAAAAAGGGAGTAAGGGTGGGGAGGAAAGGGAGAGGGTGGGGTCTTATCCTAAGACAGATCTTAGGAGTGAGGTCCTTTGAACACAAACAGTGCTTTTTATATGGCTGATGACTTGTCAAAGTACCTAGTACATACCTTTGTACAATGAGAAACTAATACCATTAACTACTGCAGTCAAAAACACTTCAGAGTGAGTTACAAGAGGGTCATGGGCTCACGTTGCATCATACACCTTTAATCTGAGAAGACTTGGGGAAAAAAATCAAGATGCTTTCTAAATTGAGTACAAAACAAATCATTTTTGTGATTCTGAGTTTATATTAGGAAAATGTTCATGATTTTACATTTTTATGATTTTATATAAAGCTTCAAAATTCATAATGAAATTATATTATTCTAAATAATATCATATATTTAAAAAAGAGAACATGGAGAAATATCGAAGATATAAATAAACATCCTTTAGGAAAAACTAAGATTTTCAGAGCCTGGATTAGAATTTAGATAACATCAAACTGTGGCACTGGCAAAGAGATCGTTAAAAATATGACTTTCAACACATGGACCTTTGGGACCCACTTGGAGAGTCTATTTAGAGCCGTGATCATGAACATGGCTATATGTACTTCAGGATCACTTATGGAGCTTTTGGAAACATGCTCATATGCAGGTCCCATCCCTGGAGAGCCAATCAGCAGGTGAAGCTCCTGTACCGAAAAGTTTAAATTTCCTCAGGAGAATCTTATGCTCAACAGAAATTGAGAAGCACTGGTTTAGAGAGTCCTAGGGAGAATCACTTAAGAATCTCACTTTACCAAGCCCTGTTGTTTCCAACTCTTTTTAAACCTATTTTGAATTCTGTATTTTTCAGCTTTCACCTTCTGAAGGATGAGCTAATATTGGTACTTAAAGGCTCTGTGTTTTAGAGAGAACCTGAGCTTTTAGGCCTCAAATAGGATTATTTTGAATTTGTTTAAAATCTACAGCTGATGTTGCTATCTCAGAGAGTTGTCAGAGTCTCATCCCAGCTGTACCTCTCATGCTACAAACGTGATATTTCTCACGACGAGAATAACAATAGTACATAACAGTCAAGTCAATATAAAATATCTGTTTAGCTTAAAAAGAGGGCCACGACAAAGGATATGTTGAAAATATTATAAAGAATAATAGTAGCAAACATGTATTGATTTCTTATTATGTGCCAAATAGTATGCTAGATGCATGCTCTTTTTTACTTAATGATAATACCATGAAGTATTAAACTTATACCCATTTATAGCAACTATTATTATACCTATTTGCTATTATCTCCATTTATGATAATGAAAGCAATATTTAGTAAAAATAAGTCCTAAAAAAGCTTGTAGTGATAGCATACGACCACGATTAAATTCAAAGTCTATCTTACTTCAGTCTTGCTCTTAAATATCTCACTGTACCACTTCAAACTATTGTCACTACCCTATAACGACAAAATCAAACTAACAAAATCTCACCTTTTCTTTCTCCTTTATTTAACCTAAGATCTGTTTCATTAAATATTACACAGTAAATAGTAAAGTTGTACTAATATAAAATAGGTTATTGATATAAAGCCTTAATTTTGTGTACTCCGAGGGACATAAATTTCTTACCCTTGCCGCATTCCAGGAGTAAAAGATCCCTGAATAGCAAGTTTCAGAGAGTCAGAAGAGGATCGAAGGCAATACGTATATTTGAGGCAGATCCTGAAACATCTGGCTAAGAAATTCCCTTTCAAACCTTGGAATTCCTTCTTAGACTCTGTATCTTCTGAAAGAACCAGATATGCATGATGACCCTCAACTTCATTCAGCCTATAAACAGTCAGCGATCTTGTTCGTTGCTGCTGTAGACCCACAGGAAACTATGTAGACATAGGAAACTAACCCACATGTGGGGCTTCTACTGTAAATCCAAGGACTCTCCTGAAAAGGCAAGTCTTATGTCCTCTACCTCCTATTCCACTCAGCAGCCAAGCTGATGGTCTATGCCCACTGGAGGCGATGAGGAGAGAATGTATTCCTTTAGGTGGATACATAAATCAGACCATTTGTTCTATTATGATAGCCCTAGCTCTCCAACCCAGTTAAGGGAAGCACTGCAGTCACCATAACAGTTTGCTAGAGATGCCGTAACAAAATACCACAGTCTGGACAGCTTAAATAATGGAAATTTACCTTCTCACAGTGCTGTAGGCTCTAAGTCCAACATCGGCGTGTCTGTAAAGTTGCCTTTTTTTGAAGCGTCTCCTTAACTCACAGATAGCCACCTTCTCATTGTTTTCTCACACACACTTTCCTCTTTGTGCATGCACGTCCATTTCTAAATTTCGTCTTATTGTAAAGTCACCAGTCATTATGGATTAAGACCCACCCTAAAGACCTCATTTTAACTTAACTACTTTCTAAAGACAATATCTTCTAATAGTCACATTCTGAGGTGCTAGAGCGTCAAAATCTCAAATTACGTCTTGTGTAATACAACCTCCTTCTATTCTGTAGTTCCTTCAGGACACAACTCAGCCCATAATACTCGCTTTCTTTTGAAAAAAAAAAAAACAATGAGTCTCGTATATTTTATTCTACTCTTTCAACCAGCCCAAGAACCCAAATTCTTCTTATGATGAAGCAGAGGTAAAGAGGAAAAGGGAGGGACTATTGACTTTTATTTTCACACAGTTGCTCCCTGCACAGTTGATCGGTAGCTGGAAATTCAATAATCAAAGGTTTCCGCTACCACTGGGTCTACAGCTGCAACTACCAAGATCATTGACTGTTTATAGGCAGAACGAAGTTGAGAGTTATCATGCATGCCAGTGATTTTGATCACAGTAGTGTATACAAACAATCTGGGTAAGCCAGCTCTAATGCCTTTTCTATTTTTTCCTTCCTCAATAAGGTGGCTAATGGGAAAAAGCTGAGCATAATGACCTTGGAGCACCTATGGTAAGCCAGGTGTTATCACAGAGGCGTAAACCCTCTATTTGAGAAACCTTTCAAAAATCCTAAGTGACCTTCATACATGAAAGTGTTGGAAGCATGTTAGGTTACCCCAAAATAATTTTCATCAACATTTCCACCCCCAGTTCAACCCAAATAGATATCCTACCTAAGGAAAAGCAACCAGCCTGCCATTCCAAAACCAGTCCCCATGGGACCCCTTCCTTTCCAGCAGTCTATAAACCCTAAGCCTCTCGTATATAAAAATTCTGTAGTTTCCTCTGCTTTACCATCTGTTTGCAGCCTTTCAACAACACTGAATTTGGGAGAGGCAGCAGAGCAGCTGCCTTTTACAGATCAGGAAAGAGGGCTTCCGAAGAGTTAAATGCCTTTCCTTAAATTACAGGACAAACAGTTTGAGAATAAAAGTTAAATTTCTTCCCTTATTAACTTTAAAAGTCTATGGAACAGACAGGATTTCATAACTAGCATACAGTGGTAGTGGTTACCTTACCATATAGCAGGCATTTGATATCAAATACTCTCAGGTCCTGGTTCTAGCTTCAGCTGCCTCAATGAATGTAGCTTGGGATATCCCGATTCCTCAAGCTACTAAAACAATATTTCTCTAAACCTTAAATCTCTTATTTGGATATGACACATTCATTCTTCACTTCTACCAGCTCTAAATGTAGACCCTACTTTTTCAGCGTGGGTGCGGTTACACAGAGATCTTATAGCTAAGGACACTTTTGTGGCTGACACATATGGACATGATGGTGGATGTTGACGGATTCATATCTTAACTGTATCCCAGACCCTGGAAATCATATGACAGCACTGCATTTGATCACATCCCATAATCTGATAAACTAGGAATATACCACAGTGTGCAGGACATTTGCTTTATCTCCAAACTTATTTAGTTATTAATATAATTTCAGTCAGGTTAGCATTAATTCCTATTCTGAAAGGTTATATCTAAAGTTCAGTGCTATAAAATATCGTTAAAAACCTTAGCATGACACATCGATCCATGTCTGCACACTGCAGTGGGCATCCTTCAAATTGAATATCGAGTGACACAGATATACTGAGGAGTTTCAGAAAGTAGAAGTTGCCTGAAAGAAATGCAGCCAATAACGAGAATATATTTTAAGATTTCCATGAGAAAGTAGCCAGTTGATGGTTATTTTATAGTTAATATTTTTCTCTATTGACCTCAAAAAAAGCAAACAATAAAAAAAGTTCATGCACAAAGAACCCAGTTCTCTATACTAAAAAAAAATATATATATATATATAAAATGAATATCAGGAAATATAATGGACTCAAACCTTCCTTGCTTGATACATCCATATCTGATTCAAAAATCAAAGCCTATGATAAATATATAAAAGGATTTTTGTGAGTTCTGGCTTTGTAGATGATCCAGGTAAATCTATTCTAAGAATCACCTATCATTTAACCAAGATTCATGGACTACATTCTGTGAACTTCCTGAGATGACTGAAAAATTGCATATGTAGAGGGGGAAGGGTAAAAGGCCCATAGCTTTTACTACATTTATAAGATATATACTACCGAAAGAGAAAGAATAATTGTTCCCAGGCCTGTTCAAACATTAGTGCATCAAAAATAAAATAGAATAAACAAAATAGTTGCTAGAGAGAAATCCTACTTTTAATGAAACAACTTTCTTCAGTTCAAAGTCTCAACCAAAAATCATCTTACAGGAAAGCAAGTTGTATTATTAAGGGATTAATTAAATTATTCAGATCCCATGAACAGAGTGTACACCTAGGTCTGATTCATTCTCTTTCTCTGTCACTGCAAAGACATCAAATAGCATTAAACCCTCAAAGGGAAAATAAGATCACTGAATGATAATTTATCATTTACAAAGGGTTGTGTGTGTGCACATTCAAATCCTTTAACTCAAACTTGATAACCTGTATATAACAGTTTTCCTACTCTTAGACACAGATCTTACTTTGTGTCTTACATTTCTCTTGAATCTGCAAACTGGCCAAAGTAACCAAATTTATTTTACTTTGTAAAACTCTATTTTACTTTAATCGATTATTATACTACAACTGCAGAAAGATGTCAGGAGCTAAAATTTAGCAGTAAGTTCTCAAATGGAAAGCAATGTGAACATTTCTATAACACATGGTTCTTTTTTTTACTTTAATTTTTTAGTTGGGCTATAATCTTTGCTAAAGACATTTAATATAAAGGTATCTGGTTTTCAAAGAAATACGATTTTAAAATATCTTCTTGTTCAAATTATTGACTGAGCAACAATTATATTACACTTAATCCTAATTATAAGTACATTCCTTTTATAACAAAATAATATCATTCTTGTACAAATGTAAAATAACCTTTTATTACCCTATTATCTCCCATATTTCACTTATATTTTAATGAGTATAATACTGTTACATTATAATATCTGTACAGAAAAATAGCAGAAGTAGAATCCAGACTTCTAAATTGATTATCAAGAATTATATAGGCATATCTGTGTATATATACATATATATACACATGTGTGTATACGCATATCTGTGTATATGTATAAATATACATACACACATACACATATATAAATTTCCAATATTATTAAATGAGAGCTTTTTAAAATTTGAATGCAAAGTATTAGGAAAACTTGTATGTTTATATTTGTACTATAGGATGCTAAAAGGGAATTAACAATTATCAATTTAATTTGGCCCACCTAAGACGAACTCATGTGACTTTAGGTTTCTTCTTTCTGTCTCTGTCTCTCTCAGAACACATTTACAAATATAAAATGATTACACTCTAAAAAGTAGAGCTTACTGATTATTTTGGAAATTTTTTTCTTAAGCAACTAAAGACTAATGACTAACTTGGTCAAAACTAGTTCTTTGAGTTATACTGATTAAATCATATTTTTAAAACCAAGTGTTGATATGTTTTAAAACCCAAAGTATTGTCTTAAAACAGAAATGTATAGAATAATATAAAAGCATTATCAGACACAAAAATTCAAAATGTTGTGATATTAAATTTTGCGAAAGAAACATTTACTCAATTTCTTACAGGGATTACATCTTGCTTTAAGTAAGTTCCCAGGTTTAAGTGTTCGCCACTTCTCTTTTCTTTCACCATGAATTGAGTACCTACTCTATATCAAAGAGGTACACAAGCATAAGGCTAGCGCCCTCCATGCTCAGAATGATATGGGAAAGAGATAGTAAGCACATCATTACTAAATGATGCGATCAGTGCCCTAGTAGATGTGTGTATAAAGTTCTGGGGAGAGAACAACATGCACTACAACTAATGCTGCAATGGGAAGGTCAATTTATGCTGCCAATCAGTGCACATGATTCCATAAATGGAACAAAGAAAATGAACTGTCTTGAGGCAATGATGCTTACTTAGCTCAGGGATTTTAATAGGGGCACAGGGTACAGATAGTATAGAAAATCAAAGAATACACATTTAGTACATTTGTCTTTTAGTCCAATGACTATAGACAAGAAACTGAATTGCTCGAATGGGCTCCCAGAAAAGCCTCTTTTACAACAAATGCTGCTCTATTACGAACCACGTTCCACTCTATTTTATCATAAAATATTTTATCAGCTGTCTACTATTTGTAGGGATTTAAAGAACATCATGAATCCCTACATAAATGAGAAAAATGTCAAAATTAAAAAAGATAAACACGATTTTGTGACAAATGACCACCATACCTGTCATTCATTCTGGTTATTATGTGCTAAGGCAAAAAAATTGTATGAAGAATGAAACAAGGTAAGTGTGTTGGAAACAGAAAGAAAGATAGATTTTTCTGAAAACAGGTTGATGGCTCTTGATGCAGTGTGTTAAACTACTTCAGCTTCTGCCATAAGTTCCTTCCACTGGGAATGAGATGAGGATTTCCGCCAGGTATGCAGGCTTATTCTCCTCATGAAACTGGGTCTAGGTGGGCAGTGGCTATGCGAGCATCTGACATAAAACAGGTATCACTGACATCTCAGTTAGGCAGCCAAAGGGAACTCTCCAGGTAGAACTGACACCCTGGTCAGTAAGCTGGGGAAGGAGAACAAGAAAACATTCTTTCTGTAGTCATAAAGAATGAAATTCCTGTCTGATGCAGCTTCAGTGGGTCATTTGGCTGCTCCTCAGATGCATGAATACTTCTGAGAAACAGCATGATAGCTATCCAGTATGGGAAGTCAAAGGAGTTTTTTGGGGGAGGGAAAGATTCCTGTCAAGCCTCTGGCCACATCCAGGGCATCTCTTTTAATGAGTTAATATAAACCAAGTGCTGAATCAATGAATTCACCTACTTAATTTTGTAGTTAATTAGTGGATACAAGTCTGAAACAAAGTGCTTATCCTGAGGAATAGCCACACATACACAAAAGACCACTTTAATCTGGAAAAGGACTTGGCTAGACAGAGACAGGAGAGGAAAGGAATAAATTTGATAAGCAAGATGAAAAAGGGGACAGAGGGAGGAAAAGAAGAAGTAAAGAGAGGAAATAAACCATCCAGAATATCTGAGAAGGGGAACAAGGAAAATGCATTTCTGTTCTCCCTGACAAATGTAGTCCTGTTACCCACAAATAGCTCTATGAAACACTTAGACCTTAGAAAGAGAGAGCTAAAAGTAAAATTGCAGAGCATTCTAATCAAATGCCTCATTTTACAGATACAGAAGGCTGAGGGGGGGAGGTAATCTGCTTAGAGTCCCGTGGCCAAAGACGATCAGCACTGAACTGTTACCTTTGACAATGGCGTACAACAGTGGAAAAGGGCCATTACGAAGATGCTGCTGGGGAAGCTATGGCGAGATGGGCTCACATTTTCCATTTTACTCACAACTACCTGCTCAAGGTTTTTCCAGGGTTCTAATGTTTACATCATGGCAGTGTTCTAGACCACTGAACTACCGAAGTTAATGACAGACATGGCAGTCACGTGTCATAGACTTATGTGTGTATGTGTGTATGTGTGTGTGTGTATATTTGCTTTCTCTGCCCCCAAAATATGTAGTGCACGCGCGTACACACACACACACACAGTTATCTTGCCAAGTAATGACATTAAGAGAAATTCTGTAAAATACCATATACTATCATAATCATTCACCTTTTTAAAAAAGACATTTTGACCCTAATAAAATGACAAGGGGGAATAAAGCTCAGTTACTCAAATTATATAAATTTAATTTTGTGAAAAGCTCACTATGTTCTGTTTCTTTTCCTCTGTTCGTCATGACACCTGCCCATTTCGTGGATTAGCTTTGGGAACCAATGCTAAATATTAGAGTAATATGCAAACAGGGACAGGAGCTTTAAAACATTATGAGTAACAACTTCACTATGCTCCTTACAATTTTCACAGAGCAGGAAGTTGGAAAAAGAAACTCTTGCATGCACGCACATTTCTCTTGGTAAATCTAGTCATCATGTCTGCACTACAGGACACAGCTCTCTAAACAAAAGAAGCTGCCTTTACCCAGAGAAAGAAGCATGTTGCTTTGACTAAGGAGCTCCACGTCTCTGCTAAGCAAAGAGCCACAAGAAACCGGGAGCTCTGAATTACTGCTCTTCAGATAGCAGCTCTCTAAAGGGACCCTGTAGGAAAATCAGCAGAAGAGAGCTCCTTTATATCAGATGACACTACGAGGTGGGTGATCCTAATGGAGAAGGTCGCCTGGCCCCAAGTAGAGTGTATGAAGCCATTTATTAAAAAGATCAATGAAAACCTAATTAAAAACCAACACTGCTTAAAAAAAAAAAAAGTAAAAAAAAAGAGTAAAAAAAAAAAAGCTCAGCAGTTGGAAGCTTGTACTGGAAGACATAATATTTTTTCAATTACAGAGCACATGTTGGGTGTCCCCTATGTTTAAGGCATGGGGGAGAGGACCCAGAAGCAGTAAGACAAAGAGCTGCCCTCAGGGAGCCTTCACTCAAGGTGGAGAAACAAACAAAAGGCATAGAAAATAATTACTCATACAAAGCAGGATACAGCAAATGGAAAACAATGTGGCACAGCCAAGAAATACATACTAGAATTGAGAGAAAGCAAAGAGCCAAGATATAGAAGCCCTCTGGAGGAGTGCCAGGTTTCAGAGTCTAATGTTTATTCTACGAGTGAGGATTTGCTGGTAGAACAGCAAAGAAGCAGGACCTCTGGAAGATAAATAACTGGTGATGAAGATGGACTGGGAGGAGAATGGCAAAGCGGGGCATGATTATAGTTATCTGGGCCTGATTAGTGCTAAAAGCCTGAATTACGGTAGGAAAGGGGCATATTCTAGAGACAGTATAAAGCAAGGAGTGACTCTGTCTTGCCAGCCCCAAGGGACAGGAAGCAGTGGTTCAGATAGTATAAATGAGTAAGTCGCACCAAGCTTCTTCAGTTTGTTTTTTAAAAGCCTTAGATTTGGCGATAAAAAGCCAAAACTGATATTAAAGTCACTTCATATACTTTGAAGATAATGGTTCAAATATATAGTAAACAATAAGAAGAATTATCAGCTGTCAAACTGTGCCCAGAATCCAGAGTCTACTGCCCCAGTATACAGTTCTTTCTCCTTGCATCTTGAATCATAGAGAAAGATGAATGGCACATGTCTCTAGAAGGCCCATCAGAAGTCAAGTGGGAATTCAAGACACTGAGATAAGCTAATAGGGATCATGTCTGTGCGTGTGTGTACTCTTATATGTGCATGTAAGTGAGCAAGTGTTGGTGCCCACAGATCCCGTCATTGCAGTGTGTTGCGTCTGCTCTCCCCGCCCCTGCAGTGTCTGTCTTATAAGCAAAAGAAAATATGATGTGCCGAAGAATAAGGAGATTGATTTGGGGCACTGCCTCCTATCTGGTTCAATGCCCAGATGAGCTGAGAACAGCAATTTTGTTTAGTAGCTTCTTGGGAAAGGGAGCAAAAACAGTGTCCCAGAGCTATATCCCCTTCTGCCTCTCCCGCATGCCATCCTGGTGGGGAAGAGTAAAGAGTCTTGGGAGCTATGGAGGAAAGGGCTCAAAGTCCCTTTTCTGTATATAGAGGAGAGTATCTCTTGATGGTTACAACTGAGACAAGAAATATGTGGTACAGTTTTATACACTAAGTACATGATATTGGTACCATTACATCTTAAGGAACAAGGCTTGCCAACTACTCATATCTGTAGAAGTACTGAAAGTTCAGTTGCCAGAAAATCACCGGGATATGAAATGTTTCCTCACTCTTGCCCTCATATGACAAGCAGCAAAGCATGCTAAAACACCCTTGTGGTTTATCTGTGTTGATGTCTGGTGATTATATTTAAAATAAATGGCACAGGAAAAGCTTTACTTTCAAATATCCAGAGTTGTGGTTGGGCAGCTGCCCAGGGCCAAACTAGAGGCTGTAAAATATGAGAGATTATCAAAGCCAAGAAACCTAGGAAAAGAGAAAAGGCAGGAAAAATTAAAAAGCAAGTGAGAGTAGAGGAATGAAATATAAGTCTTTGTTGTTTTGATTTCTTCAAACTTAAAGTAACCAAATTTAAGTTTTGTTTGTTTGTTCATTTGTTTGTTTGTTTTTTAAGTGGTCTCATGTGAGAGGCAACACAGCACAGTAGAAAAATCACAGGGTGGACCAGTGCAAAGCAGAGTTCTGTCATTTATTAGCTCTGTGACATGGGGAAGCCACTGAGCCTGTCTAAGCTTCCCTTTCCTCGTGTTTAAAAAAAAGTGCTGACTTCCTAGTGGATTCAATATTATTACAAAGTTAAAGTATTTAGAACACTGCCTACACATAGTAGTCACTCAAAAA
Source organism: Rousettus aegyptiacus (assembly GCF_014176215.1). Classification (NCBI taxonomy): domain Eukaryota; kingdom Metazoa; phylum Chordata; class Mammalia; order Chiroptera; family Pteropodidae; genus Rousettus; species Rousettus aegyptiacus. Next base: position 103,984,420 of record NW_023416308.1, read on the forward strand.
ATACTATCTATTATTGGTATTTTTTCATATTATTGCAGTTTTTGTAAGGGCACAATGAAATAAAATATGTAAAACAACTCACTACAATTCCTCCCAGATAATTTAGGTGGTCAAAAAAATGTGTCTTCTTCATTGTTTTAACTTTTGAGGCTACTTTCCAAACTATATTGTTTTAATTTTCCAAGCTACTGCTCCACCAGTAGTTTTCTCTACAACAGCTTTTATGAGGAGTGTTATAAACTTGGTTTGATTCTCAACTCAGAGAGTGTCACTATATATTTGATAAAGTGTCTATACCATGCACAATCTGATACACACAATGTAAAGACTACAAAAGGGATAATTCCCAGTCCTTGAACTTGGTGAGCAGTCATGTGCTTTGAACAGATCTTAACATATACCTGGATTCAAAGCCCAGATAATTATTTCCCCCACTTTGTCTATGAAGAAGCAAAGGACATAGTGCCATATTACCTGGATCACTATCTCTAGGTAGGCAGAATGGAGAGTCAAGAATGGACTATGCCACTGCTGAGATCTTTACAGTGACAAATTAGGTGACATCAAAACCAGATGGAAGCATGCCCATGGCTGGTGCAGGTGAACAGGAACATGGGTGTTCAAGACAGTTTGAAGAACTTCTATTAACAAACTTTTATTGACCAAAGAGGTTCGTTTGGCTTTGCTTTTGTATACTTAATTCCAGAAAATGCTGTAAATTCCTTTTCAAAAACAGGAACCTACCTGTTCCTAAGAGGTAAGAGGAGCAATGCAAAAATAGCAATGAATGCAGCTGAAGTTGTTTCTTTGAAAAATTGATAGCTACATCCAGATGATTTGTAAGAACAAAACTCCTTAGATGATTATTAAAACTTCAATACCTAAGTGCAACAGAGCATTACAGAGAAGCAAAACCAAAATTAACCCTTCTAGCAAGAAGCATAATACCTGGTCCTTCCCATTCTGACCATTAGGTATTTATTGGTGATTATCTCTCTCGTACTTAATTCCTTGCGTTACTCAATAGCCCCTGAATTTCATTTGGGGATGCACTTGAACCTCAAGTCCATTCCCTGGAAGCCAGTGTCTGGAGTCCATAAGTGGGCTCATGACCTAAGCTAGTACAATCAGTTTAGATCTCAGGAAGTTCTCTGAGAATAGCAAGAAAAGCATAAATCTTTTTTCTTGGATGGGTTAGCAAACAAAAAACAATAGTCTGAAGATGGAAATGGCCCATGGGAGAGGGCTGAGCCCAGAGAATTACAGAAAACAGAGCAAATGTCCCTGCGCCATTGTTAATATCTGGATCAGACCACATCTGAACTTCACGAACTTTAGGGCTTTTCAATTGCATGTGTCAGTAAGTGTTCTCTTTCTGCTTAATCCTGTTAGATTTTGTGCTCTTATTTTCAATCTAAGGCATCACGCCTAATACGATGCCTGAGAGATCAGTCTCACACGAAAAGTCTGATATAGATGGATGAAAATCACCTACCAGAATGGATGCAACAAAAGTTTATTCCAATGATCCTACCTATTCTGCTTTCCAGACTGTAGAGTTATGCCAAAAATATCAGGAACTTTACCATTTCAAATTCAGAAACTTATCATCTAACACTCTTTTTCCTTTTTCATTAAACAATCTGCCCCAAATTATTTTTAACTTCATCTGCCTGAGGCACATGCCTAGTGATTATTTCATAACACTATTGTAAAAAAAAAAAAAAAAAAAAAAAAAGCCCTCTTATAGTTTTACAAATAATAACTTGAGTGTTTTCCACATGCAAGCATTCTGCTAAAAAGCTTTACATACATTATTTCAATTATAACTCACCACAACCTTGTACTATATCTATCCCCATGTTGCAGATGAGAAAGTTGAAATTTAAAAGAGTCAGTAAAATTGTACAAAGCTACAGCTCTAAGAATTGACAGCACTCAAGTTGATCTGGCTCCTCTGTCTATGCTTATATATGTCATCAAACTTGGAGAATCGCTGGGTATTCTAAATAAGAGACAGGCAAAGTGCCTGACACACAGTACTCAGCATTCAGCAACTATTAGTAATATCAACGGGGCTATGCTTTGGGAGATAAAACCTGACTCGAAAATCTCTAGTATATGAATCTGAGAAAAAAAAAAAGCAGAGTTCCTCTGTATCTCATGTTACATAAAGGTCTTCGATGACCTATTTGGCCTTCAACTACCCATATCTTCTCTTTCAGGTGAGTATCTGGGCATATTTGCAGGGGAGCATAGAGATAGCTTTGATGCCAGCCATGAGAAAAAGAGAGGGCTCCTCTGGGTGTCAGCCCCACTGGCTGCCTCAAACCTATCAGTGATGCTCAAAATCCTCCGTATTTCCTCTGTACGAACACCTAGGAGATGTGCTGTGCCTCATCCCTGGCTGGACTGAGAAGCCCAGAGGCGCCTTACAATGAACAGTAGACAGAGCGAGGGGACTGGAGGCTTTAATACAGACAGAGCCTCTGTCCCTTCTTGGCTGCAGCAAACAGCAGCAGGGTTGGACCTGAAGCGATGGCGCGGTGCCGGCAAAGCACTTTGGCACATGCCAGGATATGAAAGGCTCTAATGAGACCCATTTCACAATTCACTGGCCACGTGCATTAAGCAGGCAAAGATTTCTTCCTAACAGCCTGCGATATATCCTATGGCCCAGGTCTGTGATAGGGTGCCCCACCACCCACTAAACCAGAGCTCTCACTGTCCCCTCGCTTCTCTTTCTTTGGCAGTAAAATAAGCTAAACGAGAGGCAGCAGCCTAGCTTTAAAGAGACAGGAGGTATTTCCAACTGCAGATCTCTCTCAGGGTCTACAGGAACCTTCCAGAGACCTGCAATGCATGCTAATCCTTCCACTGGTTAAGAGAGTGGGCTCCTTCATAGTAAAGTCATTGTTCTTTCTAATTGTCAGAGACTGCTGCTCTGCACTTGCCTGGAGCGATCCAATTAACATATCACCACAACACCAACCATTATAATATGTTCTGTGTCCTACCAACAAGGGAGAGCCCCAATCCTGCTTCCATCCACAGCTTCCGTCTAATTAGGTCTTTAATACGTAAACAGACAAGGGAATAAGAAACCCAAGTAGAAGGCTATATGTCACACTCACTTTCTGCCTAAAAGCGATCTAGTGGAGTTGGAATATTTTTGTTTTTAATGGGGAACGAGTTGAGCAAGTGAGAACAAAAGAAAGGACAGAGGGAAGAAAAAAGGATGGGGAGATAAGGACTAAGGACTGAGGGAGATAGAGAAGGTGGAAGGGAGGGTGAGAAAGGAGAGGGAAAGGCTGCTGGTTGCTTTGGGGAATTGAAAAACATGTAACTTCTGCTGGAAACTATCGCCATGGTAACATTCAAACAATACAGAGAAAGCTTTCATAGTTCCAGTCTTGCCTTCCTGAACACCACTGTGTAGATGTTAACTCTTTTAGGGTGGCTTCTGACTTTCCGCCTTTTTAGTTAGAAGAAATTGGAGTCCCCTGGAACACTCCCAGTAATGCATTTAAATTAATTCACCCACATATAAACTCTGGTTTCTGCAGAGGTAATTCTCACTAGAGATCCTCTAACTAAGCTATCAGTATTTTCCCTGCCCAGATTAGAACAGCCAAGTTCATATCAATATTTCTCTCTCTCTCTCTCTCTCTCTCTCTCTCTCTCTCTCTCAACACACTCTGAGGTCTGGCTCAGATTCAACTGTAAGCCATTCAAGAGAAGCACATCTTCACATTTTCAAATGTCATGTACCCTTTTAAAAAAACCCATATTTTAGTTACTGAACTTTCCATAGTTATTATCAAGTCATTGGTTCAAAGAATACATGTCTATTGTCCTGAAAATGAGTTCTTAAGTGTAATGTTTCTAGGCTAAAAACAACAACAAGATTAGCTCTGTCAACAATATCAACAATAGGATATCTATTAAAGCATTACAAATCGATTAGTCAACTTGTTCTAGGATCACATTTACAATAACAAATGATTTTAATAATTACTAGACTGTATTAGTCATCATAAGAAAAAAACTTTACTTTTTTTTTTTATCTGTAGTACCTACCCCCCACTGCAGATACCTATCTGAACAACGAATAAAGCATATAATCAAATAGCTAAATTCTCCTACATTCCCTACAGTGACTTGCTCTAAATTGATGGGATGAAACAAATGAATCCCTTCAAAGAAAACAGTGTTGTCTCAGCAGTTTGCACTTTGTCAAGAACCAGAGACCACACTTACCACTGGCTCTTCTAAATAAGGCTTCCCTTGCATACCTCCCCAATTCCTGATACTTTATGATAAGGAATGTAGTAATTAGGGAATATTGCTTTGGACATTCCGAGACCAAAACATTGACAGGATTTAAAGAGAGAGCTAGATAGTAAAATCACTGTGAAGCATTACTATTAATGCTCTCTCATTTACTACTACTATTATTAGATTAATACCAGTAATCTCTAAACCGTAAAGAAATTATCAAAGGTTAGAAGAAAAACTTTAAGGACCAAAAAAAAAAAAAAAAAAAGGAAAACAAGTGTTCTAATTCAACATATTCAAGGTATTTATATTCGAAGGCTAAAGAACAAAATTAGACCATGATTAAATAGTACGTTGCCATTTTGCACTTTTTCATCTAATCCAATCTCTTCTGCTGCTTCTTATGAGAGAAAGGAGGAAGCATCCTTCTGAAGCATGAAGCCATAGCATCTCCTGAGAATGTATACGTGCCTCCATAAAACCAGGTGTTAACATATGGTAAAAAGTGGCTGCAGCTCAGCAAATACTTCATTGCAGACAATTTTACTAAGGAGATCTTTTTTATTCTCCCATTATATCATTCCACATTTGGGCATAACTCAATCTTAAAAGTCATAGTCTCTTCCCAATAGTCGTTCATGAATAGGAAGGCCCGCTGCATATAACTATGCAGCTTGTGCAATGTACAACTCCAATGAGCTTCATTTTTCTGAACAATATTTTCGTGAACAATACCACTAAGGACTGTGCGCTGCAAAACCTGTAGTGAGTCATTAGCGACTATGAATTAGAGCATTAACTTAGCATTAAATGTATTCTATAAATATAGAACTATTATCAATATTTCAAAAAGTCAACTAGAAATCATGCAAATTCCCATACAACTGCATTAAGTAATTAAAACATCTTTCCTTTTGGCTCAATTTTTATCAACTTAAGTTAGCAATGTTCTTCTAGTGTATTTCAAGAATGATGACTGGCAGGCATGTGTTTTTGATTAGGAAAAACAGAAAAACAAATTGCAATGTTTTCATTGGGCAAAAAAGTTTTGAAACATGAGTTCTACAGCAAAAATAATAACCATGTATTGGTTCTACCAAAATATATTGAAATTCCTCTTAGCTATGTTAAATGTGGGAGGTGGCAAGGTGAATAAGATGAGGACCATATCCTGCAAGATGTCACAATCTAGTGGGTTTTGGCCAAGTAAGTATAAATGTTTTATCAGTGAGAAGAGCTATCACAGATGTATGAACAAAATGTTGGTATACAGAGGACAGGGAGACTTAGTGGGTCAAGGGGAGCTGGGAGATTTTCCTAGAGGAGGTAATTTGCTCTGACATTTGATGTATGAAGAGTATGTCCTAGACAAATAGAGTAGCTCCTATGAATGCACCAAAAGTAGCATAGTATGCCTTCGGAAAAATAAAATACTCAGCATGGCAGATAGACAAGAGAAGACATGAATAGGCTGGCCAGATTCTTCAAGAGAAGAATCTGGATTTTATTCTATAAACATATTTATAGATGATATAGATGGAGCTTTCTAGCTTCGTTTCTTAGGATGGTTCTTCTGAGGGAAAAATAAATAAGGGACTACATCGAAAAAAAAAGTAGGTGTCATCGGAAGGACTAAAAAATTAGATATCTAGGAGAGAAATAGTGGAATCTGGACTGAGGGATGAAAAATCTGAGTTTAAGATAGTGAATAAATTTGATAAGTGGTTGGATATGAGGAAGGTTAAAGAGAGATTGTTATCATTGAAACAAGATATATATATATCTTCCTGGAGGGAAAATAATCAGTTACACTTGTATTAAGTGTGTAACAACTACTAGGTAAGGAAGTGAGATCTTGCTGGAGATGGACATTTAGGAGTGAGTCTTCAGTATACACAAGGTGGCTGAGGCCAAGGATTTGAGTGTCATCTCTCTCAACAAGTCCGGTTGACATCTCTCAGGGATGCAGAGAGACCAGGACTACAGCAGATTCATGGGGAAGCCCTCAACGTCTAAGGAAGGGAGTAGGAGGAGGATGAAGAGAAATAAACACAGGAAGCAATAGCAAGCAGCACCCCAAGTCCTTGAAAGAATTTAGGAAAGCCAGCAGTAACAAGGGTATCCAGTGCCACAGAGAGATCAAACAGGACATGAACTGAGATCAAATCCATCAGGCTGGCAGGATCTTGTAACTAAACTCCCAACTTATTATAATCCTGAGTTTCCAAATAATCTCACAATATTTTGCAAAGCCTTCTGTTCATTAGTTACATTGAATGAGTTAGTACACTTTTTCCTAAGTCTTTCTTAGAAGTTGTCCCTTCCTCACTTATAGGTACATTTGGCTACTACTGAAGACTGGCAAAAATATGCAAGGTATATGTGACCTAAGCATCTGGTTACAAACTTTGTTTCAGGAAACAGGGGAAAGGGAGCCTACCAACATCTCGACCCCAGTTAAAATATTCAGACTGAGTGTCAGGTTAGATGATAGGGTAGATGAAGGAGCGCCATATTTATTTGCTACCAAGTCAACAAGTTTGAAGTTACTAATTCTGATCACATTTCTAAAGTCAGAAAAAACGTTGTTTCTACTTCCAGGTCCACCACTTAGTTGCTGTATAACCTTAGACAAGTACTTAGGCTCTTTGTGTTTCAGTTCCGCAAGTGAGAATTAAGGAGAAAAAATATGTGTGTTATTTTCAACACAGTGCCTGGTGCATAGCAAATGCTCAATAAATGGTAGCCATTATTACTATTAAGAAGTAATACCCATAATCTCTGTTAAGTGTTGAAAGCTTCCATAAGCATAGAAAATTGCTATTGGTTTATGTCAAAATTGAAATAAAAGTTTATTAATCTTACATCAGTTTTTCATCTTTTTTCAGATTTCCTTATAAATCTGATTGACATTGGACAAAATTATTAAAAATAGTATTACGAACTTTGATAGCTGAATTGGAAAACGATTTTCATTTACATACTCAATAAACAAAACATAAAACACTCACAGACTTTCAGTTAAATATTCCCGTTTCTATGGAAAATAACCAAAGATTTCAATTAGAAGAAAGTAAGCTGGTATTTATTGTGTGTTGATTATGTGCCAAACACTTAGACGTGTTCATGCTCCTAAAATAACTACAAGAAAAATGATCTTCATTTTTGTCGCTGAGGAAACTAAGGCACAGCAAGGTTAATTGGCCCACTTAGGGTTTCCCAGCCAACAGGTGTAAAACAAAGTTGTAATCTATTTGTCAATTCCAAATCTCATTGTATTTCCCCTACAAACCCTCAAGAGTAAAAAGATTTCTTTCATCTTTTTACTCTATAATCAGCCCTTATAATACCAATTCTGCCTTTAAGAATCTATACTGTTCCCCTCCACATTTTAATAACTAGTATTCTTGATATCGAGGATTTTATATTTTTAATTCCTAGGAATCCTGAATTCCTAGGTAGTCAATTACGAATGCAGAATCCTAAAATCTTAGCTCATGAAAGAATCTTAGTTTTTACTTTTATTTAACAGAGAAGAATATAAGACCAAGCTAAAAAAGGCAAGGTGACTTGTACAGATTGTTACAGTTCATCATTGACAGCCCCGGGAATAAGAAATCCCTGCTTCACCTAATTTTCAGTTCTTAGCTTTTCCTACATAAGGAAACCACTTAATAGTGCTTAATATCTGTGTGTGTGTGTGCACGTGTGTGAAATGTTATATTCGTGCACACTCACATACATACACAGATACATAGAGTCAATACACTCATTGGTATTTCTAATTAAGCTTCTATAAGTTGCATAGGTAGGTACCTGCATTTGCTTCCTCAAGAGGAAATATCTGTTAAAGTAAGTTCAGTTAGTCAGTCAAGGAATGTTTACTGCATGCACACTATTTGCCATGCTGAGGGCATGACAGAGAACAAATAAAATCCTTGCCTTCAGAGAGTGTTACAAGCACACTGTCTCAACCACAAGATCTGTCCAACCAAATTTCAACTGTCAAATTTACATTTCTCTAGATAAATCATTTTGAAGGAGGATTCACCAGATTTCTTATCCCTTTGGAGAGTTTTCCAAGACACCATTTACAAATCATTATTTTTTTATGCCTGTATTATAAAATATTTGGCAATCTAATGAAACTTTACATGGACACAGTATATTTTCCACAATTCACAAAGTGTTTTTCCTGAGGGAATGCCATTCACTAATGTACTTCCAAATAGTTTTAAAAGTGTAGGACCTTACCCAAAATGGTTGCAACTATTTGTGCTACTCCAATGTTAATCTTGTCTATATATTTCTTTTTTACTCTCTACGGACATAAATTTAGACTAACAGCTTCCTTTAAAAAAGGCCAGACCTATTTTTTGCAAACTGCATTACCTAAACTAAATTCAGAGATGCTCAATTTAAATGTGCATTTATTGAATGCCTGCTGTGCATGACATATGCAATCTGATTTTATCCTCACGGCAGTCAGTTCCATATGGATGTTATAACCTCTATCTTACAGATAAGCAAACAGGCTCAGAGAGATTAAATGGTGCACGTAACACACATGACCCAGTGGGAAACTGAGTACTTAAACTCACTTAGGATGCCAGAGTCCAAGTTTACCGAATTTCTCAGTCACCTTTACGAAGCACACAAAAAAGTAAAATCTATCAAATGGTAAGAACTCCCATAGATGATCTCTTCTTAAGGTCAGTGAAGATGGTTAACTTTAGGATGCTTCTTCAAAACTGACACAGATTTCAAATTGACTTCTGAATTGAAAAGAAGAAGTATAAAAATCCAATGGACAGCTCCTCGGCCTGACCGTTCTGTTACAAGTTACAGACATGACATCAAGGATATCAATCCTTACAACAATAGGATTCTTTTTTTCCCAGGTCTCCGGGAGCATATTGAGGAAATGGACAGAACACAGGGCTGCTGTTGTAGAGGATGAAATTATGAGCAAAGACCATGAGTGGCTGCCTCAGGAAACTACTAGTGAGTTGTTGGTAGCTTTGAACATGCAAACAGGAAGACATGTCTACATAAAGTCTTGATTCCATATGCTTCATCAAGCCTTTATCCTACCACAAAGTGAAGATGTTTAACTAACACAGGATTCGTTATAGCTCTGAATTCAAATTGTGAATTTGTGGGCCTTCGGATTAGTAATGGAATTTTATGCTATCTAATTTAAATTATATTATTGCCTAAGATCTGCCTTTATTTTATGCATTTCAGATCCAGACAATGTAATAAACAGCTACAATTATGCATTTAATATACCAGATCTATCTTTGCAACTCTTAGACCAAATAATAGCAACACAATAATAGCATTATTTCCTCCCTAAAATCTCATTTAAGTATTATTTTTGCTGAGATCTACTTTTTTACACTTTAAAGGAAAATCTTGATTTTCGGTTTCCAGCTGGAAGCAGCATTTCATATCTAAAATGATCTGTTGCAGCCAATCTGTACTATTAAGATCTCAAAAGAAGAATCTGGCAAGTACTGTTAGGTCAGTGCACATTCCTTAGTTTTCAAGTGTAGCCACGAGAACCAGTAAAGTGCTTGGCCAGCCTGCATTCATTCCCAGGAAGTTAATCCAAATTAATCCTAGAACGACCATAACAAACAGCCCTCTTTAGAGGGCCTATTATGCCTGGGGCTTTGCATAACATTACTTTTAATTCACAAAACTATTCTAATTAGTTGAATTCTAATTTGTTGGCATTATCATTCCCATCCTGCAGTTGTGAACACAGAGGGCTAGGGAAATTAAAGGTGTGGCCCAAAGGGTAGAGCTATTAAATCAGAGGAGAAAGATATGTGAAAAGGGAACTTCGAAACTTGCCCATCCAAGCAGTTTTCAGGCCTGTGGTTCTAAGCAGAATCCCAGTACCCAACTACCTACTCACAAACGTCATTCAGTAGGCACCAACTTCAGCTCTGAAATAAACTCATGAGGTCTCATGGCCATAAATCTCTCATCAGTGAAAGATTTATTTTATAGGGGTGATAACAGGCATTGTGAACAAGCTACCTAAATGCAGAGCCAACTCTGACTGCCAAACCGAAGAAGCTAAATCCCCAGCTGGGCAATGTGTCCCTAACTGTAGAGCTGCGTGAGTGAGTGATTCACCAGCACGAAAAACGATGATATCCTTGGATGTTCCATCATCTCCAGATTTGAGGAACACGCTTAAGTGGAGGTGGGTGGGAGGAAACATTTCTGCCCACAAATTTTATATCTTTCTCTCTGCTCCCCACCCCCTTCCCCCCTCATTCAGAAAAGTTTGCACGTGGGAGTGAATGTGGAGGGTACAGAGAAGGAGATGACAACGTGAAGGCAGGAATATTCTTGAGGTCTAAGTGGAGTAGCAGTGAAGAAATTCTGATGTCAAGAAAAAAAAAAAAGGGAAAAAATCCTCCTCTGATTGGCAGAGCCAAACCGATTGCAAGGTTGGGTTTCCCACTTGACGCCCAGAACTGAACTGCACAGTGAAAACGTCAAAGTACTTTTTTTCCCCGTTTTTTTCCCCCTCTTTTGTCAACTGTGCTAAATTACAACTGAGCAGAAACTTCAGATAATCCGAATCTATGACCACAAGTGGTAACTTAACTGAGGTCATCTAAAAACAAAACAAACAAACGAAACCGCAAGGAATGATAAAATATGCAGCAGCCTACAGAGAGATCAAGTGGGGTGGGGTGGGGGGGACTGCATGATTATTTTCATGGGTTGGTAAATTTATTGCCTGATCTGTGTCCCAACAGGAAACATGTGCCCAGAAAAATAAATTAGAGAAGTGCTCAGCTGTAGGCTAGTTTAGTTAAGGAGTAATGAAAAGGATAAGAACAGATGATGTGAGTGAAGAACAGGCTCAGATGCTTTTAGCAACGTGTCTCTGGTTTCTATTATCACCTCTCTAATATAAATCTAACTCCAAGGCTCTTTAATGGCTCTCTAGGGACCACCACTCACCGGATAAAATGTGCCCAGCACCAAAATGAGACCCAGGAGACTACTGACTTTCATCTCCTTCAGGATATGCCAGAGTTATGGATCTTATTATTATTATTTTTTAATAGTATTAAAGCTAGAGTTATCTGTGCTCTGTCATTAAAAAAAAAAAAAAGAAAAAAAAACTCGAAACGGATATGAGTGTTAGGGATGGGCTAGTCTTGAGGTCCAGCATGATAAGAGTTATTTCAATCCCTCAGGAAAGGCACTTTCCTAGACCCTTCTAGATAAAAATGGCAGCTGTGGGGACAGAAGTAGCCATGCCATGTATGGCTGATTCCCATCTAGTTTGGATTATGAATTGATTTTGTCTGCTGTTCTGAGGCTTGTGTGAGTTACCTGTCTCATATGGTTTGGCCATTAACCAAGGAGTTATAGCTTCTCTAGGCCACAGTTTCTTTTTTTATCGGCATGACATCTCTGAAGAGTCTTTTGGCTCTAAAGTTATATGAGTCTATAGTTCTGACAGAAGGCCCCAGAGAGGAATAAAGAAGGGTGAAGAGGAAGAGTTCTGTTTAAAAAATAAGTTAAAATTAAGAAAGGAAAAAAGAAAGGAAAAAAAAAAAAAAAGAAAGGAAAAGAAAAGAAGGGGGAAAAACCAGCTTCATGACCCTGGCAGCTATGGAGAGGAAGGAGGTGGAAAGAGGGGTGATCCTACAGGCCCTCAGGCTCTCTGAGGATTTTCACCCTCCTTTTATTTTTCTTCATTGACCTCTTTCCCCCAAGGCAAAGCTGGCACATGAGAAGTACTGGAGCTCAACACACAGACCATTTCTTTAGCTCTTTTATCTAAGTTACCACAGGACTCTAGATTTCTGCCTTTTACTCAAGAGCCCTGTCCTGGTGATGCTGAGAAGGTTTCTGGCAAAATGCAAGCTTTCCTCAATGTAGGTAAGCCTCTCTGTTATCCAGAGAAGTAGTTAGTTAGGAGGCAATGGGGTTGAAGATAAGTGGGTCCTCCTCCTCTGGTTCTTAGCATTGGCAAGAATCTAGGCAATCTGAAGACCACATTTGAGCATGTGTATGCAAGAGAGATCGGGGAAAGTGCAGCCACCTCTCTCCACCACTTCCTCCCCCATACCCACACTCCCTCCCTCAATCCGCCCACCAGCCAGAAGCCAACCTTCAACCGCTGGGTTTATTATCATATTTTCATGTTAATACATCCCGCTGATCTGCAGTGTCAGATTGAATAATGAAATTTAAATTGGGCCCCTTTGATTTCCAATGGCTAAACATTTATACATCCAACTCCAGGGCTGCTATGCAACTTAAATGCATTCTAGAGTGTCAATCACACAACACAAGCACCCCACACTGCAGCAGCTTTCTTGGGGATATTTTTTTTTTTTTTCCCTTGGTGAACATTTGCAAAGGCATTTGCCCAGAATGCAGACAACCTGCATCATTATAGCAAACCAGTTTATCTGTGAGCACAGACTGATGAAGCAAATGCGTGGGCCACCCTCTTTCTTATTTCTGGCCCCGTACGGTGATGTCTTAAAAAACCCCACTGAAGAAAGGTGATGGGATGGAGGGACCAGGAACACTAAATTAATGGACATTTTCTTCACCAATAAATAAGAAAATAAGGATCACTCACTGTATTTCAGACTCATCACAGCAACATCCAGACGGAAATCCAGGTGGTTAAGAACAAGCGAAAACACATGATCTTGACACCAAAAAGAAAAAAAAGAAAAAGGAAAAAAAGGAGGTTGATGAAAAATCCAACTGCAATTATCCATCAATTTTAGTCAACACAGGCACAAATCCAACTGTGCTCTGCTGTTTTCTCTCCCCCAATCAATGCCTCATTCTGCCGCGGTCAACTTTTCTTCTCCGAAATTTCTTTGCAGATGTATTATTAATTTCCTCTCCTCTTGTGGGAAATTCAAAAAGAAAAGAAAACACCATATCAGGTCTTTACTGTCCTAAAAAAAGCCCCAAACTTTTCATTCCAAAAATATCTCCTTGGCTTACTTTCTCCTTTATAGAGAAAAATGAACATACTTTTTCTTTATGGATCCTCGGTTCTCCATGTCCAATCATCCTTTTAGGGAGGGGGGGGGCAGCTGTTTTATTATTATTTATTTATGTCAGAGCACACCAACTCCCGCGGGTCTGAAACTGGTTTATTTCATTTTTCAATATTCCCTGTGTGCACATATACACATTTGCGTTAAGATCCAGGTCTCACACGAAAAAGCTTCATTCGTCCTTCTCTCTTGCACGATCAGTTTATCCACTGCGTTCTGTTCCAAGAGAGAGCTGCGTCCCGCATCCTTCATTTTTGCAAGGCACCCAACCGCCACTGCCACCAAAAAAGTCTCCTTTTACATCGTCGATTCCTGTCTCCAGATCCCCCTTTCGAAGAATTTGGGGATCAACTCCCCCCGCTCGCCACCCTTCCGGCCGGCCCCTTCTCCAAAGATCTGATTAGATTTCTCATCACAACCCGGTGCGCAATAGGATTTTTGATTTCAGCCACCCGGCCAGCCACCTTCCCCTCTCCCTCCAAACTCCCTGTTATATCCTGTCTCCTTCCCTCCACCGCCTCTGCAATTTCATAATCTCACGTTAAATGGAGTGCGGGAGGCGGGGGCGGGGGCGGGGGCGGAGGTAGTGGAGGAAAATTTCAAGGCTCCGTCAGCTGTCAAGAAGAAACCCATTCCTCCCCCTCTACTCTTTTTTTTTTTTTTTAAGGCCCGGGGTGGCTTTCGCTTCCTCTGTCCCCGCCCCCACCCCGGCACCCAGTCCAGTTCCTCCAGGTGTTGCAGAACTCCGTGAGCAGGGCCAGGATCACGGGGGAGACGCGTGACGCTGTCCCTCGCCGGTGGCCCCGGCCGGTCCCCCGGTCCCCCTCTCCTCCATCAGTGGACAGCGGATCCGGGGGCGCTGCGGCGAAAGAAGTTCACACTGGGCTTTTATTTCAAGTGGGGCGGGCGATGTGAGGGGACCAACGGGGTTTTAGGCAATTAAAAAAAATATATTAATAATAAGGAATGAAAAAGGAAAATAGAAAATGGAACGAAGGAGGTAAAAAAAAATAATAACCCTAATCGCTGGCTCCTTTCATCCTTCGCGAATGAAACTGCAGCTTTGATCTCATTTCCAGCTGCGCCGGGTACATTTCGGAGCCACAAGTTGGTTCCTCTTGGCGCAGACCTTCCCGACGCCGGCTAGTCGTCTGCGAGGAGATGCGTTCTCAAAGGCGCAGCTAACTCCGCGCCACCCTTAGCGCCATCGCCCAGCGCGGCAGAAACCCCGGCCCCCTTCCATCCACTTGGGCTTGAACTCTCTTCCTTCCCCTCCCGCTTCTCTCTCCTTTCCTTTCCCCCAAATAAATAAATGCGCTCCCTGTGCGAGCGGCAGCTCCAGCCAGTCTAGGCTTTCCCTCGGCAATGCCACGTCCCGATGTTTAGGGTCTTAGCCCCCAAACCTCTCGGGCTGCAGTCCCCTTCCCTCCTATGCCCCTCTTTCCTTCCCCTTTCTCTGCTTGTGATCAGTAAAATACAATTACCCAATTACCTCCCATCATCTTAGCACTGATTGGTCAATTGCATTAACACTTGAAGTCAGGGAAGAGGGGATTGGAGCCTCTGCGGTGTGGCACCGCTGCCACCTGGAGGCCAGAGTGAGAACAGCTGAGTTTCAAAGCAACCCCCACGCTCGGAGGTTAGTAACAGGCAAAGAAACTCATGAGTTGTGTGGGAGAAGTTGTCATTTTTTCTTTTTCCCCCTCACGGCCTGTTTTCATCCTGAAGGCCAGGAGTTGGAGCTACACAGGGGAAGACAATGAAATCAAATCACCACTAGGATTCAAAAATCTCAAAATTGTTGCTTTCGGATTGCTGGGTAACATGCTCTACCCCGCTCTAGCCAAGCAGGCTGGTCACAAGGTAAGGATTAACGCGGTACTACTATTCCTTAGGACAGGCTGATCAGAGGAATCTAGGAGCAGCTGAAAAACTGCGAGCGAGGATGCCTGTTGTCCAGCTGGATAATCTCACTAGGAGGAAGCACTGTAACGGCTAGATAGGAGCCTTCAGCTTATGCAGTGTTGCAGTAAATTGGCCTGTTTAGTTTGTACAAGACATCCAGGACAGTTTGACGACTCAATTGCAACATCCCAGTCTCCTGGCTGTGGGCTTTTCCAACGACTCACGTTAGGGGGGACGGTGACACATTTTAATTTCGCTGAGTCTCCTTAGAAAGATGGAGGGCCCCACAAAATAATATTGTTAATAATGTATTAATGTTGGTTTCTTTCTTCACTATACAATAGTCCTGAAGCCCTTTCTGTAAGCTATGATTACTCATTTTATGTCACTCAGATACATAACCTTGAGATATAAAAAGGGTAAAATGAGGAATGGTCATTCAAACAATAAAAGATTGTATATTTTGGGGTAGGAAGGCAAATAAACATGTTTTGGGCTGCACGATTAATGATCTCTGTGCCGATTTTCTTTACTTTTGAGAGATGAGAATATGTACTTGGTTTAAAAATCCGTTTTAAAGAGGCTGTAAGTTACTCTGTGCAAGCACAATGTATAAAGATTTGAGTCTTTATGTTACGAATCATAATGAGAAGTGGCACTAGACAAAAAGTAAATTTTTGCTAAAGGAACATCAGAAGCATCCAAGTTCACACCAAATGTTTTTTTCTTTCCTGTTATTTTCAAAGTGCATACATAATTTCTTATTTAGAGTTAAAAAAATTAGAAAAAGAATTACATGTATACACTTCTTTGGGTATATTAAGCACATTCTGTAATATATGAATTTCAGATATCAGCACCTGTAAGAGGACAGACAGGCCTTTCTTTACACATGGGTTGTGATTTATTATAATTTCTCCATCTATTTAGAGAGCTTTGATATAATTATCAATTGCATCAAAATGTGAATTTGTTGAGGGGTAATGACATTGCTTCTATTTTTAAATGAATGCTCACCGATCGATTTATAACACTAGTGGGCAGTTGACTATAACTTGAATTTGCCTTTTGAGCTCTTACCCTTCTACGCCAATTACAATTTACCAACTAATAAACCATTAAAAGTGCACTCACTAGCTGCTCTATATAGCTTCAAAGGAGCCTACCCTCTGAAGTAAGCTAGAAGCCATTTGAAATGGAATTTTGCTTTCTAGGGACTTTGACAGCAAGGGAAAGGCCAATGATTTGTTTTTCAAAGCTTATTATTAGCTACCTACCAGACATCTTTAAGGGCTTTCAGAATGAATTAATCTATCAAATAAAGCAGCAGGGAAGGATCAGTACTCTTTAGCCAAAAGGAAAAAGAAAAGGCTTCCTATTCCTATTTTCTTTCCTATTCAGCAACTACAATTTCTTTTCTCACATCAGCTACTCATTCATGTTATATAACCTTGAATTAGTCATTTGGCTTTCATTTTTTGACTCAGACTCAACCAATTATTATTGGATATCCATATGGCAAGGTCGTTTGCTGACTTCTCATATATATCACCTTATTTAAAATTCAAAACCACCCCTTGAGAGATTTTAAAGAGGAAAAGTGAAGCTAAAGCCACATACTTGGTAAGTGACACAACTAAGTTTTGAATTCAGATCTATTTAATTCCAGTTCTTCCCATTTTGCTGTAATTTCTAGGTTTGGGGAACATGAGGAATACATCTAAGACACGCATGAGCATTCAGGCTGTCGTTATCAGCACTGAATCCCAGAGGTGAATTTGTAACCTTGCGAGGGAATGGAGTTGTCCCATTTGTCACCAAATGAATGATCTTACTCAAAAAGGATAGTAGTAAGTGTAAACAAGCTGTCATACAAATATATATGCAAATTAAATTATTATTAAATAACAACAAATTATTTAGTAGGAGTTGTCAGGTACTGTCAGCAATGACAGGGTATGTGCTCAAGTATAATTTTTTATAAAAGCTCTTTTAGAAGACATAATTACCTAATGAGCAATGTATTAATCACATTGTCACACTTCAATTAGCCCATCTAGTTACCAAAATCAAAAACAGAACAAATGCCATTAAAAGGGGATGACTTGGGAGAAGAGGGACAGATGTTGCTAATGTGGCAGGCTTGTTCTGTGGACATATAGAATTCTATGTTTTCCTTTGCTGATTCTTAGGCATTTGGGGTAGTAAAACAAAACTATCGTGTTATTTCACTTTTTGTTAGTGACTCTACCTGGTGTAATCTTTAGCAAACAGCAGAGGACAGTATCTTGTAATCAGAAATACAAAGTAGCAAAAAGAAAGAATTCAGTTACTTAGCTTAAAAATAGAGAAAATGCGGATGTGTCTATTCTGTTTATTAGTTTTATTTAACAGGCTGTAGGCTACTCTTTTCAAGAAAAATACATAAGATTTGAATCTTTATATTAAAAATGGGAATAGACAGATAGTCCATTTTCACTTTTGATACTTTTAAACAGAGACCAGAATATCCTGTGGGATAATCATATCTAGCTTGCCTCTATAGTCACACGTAACAAACGACATATGAATAGTTTCTTTAGAACAACTTTTTTTGAAAGCTACTTTAATGTCAAATACCACATTTAGTGGGAACTTATTACACATGTTGCGCTAGACAATACTCTGAGAATGTTATATTTCAGGGCTGGCAGATATCCCAATAGTAATCTATCTTTTGTTCTTTGAAATATAGCTAGGATACTAGAGTCCAAGTAGATTTGCAAGTTTCTGTTTTTTTAAAAAAAATCTTCTCTACAGTGGCTACCCCTTCACCCAGCCCCCACCCCATGTACATTCATGCCCTGCATAATGATGTTTTGGTCAATGACAGATGCACTAGATGGAAATGATTTGCCAATGTCTGTATTTTCCCCTAAACCTTGATTGATTTATAAGCATGTTTTTTTTTTTGTATTTCTAATGTTGTGAACATAGTTGAATAAATAAATATTTATTATGATATCAGGAAATAGAAGAATCTACGTCTTTTGTCTCTTACTGAATATTCTTTTCACTGTGGCACACAAGATGTTAGAAAAAATGAGATACTGCAATTACGAATAGAAAAACTAATAAAAATACCACCAAATAATTTAATCAGAAAATTCTTACTTATGTATCAGTTAGCTATTGCTATATAATAAACTATCTCAAAATTCGGTAGCTGAAAACAGCGATCGTTTATTATTTCTCATGAGTCTACAGGTAAGTTAGAGATTGGTTAAGTGACTCTTTATTTTGTCTGGGTTGTTAGCTGGTCTAAAAAAGTCTTCACTAGAACACTGGAGCAACTCAGCTCTATCCGATGTGACTCTCTCTCTTCCTGTTCGTGAACTTGGCCCAGGAAAATCTCTTGGCAACAGAAGAAGTCCAAGAGAGCAAGCAGAAAAGTTTGAGTACTTTTTCAAGCTTCTTTGTGAATGAAATCTGCTTACTTCACATTGGCTAAAGCAAATCACTTGGTTGAGCCCATTGTTACAAAACAGGGTAGGTCATTCCATCCACAATGAAAGGCCATTGTAAACATACATGACAAAAGAGAGTGAAGAATTAGGGTGATCATTGCCATCAAGCCCAACTTCTGACCCTTACAAATAACAAAACGTAATGACTACTGGGATTTACAGGAAAGAAAATTCTTCACATAAGGGGTCAATTAGTCACCTATTTATTTCCAAGGATGGGTAGTAACCTCCCATTGTGTGCCAGGTATCAGAATTTATCACTAACTTTTCTGCTATCCCAACTTTCCTGCTCACATCCATTGTTGCTAATTCAGGAATATCTCACTCATCTATCTGCCCAGTTCTTTTTGTCGTATTATTTTCCGAAGACCACTCTCAGATTCCTCTGTAGACTCTTTGCCATTAATCCTTCTTCTTACCCATGGCATCCCCTCTCTAGCACTAGTTAGCATCTGAAAAAGAAAAGCTGTGATAAAGTATAAAGGAAGAAACCATACAAGAAAAAAATATATTCTTTACGTACGATAACAAGAAAGCACAACACTGGGAAAACTATATCCAGTGTATAGAACAAAGGATTCATATTTTATATACATAAATACTTCTTTGAAATAACTATTAGAAATAAAAGAGAAAATCAAAAATAATCTTACGGATGAGTAGGGGAAAATACTAGTCAATTTGCAGAAGAAGTGGTATTGTTAATGCTTATTGATGCCCATGTTATTTAGCACAGTGCCTGGCCCTTTGGTCTCAATATATTCTGATTTGTGAATGAATGAGCTGTCTACTTGTTTGGGGGAGGAAAGTGGGTAAAGAGTAGGTATGGCAATTATAAGCAATAGTGACACAATATGGTAAGAATTTTATGACAAGTAAGTGTAAAGAGCTGGGGATGCAGAGGAGGTACTAGCTACCTTTATGTGGGGACAATCCCAGAGGACTTCACAAATAAAAAACCTAAAATAAAGTAGAGCTTCATTAATGTTAGTGTATAGTTTTGGATGCAGGGTTGCCCATGTTGTGGCCAGAGGACAGAGAATAAGGTACATTCCGAGAAAAAAAATATATATATATATTGTGGTTCAAAGATTAGCAGGGCTAAAGCTTTGCTAAATTCAGCTATGGATCTGTTGATCAGACTATTAATCGGCACGTAAAAATGAGAGCATTCAGATTTTGAAAGTTGTCTATCAATCAATCGAAAATGACATCTTGGAAAGAAGCGTATCAGTGAAGGGGAGCATTTTGAGGGAGGATTCTTCCTTTCTGAGACCCACTAGGCAACATGGCAAATTCCAGGAGTGACACAAAGTAATAAGGAAAAATG
Organism: Rousettus aegyptiacus; assembly: GCF_014176215.1. Taxonomy (NCBI): domain Eukaryota; kingdom Metazoa; phylum Chordata; class Mammalia; order Chiroptera; family Pteropodidae; genus Rousettus; species Rousettus aegyptiacus. The sequence continues at coordinate 104,004,510 of NW_023416308.1, forward strand.
CTGATAGAAATAATTGTATGACAATCTGGCAACCAATTTTGAATCAATTTATACTCAATTACGTTTTAGAAATACTTTTCAATGGTGACCCAATCTCTTACAGAACACAATCTCTTTTATCTAATGTCTCTAAAAGAGATGATATCTGTGCATTGAAACTACTGGTAGTGTTTTTGTACTCTCTAAATTAGGATTCTTTGCACCGAGACAAAAATTGCCCATAAAGGTATCTTTAAAATTCCACCAGGAATTAGTAGATGGTGTGTATCCAGTTGTGTAATTTGGGAAGACAGCTGCATTTTATCTAGCTAAATCAGCACTTGATACTAAACAACTCGTAAAGATTGTCACTTTATTTCAGCATTAGCCATGTAGTGTGGATTTAAGAAATAATAGCCTTGTTTTCTCCACCATATCACCATTGTGTCTTCAGGAAACAAAGTACATAGATTTCAAAATTCACTTCTCTTCACATCGAAGATGCAGTAGCACATCTGTGATCCCAGGCCTCCGGCTGATTTAGTAGCACATGATTCAAATAATGTCAGACAATCTGAGTTTTTAAATGTCCAGGTTTCTAACATGCACGGTATTTTTGAGGGATGTAAATGACTGCCTAGGAGATGCTGCAGATTTCAAAAACCTAATCTATGGTATTTGCATGGAACATGAAAACACCTTTATCACTTGAATGAAATATCTTTTCAAACACTGACAATAAGCATATAAAGCAATACTATTCAGAGTCAACTTTCGAAATGGAAAGAAGTTGAGAGTCCTTTGATTCACTACACGGATCTTTTTAATCCATCAACAACTGTGTAAGTTTTATAGGGAAATGAAATATAAAATAAATATCCTTGTGGCAAATGAACATTATGTGTCTCGGAGTTGTGGCCTTATCGAACAGAGTGGACATTGGTGACTTTAATAATTGAGCATTTGACATCTTACTACAACCTTCAGTTGACTATTTTCCTGAAAAGGATTTCTATTAAAATTTTAAGAATTTTTATGGATGTTCAAAGTTTCACTAGGATAACAATTATACCACACCATAGATACATGTTTTTTATTTCTAAAGAAGACATACAAATGGACAATAGGCACATGAAAAGATACTCAACACCGCTAATCATCATGGAAGTGCAAATCAAAAAAACGAGATATCATCTCTCACCTGTTAGAATGGCTATTATCAAAAAGATAGGAAAATAAGTGTTTGCCAGGGTATACAGAAAATGGAACCCTTGTGCACTGCTGATGGGAATGTAAATTGATGTAGGCACTATGGAAAATAGTATGGAGGTTCCTCAAAAAATTAAAAATAGGACGACCATATCATTGATTGCAATCTCACTTCTAAGTGTATATATCTGAAGAAAATGAGGGGTCAGGATCTTGAAAAGATATTTGTATCTCCTCCCCTCCTCCATCAGTGAATGAATGAATATATATATATATATATATATATATATATAAATTCAGCCATGAGAAAGAAGAAAATGTATGATATGAGTGGACTTTAAAGATATTATGCTAAGTGAAATAAATCAGATAGAGAAAGAGAAGTACTGTATGATCTCACTTATATATGTGGAATCTAAAAAAGCAGACAAACATAGAAACAGAGAGTAGAAAGGCTGTCACCAGGGGTTGGGGTGAGGGAAATGGGGAGATGTTGTTCAAAGGGTACAAACTTTTACTTATAAGTTCCAGGAATCTTATGTATAACATGGTGACTGGTTAACAATACTGTGTTATATGCCAGAAAGTTTCTAAGAGAGTAGATTTTAAATGTTCTTACCACATACACACACACAGGTAATCATTTATGTGAGGGGTTGGAGGTGTTAATTTACCTTATTCTGGTAATCATTTCACAATATATATGTGTATTAAATCATCATACTGTATAACTTACACAATGTTATGTCAATTATATCAATAAAGTTGGAAAAAAATCAAATGATACAGAAAAAAAATGACACATTGAAATTTGATGTATTTTATTATTAATGATTCCTCATTTTTTTGTTATTGTTCTTATTGAATTTTTTTGCTTTTTCTAGTCTCAGTTTCACTTCTATGGTTATATTAAAACAAAGCTTCTCCTCGAACAGGCCCACCCCATTCATTAGTGCCTTTTCTTTTTTGTATTCTTTATATAAGCCTAAGGCCTCCATCTTAGGTATTTCCCTTCTCCAGGAAGAAAGATAATTAAGGAAAAATAATTGCATAGAGGTGCTAATTAACAATTTAGTTCAAAAATTTATTTAACAAATTTTTGTTAAATACCGATTTCAATGGCTTCTGTGTACTAAGTCTGGGCATGGTTTTAGCAAGTTTTCATTATTTTTCAGAGATGCTTACATGTTTAGAAAGGATTAGCGTATACTCAGAAAGGTGATACCTTTGATCCAAGGAAAGAGCATGGAGCAGTGCCAAGAGCAGCAACTTTGGAGTTGCATAGACCTAGATTTGAATTTGACAAATATTCATTGTTTGTACTTTAGGAGAACTGCAAATACTTTAGGGCTGGAGCTTAAGGGCCAGTGTAGAGCAGAGAAGGGGATGAAATGCCAAGAAATGAACCTGCTTACAAAGCCAGAATAAAGATTTTTTTTTTGAAGAACTTGTCCAAAAGGCGATGAGGCATCATTAAAGTGATAGTGAGCTAAAAAATAACATGATAAGTTTGGGATTTTCAAAAGACATTAGAAGGGGTAATTTGCAGATGAACTGGAGGAGAAGAGGAACAAGTAGACCTAGGAGAACAATAAACTATGGAAGGTTATGAGGATTTAAACTAAGGTAGCAGCTTTGGGGTTGGAGAGAGGGAGATCAGTATAAGAAAAGCCAAAGGCTAGAATCTACAAAATTTTAATTTTCATGCTTGTTTGTTCATATGTTCGTGTGTGTGTGTGTGTGTGTGTGTGTGTGCGCGCGCACGTGCATGTATGACATTCTATTTGGGGTCTGTACATAACTTCTAATCAATGTATTGCTTCTCGGCCTTTTGGCTAAGATCAAGTGTAGTAACTCCCAATTAATGTAACAAAGTACTTCCAGAAAATAACAGGGCAGTACTTCCTCTGAACAGGCAATGGGCTTTCTTGTAAGACTGTCATTGGAGTTGTTCAAGCATAGGCTACAAGTTATGGTTAGGTCTGGAAGGCAGGCTTAGATTAGATAAGCACTTCTCATGCATTGTCCCCAATTAAATCTCCCTTGGTCCACTATAACAAAATGAGATGAGTAAAAGCAATGTAGTGGGTTTGTCCTATTAATTAGTTGAATTAAAAGCAAAAATCTTCAATTTATAATTCCTTCCTATATTTTCACAATAATAATTTTCTTTCTTATTTTTTTTTTTACTTAGTAATGTTTTGAAATGTAAGCATCTGGCAAAATAAGTTGGAACCACTCTATTGAGCCACTATATATTCATTCATTTTAATGACATGAAAGGTGGTAAATCTGGGACCCGCTAGACTAATGGCTTTGGAGAGCTCTTTGGACTCTTAAATTTCATGCTTTTATTAGAATATGTCAGCCTGGAGAAGTGCTTTCATGCAGATCAACAGAATGGTGTGATTGACGTTATTCAACCTTTCATAAAACAAATCAGTTGTCTCAGACGATAACTGCAGAGAATGCTCCCAAAGTTTCCAAGTATAGCCTTTTTTAGAGAGCAAAATTCTAAAGTGAAATTGATGACATCTTACAAACACTTGCTCAAATGTTCCTTTCACAGCAAAATACAACATTGAGAAAATGTTAAAACTAAATTGCCAGCATCACTCACCAAAGTCAACTATTCTGGAGGACCCTACATACAGACCTATAGACCTGTGTCAAGCCATTTTTCATATGTAACTTCAGAGTCCTGAGGGGCCTGGCAGACCGGATTATTTTCCCTTAAGGTGCTACTGACAAGCGATGCCATTAAAGTAAGCTTCAAGTCATAGAAGGGTGCCTCTAAGTGCCTGTGCAGTCAAATGCCACAGGATTTCAAATGGAAATGACATGAATTAATTTCCTGAGAAGAACAAAAAGGGAAAATCAAGAAAAAAGGCAGCTTCTTGTAACACAATATGCAGACTAATGGCACCCACTGATTGATTGAAGTGTCAAAAATGCGCCTTTCAGATATAAATGAAGCTACTGAAAGAGTTTGGGGGCTCTCTACCCTATTTCTCATATTCATATGAAATATTACCGATAAAATCAAGGTAAAAATTAGTCAGTTTTTTTTTTTGGTATCTTTTACTTTTTTCAACTCCAAAAGTTAACCTTTAGACAGTAGTCCTTGGGAGAAAGAAGCTAAGATGTACCCAAAGGCATCTCATTGCATCAGAAATAAGTGAAAATTCCTCATACTGACTTATAAAATCTTACTTTTCCTGGCTTCAACTTTATCTTACATCAGCTCCTCATGTACCTTAGTTTCTCTAGCCGTACAGAGGACCCTCATTCTGTGCTGACAGTAGGGTCTTGATACCAGCTCTTCTCTCTGCCTAGCCCACCTCCTCCCTGGACTCTGTAGGCCCGGATGTCTGTAATCTTCCGAGAGAGGCTGTCTCGCTCAAGCAGCTGAAATAGTTTTACCCCTTCGCCCTATTTTAATTGCACGCAGAACACTTAAATGATTGTCTTTTTCTTTTTGTCTTTTTGGACTTGTCCGCCTCTGCAGGAAATGTGTATTCATGGGCGCAGGGGCATTGTCTTTCTGGTTTATGGATGTATCCTCTACTCAGAATTTATAGACAAGATGCTGAAGGTTTTAAAAGAAGAGTGAAAGGTTAAAAGTTAGATCTGGAAGCCAACCGTACAGTACCAATTGTCGGGAGCCATTTTGAGGCACTGAAGAAGTCCCTAGCTGATAGCCATGGAGCAGCTGCTGAGACTGCTTAACAATGGTTCAAGGAAGCAAGATGTTAACTTAAACATTACTGACCCTGGTGGGGAGACTTGCATCATAAAGAAACCCTTTTAAGATAGTGGAATGTTTTACAGCCCACTAAAGGATGTTCCACCCTGAGGGAAGGATATATAGGAACTTATGTAAATGTCAGCATTCCTATGGTAATGTACTTTGTGCTTTGCCATTGTACTCTGTACCTTACTATATTGTTCCCTGTACTTTACTATATTGTACCCGGTGCTTTGCTATTGTATCCAAAAACTTATATAAAGGCTGTGCTAAATAAACTCGGGGCTGCAGCAGTGACTGTATGCCCTCCCGAAGCACTTGCTTTCCTATCTTCTTTTTTCTTAGGCTTCACCCCCCTCTTTCAGGTACTGATTGACTTTAGCCGGCTGGCTCCGGCAACCGATAAGAAGGAAAGGTAGATGTCTGAGAAGGAGGAATGCTGTCCCTCTAGCAATTATTCTATAGTCACCCTTAGATAGGGATTAATTAAATGATGACTATGCATCCATAGTCTTATATTCTGTCAAATAGAAAAAAAAAAGAATTTATGTCCTAACTTTTAGCCGTTCGTATATAATATTTGGTGAAAGCTTGGCCACTTGAGTCTAATGCCTGAGATTTGAATATTGGCTCCACTATATCCTAGCTATGTGGTCTTGGGTAAGTTCACCTCTTGAAGATTCAAATACCTCATCTAGCATTGGTCTCAACTATCAAACACTGTTATGAGGATTGGAATGAAATAATGCATGTGAAACAGCCCAGGTACTGGCATCTAATGAGCACTCATGAAGTATTAGTGGTATTTGCTGTTATTAATAAATATAACAAAACTCAGTTACTGTGTGTGAGTCCTCTCTTCTCTTCCACATGTTGTTACCTGACCGGCCGAGTCATTCATTCATTCATTCATTCATTCATTCATTCATTTTGCTATCCCTTAACAATGCAGCAAGTGTGACAAAGAAAACAACCTCACTCTGCTCTTTGGGAAATTCTTGGTTGGTATCTTGACGTGTCTCATTCAACTATAGAAATACACCTAGCAAGATGAATATTAAAACTGTTTTTGGAAGTATATCAAAGAAAATTTCATTTTGTCCTTATCTTTTCTATAAAGATTACTAATCTTATCTTTAAAAAAAGGTCAAACTTTTCTTCTCTCTGAGTTTCTGAAGAAATTTTAAAATATGGTATGACCTTGAACTAATTGCTTTACCTTTCTGGGTCTCAGTTTGTCTCTTTTAAGTAAGTATTATAATTCCTAACATGACAACTGCTCACTTCATGGCAGTGAGATGAAAATTAGTTTCTCACGTTCAAAACCAGAGTCATCTTCAAAATTTCCCTACATCCACTCATTCATTCATTCATTCATTCATTAGGCTCTCCAGTCCTCCGTGGGTAGCACTTTGTGTATGTCCCTTCCTATACACTCCACATGCTTTCACTCCAGTTCAGACTCTGAACACTTTGCCCTCGTCCCAGACCATCTTTTTAGTTCCTGTTGTCTCCCTCCCCCCGTGAACACCGCTCACAGCTCATACATGACTGAGAACACCGGCTGCCATTCGAGGCAACAAGTAACATTTATTGAGTGCTTACAATGTGTCAGGCACTGTACTAAGCACTTTGCATGAAAGATCCTTTAATTACAGCCCCAAAGGTTGACATGCCCACATTCAGAGAATCTCATTAGCTACTTGATTATATCTACATTCCTCACTGCCTTATAATGTGACCTTAACCTTGCTCTGCCCTTTACTATTTAATGATCTCAGGCAAGATTTATAATTTCAGAACCCAAATTCCTCATCTGTAACATAACAAAAATAGTATTAAAACCTCATATGGTTATTGCAGTGTTTCTTACCCGTGGCACAGTTGACATTTTGGGTCAGATAATTTTTTTGTTTCGGGGGGATGTTCTATGCATCATAGGATGTTTAGCAGCATCCCCTCTACTCACTCGATGGCAGTATCCCTTCTCTCTCCCAGCTCCTTCCACTCCAATTTTGAAGATTAAAGGATCTTCAGACATTGATTAATTATCCCCTCACTACCAACATATTGGAAACTACTAGAGTATTGGGATAAATAAATTAGGTACTTTTAGACGATGGGCGTAAACGGTCCCTTTCAGTCTTTTCATTCTTGGGACCATGGTGTTTGTTCCCTGTTTTCCAGCAAGAGGTCTTCTGGCCCCCAAGTTTTGTCATAGGTTTCCCTGCCTCCTTTGTGGTCCTTTCTGTTGAACACTCTCACACCCTACCTCTGCCTTGCGAATTCTTACCCATCCTTCGGAATACTTCTACCTGGTTTCCCCTAATTCTGCCCAGCTGAATGATACGTACTTTGACCATAATTTGTGCACCTCGGTCGTGCTCTTTACACTCTGTCATATGGTGTAGTTATTGGTGCAACTGTATCATCTCTCATGTTGGTACTAAAAACTCCATGAAAATGAGAGTCTTTGTTTACTGTCTTTTTCGCCACTATAGACATGAGCGCAGTTCCTGGCATATATTAGTTGCTCATTAAATGTTTCTTAAATCGAATATAGGACACAGAAGAAATAAATGATTTATTAAAAGGCAATGACTATGAATGTTAAACTAGAAACATTAGAGAATAAAAAATTTAAATTCTATTCAGATGTTTGTTGAAATAATCAGATAATTGAGCCAACAGAGGTTTATTGTTTCAATTATTTATGCCACTTCTCTTTGAACATATAGAAACAGCTGGGAAAGAATTATAGTTGTCATTTTAAAACTATTAAGTGATTTGCCTATTGGTGGAATCTATATTCTTCTAGAAATGATTTATCTAATAAAAGAGGGAGGGCCAAGGAGACAACTGCCAATGTGGAACGATGCAAGTTACAAGTGAAATTGAACTTTTCTCCCAACTATACCTGCTCTCTTAGAAAAGAGAACCCCTCCACACACACACACACACATGTTTGCTATGGTAGGTGAAATTCCCTTCTCTCCAAGAGTTTGAAATCTAGACAAGCTTATGCACAGCCATTGTTATATGATGCAGTTGTGATAAAGTAGAAAAGAAACTGATCTATTTGGGAAACATGGGTTAAAGACTCAACATTACCACTTAACAGCATTGTGATGACTTGGACAAATAATGGCCTCCCAAAGGTGTCCTGGACCCTAATCCCCAGAACCTGCAGAGGTGTCACCTTATGTGGTAAATGAGATCTTGCAGGTGTGAATGAGTCAGGATTTTTAGAGATTATCCTGGATTATCTAGGTGGGCCCAATTAATCACAATGATCTTTAGGAAGAAAAAGAATATTAACTTTTCTTATTTGGTTTGCTCATATTTTAAAAAAATTAGAATAAAAATAGTACTAGCCATAGAGGGTTGTTTTCAGGGTTAAATGGATATGAAAAATTAAAATAGGCAAAGTTAATATATGTGAATTATTTGTCATGTGCAAACATGATTTTGGCCATTCCCATTATCATTTTAATGGTTTGATTGAGATATAATCCATAGACCATGAATTTACTCATTTAAATGTACAAATCGATAAATTTTAGTATATTCACAATTGTGCAACCATAGCACAGAATTTTGTCACCTCGAAAAGAAACATCCTACCCATTGGTGGTCATTTCCCATTGTCCTCACACTGCTTTAGGGGACCATTAATCTGCTCTCTGTTTCTATATATTTACTGATTCTGTATTCAAAATGATACAGACTGGATCCATATATTCATATTCAATATTTCATATAAACGACATCATATCGTATGTGATCTTTTTTGTCTTTCTTTTATTGAGCATAATGTTCTCAAGGTTTGGCCATGTCATAGTGTTAGGTCAGGGGGTGGGGGTGGGGGTCTGCCTGGAGGCTTCTCAGCTTGAGACAGAATCAGGACAAGGGCCCACCCTAAAACCCTGGCACCACTGCCCTAATCTGGATGCTCAACTGACATTCCCCATTCTATACCCTACCCCCACATAACCCTATAAAAACTATGCCCTCCCATCCCAGGGCGCAACTTCTCTGGCCCCTTTCCTCTCGGGACCAGTGAACCTTGCCCGGGAGCCCTCTCCCAATACAGGCTTGCTTTTAAAACTTCTCTGCTTGTCCCATGTTTACCTTACACATAGGACATACTAGTATTTTATTTCTTTTCATTGCCAAGTACTATTCCATTGGATGGATAAACTACGTTCTATTCCAGTTATTATGACTGCAGGATAGAATGCTTTTGTCTGTGGAGGAGGGAGAAGAAAGAAGTAGAGATGTGAACTTAATGCCTGTCCAGCAACCAAGAAGAAACAGGAAATTATATTTGACTAGAGAAGGGAAAGAGCGGTTTGAAGTAAGCTAACAATTTTATAGATATATCCCAGAACTAACATGCTTCCTAGGGCTGACCCTGCATGGGATCCGAGGTAAAACAAGTGACTCCTTCATTCTGTAAGAGGCAAGCTAATGCCAGAGAAATTCCTGCTTTCTCACTAGTCCTGTTAGAATGGGCAAGTCTTTAAACTCCTTGAAATGTCAGTTTCCTCCAAACATCCCCCACCCTCCACTTCTCCCCTCCAGCCCTAGGCTTACCTCACAGGCCCTTTGTGGAGAACGTATGTTAATGAAGGTAAAAGTTTTTTATTAATGAGAACATAGTTTTTAAAGTACTTTGTGCTAGAGTCATTTAGAAATGTTTCAGATGACCAAAGAATACTTTAGAGATTCTTAAATTCCTTAGGAATTGACAAATAAATAAAGAACAAATCAGGACCCCCAGCTAGCTATTGTGGTTTGCTGAAAATGTATTCTAATAGATGCTGGTACCTTTGCAGGTAGGACCCTATCCTAGTCACCTCTGTACCAATCAGCATGCCACAATTTCTAGGATGTAGTAATATCTCAATAAATTCATTTGGTAGATGCAAAAGAACCAATACCGTATTATAGTTTATCAATAAGTGTGTGCATGTCTGTATGCTATATTCTTCTCAATAAAATAGTTAAGAGGTATTCTTGACAATATCCTAGCTTACATTTAATGAGCATGTGCTATGTGCCAGTGTGCTAAGTTCTTTTCATGCATTGACTTACAATAATCCTCCTTTTATAAAAGACTTGAAGGCAAGAGAAATAAGTAACTTTTTAAAAGTTTTAAATATAATTCACAAAGCCGGGACTTTAAGCCCATTTGATCTAAAGCCAAAGCTTAAAAAGGATTTGGTTTATTTTTATTTATTAGAATTAAGTACAATAATTACATATTATCTCATATACAAAGACTTTAGATTCTAAAGAAGGATCTGGGAGGGAGTGTTGTTTTATTTTGTTTAGACTCCACTTAGAAATATTCTGAAAAACATACACATACATTCTGATATTCAATCCTCCACTGAAGGGTTCACCTGAGCTGTTTCCTAATTCAAATTATATTCCTCAAAAATCCTGAGAACTCTTCAGATCCTTTGTGTCATTATCTCTGCCAAAAAAGAAAATGTCTCCATATTATGTGCCACCATACTTTATTCTGTCATTTTTACCCAAACTTTTAAAACCTCAACTCATCCATGAAATCTTCTGTGATCTAGGCGGAAGCCACCCAGACATTCTGTTAATATCTTCAGTGTGATTGATATTTCTCTCCTGCAGCGTGGCAAGATAGCATATGCGTATATGTGGGCAAGCATATATATCTTTATGTTAATGTGCATCTGTTCTCTCCTCTCTTACCATACACTATTAAGATATTAAGCTCCCCGGGTGTGTCCTTGCTTCCCTCCACAGAAGAGGACACTTCACCTGGCTGACCCCAGTGCCTCGCTGTGCGGCATGATGTATATGTTCAGTAAACATGTATTGAATGAGTGAGTGCTCAATGACGACTGTGACAATCTTGAAGGAAAATCTCGCACACGAAGAAATTAAGATCATGGACAAATATAACTGAAGAGAGCTGCCTTCTCGAGTATTTTATTTTTAAGTATTCACAGCTGAAAAGCATTGTGGAACAGCTGAGACTTAGCAGGTAATTTTCATTTGCCTCTGTTTTACAAATGATTACCACAAACCAAATACGCCATACTTAGAGTGTGCTTTTCCTCCTTCAGATACGATACTATAATAGGATGATATATATTTTTTGCGTACTTTTCTCTTTTAAAGCTATAGAATTCATTTATATCTTGTTATTTACCATGGATGTATTCTTTGGGTTATGGCAAAAGAAAATGAAAGATGAACAATGGGTTCTAACTCACCAACTCCTTTCTTTGTTATTAAAAAAAAGAAGTCTGAAAAATCAAAATTCTGAGTCCTGTGAGACACTCACTTGATTATATCTGATGACAGTCTTTTAAAATTATTATTGTTACTTTAAACAACAGACATAGTAAAAACATTATAATGTATTCCATTCCGCACAGGGTCGAAGAGCTGCCAAAGCTTAAGAAGATTTGAATCGCACTGCCCGGATTTTAATTTCATACCCATCTCCTTTCTATTTTAATGCCCTCGAACAAGTTATTTAGCTTCTCCTTTCTCTGTGACTGTTACTGGTCATTATTTTTATGGTAATAATAACGATAAATGGACTGGGATAAGCAGACCCCTCCATAAACGGACAATTCAAAACCTCTTAAAAAAGGGATTCCTAACCTTTCACGGCCTCTTACACAGGTACATCTAAGAAAACTAAGTGAACAGCAATTTCTAGGGAGCCTCGAGCTAAGGGACAGCTTCCGTCTTAGCCTTAGGAGGACAGGACCCATTCTTTACCTCAGGGTTACTAACTGTTCCATGAAGCAGTATGAGGGTGGTTCCAGTATTCTAGGGTGGGGTCGACACTCTGGATGGAAGGGGAGGGGGCTTACTGTGAAGGGCATTTACTTGAGTATTTAGTTGCTCCCAAGGACTTAATAGTAGTTCTACAATGGCTCGAGGTCTCCCAAGCAATACCTTGGCTTCTTTCCCGAGCTCTTTTCCTTGCATATTGCAGGACTGAAGAATTGTGAGTCTGTTACGTTATTCACTCTACAACTCATGCACTCCTGTCACTCAGCCCCAAATACCTACCATACCAGAGGTAATTTGGGCTTTACTTGCTTGCTGAGTGGCACGTGTATTATGGTCTTTCCCTTTCAACTATCTTCAGTGTATCTTTTCAATCCCTAGCCCTGGGAATTATATCTCCCATTCTTCTTGTTTAGTCTGATTTGTAAATGATCAATTGGTTTACTTTATATTAGTTTTGAGCCCTTCCCCCATCCTTTTTATCATATTGCTGCAGGTCACATCCTTACACTTCTATGATTTATAATAATAAAGAGGTAAGAGATATTGTCACTGTTGTAAACTAGGACAATAGGAGTCACGGCTAATCCCCATTCCCAGGAAAACATTGTAGGTTCACAGATCCACCTCCTTCAAGGCCTCCTTCTGAAGCGAAAATAATATGAATTATAAGGAGATAGTATGTGGATGTGTCTTTTAATAGAAATAGAGGATTATCTATGTTCTTTAAAGAACTGTCCCTCAGTTTGCAATTTATTTTATTCTCTCAATTTATGCACTTATATGTCTATTTCTCATTTAAAAAATAGAACATATAAAAAGAATAAGCCATAATTTTATTACTCAGGTATTTTCTACACATAAATGCATAATATATGTAACATATAAATTATTACTATCACATTAACCTAATTTTCTATAAGCAGATTTTTAAATATGTTGTGAATATATTCCCATGCCTATACAGTCAGAGCAACAGCATCATTCCTGATGACTGTTTTATTATACCAATAGGCCATATTATAACAAGTCCTTTATTTTCAGGCATTTAGGTTGTTTCTCATATATTGAAACTCTTTACAATGTTCCAATGATCATGCCTGTGTATATATCTTCATTCATTTGTCCACTGATTTCTGATATCCTTAAGATAAATCTTAGAAAAGGAAATGTTAGGTCAGGGACAGCCACATTTTAAAGATTTTTGATAACACGACATATTGGTCTCCAGAAGGGTTACACCAACTTATACTCTCAGTAGCAGTTTATAAACATCTTTCTCTATACTCATGCCACTACTGAGTGTTTCAATTCAATTTCTAACTTAAAGTGTGAGGAGGAGGCATCCCATAGGGCTTGAGATGTCCCTGAGTAGGGCCACATCAGATTTATGGTACAAAGGTTTGTTTGTTAATGATGGCCTGAGTCATGGGCATGTGGACATGTTTATTTCTATTACCAAGAACTCTATGAATCAGATCTAATAAGTATTTTAGTTACTACCAACATAGCCACATTTGAGAGACAACCCGAACTGGAGGGGAAAAAAAAAAATATATATATATATATATATATATATATATATATATATATATTTAAATAAAAAATTCTCATGGATGTGATAATAGCAAATGTCCCTTTAGTTCTCTTTAAATTGAGGCAATAACATTGTTTCACTTGAAATTACCTATCTCATTTTAGACACTAGGTGATCTAATTTACAGATATGTGTTTCTTGGAATAAATGAAACACTATCTGTTTCCTAATAAAAATGTCAATCATGAAAGAGTAACCACCGCCACTTACTTAACCATGTAGATGTGTACTTTTTGTATATGAATCACAAACTCGACAAGGCTATTTGGAATTTTACTTGTTCCAGTCTCTTGTTCTGTTTGTTTAATCACCTTTCGCAAAATAATCTCAGTCCCTTAGCAAGGAGAAGTCAGAAATAAACTTAAATTAACTGATAGAGCCATTTCGTATGAAGATAACAATTCCAGATGGGACAAACATTTGCATGTCAGCACTTGGGCACAAGAGAAGTGCAAGAGCTATATAGTTAATCAAAAGAGGGGTTATATTTCTGATATCCCCTAAGGTTGTAATGTTTTTGTAAAAGGTTCTTGGAAAATTCCCCTGAATATTCAACCATTCTTTTAGAACCTGTTATCCATTCGTATTACTAACCGATTCTAAATGTGATTAGAAACTTCATAAATCTCAAGGCGAAATTAAGGTTGGAAAGCTCCCACATGATCTGATTTTATTACGCTATGATTTGTTGGTACCCAGAAATCTGATAGCTTTAAACTATTGAGACAAATTCTTTAGGATGGATCCATCAGGAATGGTTAGAGCTTTCTCTTGTTACCTGTGTTATTTATTTAGTTTTATTTTGGTTTCCTAATATGCTAAAAGAATGATGATATAAAGGTTTTGGAGATATGGGGAAAAAGAGACAAAACTGTCATTGACTCATTCCGAAATAGAAAGGCAAACACATACATTTTAGAAAATAGTCAGATATTCATAATTAATTATTCTTTTAAGTATTTATTTAACTAACATTTACTAAATATCAATGATGAGAATATCTTTGATTGAACTCAATCTGGAGGAATCCCGAGCTATTAAATTAGAGTCCTAAAATAGGATTTGCATTGATTTCTTCCTGGAACAGGAAGCCCTGCTCACCTAGGACACTTTATCCCTCCTCGAAAGTCTTCTTTTTAAGAGGTATTTTTAGGTATGGCTCCCCAGAGAAATACCAGTCTTTCTACTTCCTTACTATTACTCTTCTCTCTTTTAGCATAATATGTTTCATCTTGGGTACTAGTTGATTCCTCTTTCTTGAAAGTATTTTACTTTCCCCAGTACTTAATTATAGCTGGGTGTCTAGTCTGGCATCCCAGCAGAAGAAAACCATGGTTCCAAATTCTAGAGCTGAAAACAGATTATCTATTTATCCTATTGCTCTCCAATTCATACTTCACTGACAACAGAAGACAAGACAAGCAAGTTCCTTAATTTGCGCATTTGTTGTCATACTTCCTGATTCCCAAAACCTTTTACATCATCTATCAAGGTACTAAAATGTGTTGGTCTACCCTACATGCTCCCAAGAACTGTATTTTCCTTTCCAGTCCTCTTCCATGGTTTCATTAGTTCAAGCCTAGTTTTAGACACTCATTACCAAGATTATAACACTGCGCTGTTTTGAGGTTAAATTTAGCTAGCAGACTATTTTAAATATAAAGCATTTCTATTCCATGCTTGACTGGCATAGATGGGAGAAACCAGGTTCCTCTTTTGAACATCTGATGTTCACATTCCCTGCAGGAGCAAAGGTTTAGTGACAAGAAATAGCCCCTTTCTTTCAAAGAGAACACAAGATAATGTCAGGACCCTTATAGACTTAATCATACTTTCAAGCTTACCTAATAACTTGAAGAAGTATAAGTTTTGACTGTCACATTTAAAGGGTCAATCAGTTTAGTAGGCTCTCAACTTTCTTTAATGATATATCCAAGAGACCTTCACTAATAATTAACTTTCTAAATGTTGTGGTAGTCCCCACATGTTTGTGGAATACTAATGTTAACAGGTGGTATACCATCTATACAACAAAGCAGTGAGTATTAAATAATGTCAAATATCCACATCTCTTCCCTGATGATAGCTCTATCTCATGGGTTCTTTCACATGATATATATTTATGATAGAGTGGCGAATCCAGATGACTGCCCTTCCATTATAGAAGACAAAACTTTCCAATCCATTATAGGTTTTTCTTTGCTACTCCAGTATAACTAGGGGGAGGACAAAACACCTAAATTTGACCAAATTGAATGACTAAAATAGATCAAAATTTTTTCTTGCATGATCTTGAATCTCAGATGAAGAAACAAATGTGAAAGGAACAGGGTCTATTCATTCTACAGGCATCATCTGGTTGAAAATACTAGGTGGGTTCTGCTACCAGGAACATCTACAGATGGTTGGCTTGGTTCATACTCCTGTACCAAGCCTAGTATGTTATTTCTCTTGAAACTTATGATTCTTTCTCTACACTTTTAGTAAGTTTTCTTTCCTTGGTTTTATTTTTGCCAGAAAATAAATCCAAGTGACATAGACAAGTTATTAAATTACAATTACAAATTCCAATAGAGACAAGTCCACTGAGTTAGTGAAGGTCACTTACTATCTAGATAAACTATTGCCTCCGCAACCTCTTTACAGAATAATTTAATAGTATGCCTGAAAATTAAAAATTATTATACTAATGTTTTCTTTTCTTTTTTCTTTTTTTTTTTAATAACTAAACCACATACTCCAGTGGTCTACCATATGGTCATCCGCTCTACGACAATACAGACAACGTATCCATTGCGAATTTAAAAACATATGACTTTAATAGGCAATTGGCAAAATTTCTGCCAAGAATCTGCCTTGTTTCTTAAAGCAGGAGAAATCACAGTGCCTCCATGACTCAGGAGGAATTCTCTCAGTGTGTTACTAGGTTAAGAAAATCCTGATGCAAACTCTAAAGAGTCCTTCTTGTTGGCAGGTCACTCCTATTCCTCAGTGATGTTAGGGAAGAATACTTATTCTCTATTTATGCGTATATTTTTTCTGTGTGAGGAATACTCTATCATATTAGCTCTCCTGGACTATTTTTGCTCATTTTACTCTCTCCTTGCCTTGGTCATTAGAGTTGTTAATTTGATAGGTGAACTTGGGAGCAAGACTTTGTCAGTTGTAGTTTACCTTATTCCCTCTATCTTTAGGGCAGGCTGCTTACAGATGCATTAGAGCCTGCTACTCCTCATTGAAAATTTTGGAGGGCTGGCTGCCATGTCAGAGGAGCCAGCAGTTCCCAGCACTTCCTGGAACTGGGTGGTAAATCTATCTAGAAATGGAGTTCGATGTTAGGAGCCTATTTTTTTTTGCTACACACTGAAACAACACTCCCATATTTTAACTAAGTCATTAATAAAAGTAGTATCTGGTTCTCCATTTATTTGTCTATTGTTTCGACTTATTAAACCTCACTTTGTTCTGAACTTGGGCAGCTAGAATGGAAATAGATTAGTAGGAGTTAGAACTTACCTTATCAAAATTTCTCCAACAGGTCCTAATCTTTTTGAGAAAACCCAAAGAAATTAAAGAAGTACTCTGGATTTCTGCAGATGATGTTTCTTTTATACCTAGAATAAGACAACACACATAGTATCTTTTTAAATCATATTATACACATGAAAAGAAATTTAGGGTTAGGCATTCCTGCCTGGCACACTTCTCCAATCAGATTTAGTCATTTGAAATGATGCAACATTAATTTTTCTAGTACAGATATACAGACAATAATATAGATAGAAAGTAAATATACATATTTACTTTAGTTTATTCATCCTAGATTTGCTAGCCTTTCGTTTGTCAATGCTCATTGCACTGTTATTAACATGTGCCCTATGTATTTTACTGAAGAAATTTTCTATCTACAAATAACTTGTTGTACATAATTCGAGAGACTTTTTGATCTCACCTCATTCCTCTGTTGTGAGCTTAAAACAATACAGATAATCAGTTTGTTTCTACCCTAATAGCCTAATAGACATAAAAAAATTAAAAAAAAACTAGAAAATACACATATGATTTATAGGTTCCTCAGTTTTATATAGCCACAAGAAAATAAGTAAATACAGGCATTGAATTCAGAGTCAGAACTGAATTCAGTTCATAACCCTACCATAAGTAGCCAGGCAATTTCGGGCAAGTATCCAAATCTTGCTGAGCCTTAATCTCCTCACGTACAAAATTAAGGGCTTTGTACAAATTGCCTCTGAGTCTCCTTCCATCTTTCAAATCCTGTGGTAATTTACTGCTAAGGATGTGATTTGATACAGGTAGAATGGTTAGGAAGAATTTGTGGTCACAAAACTCCCATGTTTAGATAAAGCCTGAATTTTTTGTAAACTTATTTTATGTTCCCAATTATTGGTTTCTATTTCTGTTGGGCAATTAGTTACTTGCAGGTAGATGATACTAAAGTGAATATAATCAATTAATTTCAGATTTACCTATTGATTTGAAAAAAATCAATTGTGTATTTCATGAAGCTGAGTAAAATTTGATTTTCAGCTCACAGGATTCATAATCCTTGGTGGCCTGATAGCCCGTGGTTCAGCTACTATCTTCCTGTTCCCTTAATGTTGAAGGGAGAAGCTGGAATTCTGAAGGAGTTGGGGAAACTGTAGGCAACTTGTAAGACAGACAATAAAAATTGGCATTAAATCATGATTCCCCCTTACCCAATTACCTTCCGAGAAGGGAAGATGTTGCTGTGTGAAGTACTCATACCTAATTTGCATTTTATTTTTAATTATATTTCAAAAACAATAATTCCTAAAATTGAGACTTGAGTTATATCTGAAATTACTACTCGCAAAAATAATTTTAAAACTAAGATTTGTTGTTGTTATTAGAACAATGGAGAATAATTTACACCTGTCCTATATTTATGACACTGAAATAAACACTTCATGTTATTTTTAAGTCTCATAAATGTCCAATAAAATTTGTGAACCATGGTTCTCCTTTCATAGGTGAAGAAACTGAAACATGAATTAATTGCCCAGAAAGAGATAATAAGTGACAGAGTTATCAGGTGTGTGTGATCCCAAAACCTACATGCCTTCTAACTATGCTGTGTATCCCGGCAAAACAATGTTTGTTGGCTCCACCTACGCCAGTAAATATTCAGTTTCAATAGAAACTCTCAGGACTGTATTTATCTGAGCCTCTGAATTGGTTACTATTCATCTTTTGATATATAAAGGCCTCGTCTGATTCCTCTCCAAGACTATGATGTTTATATTTCCTTTCTCTGTGTAGGAGAACAAAATGCTACTTTTTCCATCTTCTAGCCTGAGTTCTTTTTGCCTGGTATTTTGCATGTTTCAAAGACACGTGCCGATAGAAAAATACGTACTTTGCATGCATATTAATACAGAGAACCGAGCAAGGCAGAGGCATACGGTATTAAGAAGCAATGTGGTGGGGAGTTGTGAAGAGAAGAACCAGGCAGAGGGTTTGTCAGGTGGAACAAAGTGAATCATACCATTATACAGATTCACAGACTGTAGGGCTGGAAGAGGCCTTGGTAATCAGTTCAAATTTTACAGTGTGTAGGGGAAGGAAATATGACATGAGGTGTTCACAAACTAGAAACTGGGTTTCTGGGCTTCATCCATCCACCCAGCTTCTCAAAAGCAGCATCAAATCCTCACCTGTATGTTTATATGCATATCTTAAAAACAAAATGCACTACTCTAGGCTTACATATATTTGTTGCATTGCGTGATTTAGGACCCAGAGATGCAGTGGTTATAAAAAAGACCTTGGAGTCAGAGTGACCAGGGTCCTAGAGTCAGCAACAACACTTTCTGATTGGAGAACTTAGGCAAGTGGCTTACTTTCTCCATCAGACGATTTCCCAACCTGGATAGAAGTTAACGAGAGCAGCCTCCTTGCTATGCTGCTTTGGAGATTGAGTGAGAATTTTTTTTATAAAACCTTTGGGTCCGGGTCTTTCACAGAGTCAGTAAGCATATACAAAAATTTCCAGGTATCATCCTTATCATCATTATCACCATCACCATAATTTCTTTATGTGAACCTCACATAATGAGACATCCTTTGAAAATTGTGTTTTCCTTTTTCTCCATTCTTTTATTATTTTATATTAGTTTCAGGTATATAGTATAATGGTTAGACATTTATGTAATTTATGAAGTGATTCCCCCCAATTACTCTAGCACCTGCCTGGCTCTACATACATCTATTACAATAATACTGACTCTATACCCTGTGCTACACTCTAAATCCTCGTGACTGTTTTGTAACTATTAATTTGCACTTCTTAATCCCTTCACCTTTTTCACCCAGCCCCACATCCCACCTCCCCTCTGGTAATCACCAGTTTGTTCTCTGTATTTGTGAGTCTGTTTTCGTTTAGTTTGTTTGTTTCTTTTATTCCTTAGATTCCACATATAAGTGAAATCATATGAGATTTATCTTTGTCTGTCTGACTTTATCTTTATCTGTTTGATTTATTTCACTCAGCATAATACCCTATGTTTTCTTTTTAAATAAGGAAATGTTAATCTCCTTATTTAAAGGAGATTCTGGTGGAAGAACTAACAAAACAGATTGAAATCACCAGCCGAGTCAGTGAGACTAGTTTCTTCATCAGTGAAACGGGAAAGACCCTAACTTCTGTACATATCTAAAATTACGTGTTCACTTCTCTAAAAGAATAGATTCAGAAATTGATCTTTCTGCTCAGGATTGTCTAATTCAATTGCATTTATAGGCAGAGGTTCTTGTAGTTTCTCATAGCTTGACCTTGTAACAAAAACCAATAATTTTTACATGACAAAATTAGAGAAGGAGAAAGTTTCCCTTTTTTTCTAATCATAAGTTGATGTGAATGGATGTCCATTTGAATTCTGCTGTTAGAGAGCTCAGTTATGCAATACTCATACAAAAATAGATTCCAAATCAATACAACATGTTTTAAATTTACATTAACATTTAAATTAATGAGAAGCTCAATGTGAATTATAGAGCTTTAGATGTTTAGGACTGTGTACCCTCTTGCCAACTTGGAACAGAGTTTATTGACTCACCTTCTCAGTCTCATAAACAGCTTCCAGACTTTACGTGTTTTCAGTGCCAGAGGATTTTCACGCTGGTGAAAGGTGCCATATTGACATCACCAGGGAATGAAGCTGTCTCTACCCACTAAAGATGTAAAATGCTTCCAGCAACTGCACACATTTTCCCTGAAGGGCAGTTTGCCATAGATGGTTGTCAGGCCTGGAACTGCTCAAGAATGAGCCTTTTCTCTATTTTTTCCCTATTAATTTTAACCAACAAATAGTTCTAGTGCACCTGCTCTGGATACAGAACGATGCTAAAACAACACAGGTTAAACTTTAGTGATTTCATACATAGCCATTGAAGGATACGGTTACATATATAAACAAATTATAGAATAATATGACATGTTCTATGATAAAAGAAGGTGCATACTGGGTGCAATCAGAGGCACCTGAATGAGACCGGAGATTAAGAACAGTCTTTTGAATAAATGAAGCTCAAAAGACAAGTAGTCATTAAGTTGATCAAAGAAGAGCTGAAAAGCTCATCATTTAGAGGGAGAAGCCTGTAAAAGAACTTTACTTCAATGAACGAGAGTGCAGAGGTGGGGCAAAGGGGTGTGTCTGTGTTGGTTTGTGTGCATGTGTACACAAACAAGTGTGTGTCTAACAAATGAATATGCATGATTAGTCAGGGATACGTTTATAAGAGATCACATATGCCACATCAAGAAGTTTGGATATTATCCTTAAAATGATGCAGATGTAGAGGTTCTGATGTTTTTTTTTTAATTTTAATAAAACTTATTTTATAGAGAAGGTTCAGGTTCTCAGCAAGCTCGAGTGGAAAGTACAGAGAGTTCCCACATATCTCCTATCTCCAAACATGCAAAATCTCTGCAATATGGATTTACCACAAAACAGTGGTACATTTGTTATGACTAATGAACCTATGCTGATACACCATTATCATCCAAAGTTCATTGTGTACATTAGATTTGCTCTTGCTGTTGTACAGTCTATTAGTTTTGACAAATGTATAATGACATATATCTACCATTGCAGTATCAAACGATACAGTTTACTGCCCTATAAGTTCTCTGTATTCTACCTATTCACCCTTCCCCTTAACCGCTGCGACCACTGGTCTCTTCACCATCTCCAAAGTTTTGCCTTTTTCACATGGTTGGAATCATGTACCCTTTTCAGATTGGTTTCTTCCACTTAGTCATATGCATTTAAGGCTACTGCATATCTTTTCATAGCTTGATAGGTCATTTCTTTTTAGTGCCGAATAATATTCCATTGTCTGGTTGTACCAGTTTGTTTATCCATCACCTACTGAAAGACATCTAGGTCGTTTCCAAGTTTTGACAATTGTAAATAAAGCTGCTATAAACATCTACGTGCAGGTTTTGTGTAAGCATAAGTTTTCAACTAAATAGCAAGAAGCACAAGTTCCAGATCTTATGATGAGTATATTTAGTTTGGTAAGAAACCACCAAACTGTCTTCCAGTGGCTGTGCCTTTTGAGTACCTTTGTCATATGTTTATTTGCCATCTGTACATTTTCTTTGGTGAGGTGTCTGTTCAGATCTTTGGCTTATTTTTTAATGGGCTTGTTTCCTTCTTGTTGAGTTTTTAGTGTTCTTTGTATATTTTTGATGAGTCCATTATTAGAATCCTTTCTGGATCAAGTCTCAGGTATCTTCCCTATCCTAAGGATATAAGCTTAAACTGTATTAGTATACAAGGGTATACTAGTTTTGCCTCTGGAATGTTGTCTGCTGAAAAGTGGCATCCAGAACACCTAAAATAATGAAAAGATGTAACTCTGTTGCACGTTCATAACAGGTTGTTGTTGAAAGTATTTTGTGCTTACTTACTAATGCAAGCACGTATGTCTAATAATCTTGTGTGTTTGGCAAATAGGGTCAGTGACTTTGTTTTCTTGTTACCTAGTAACGAGTGTATAGCTACACTTACCTAGCTCAGGCTCCTTTGCCTTTTATAATCTACCAAAAAAGAGTCTAGTATTTATGTGTTATGCAGAACCAAAGCAGCTTAGATCAATTTGCAACATTTAACTTGTCCAAGGAGCAAACAGAAAATTGTTGAATCTTGATGAGAAAAGATACCATTAGAAAACAAAATTGGAGAGCCAGACAAGAACCAAACAATACAGGGACTCATAGTTCTTGATAACATTTTTAGATATAATTCTTAGTGCAATAGGACTCTTCTAAGATATAAAAAGAGAGTGCCACTGGTCTGTTTTGAAATTTTTAAAAATGACGTTAACCAATGTGTAGAAAATGGATTGTAAAAGTAAGATTGAGTACAGGGAGGAAAATTGAAGAATATTGCAGAAGTCCAGGTAAGAGTGATGAAGGCTCAGAACCAGTGATAGAAATGGATATAAGAAATGTGGATAGACTTTGAGATGTATTTGGGAAGAAATCGCAATAGAATTTGCTTGTAGATTTGGGAGTAAAAAATAGAACCAGGAAAGACTACTAGGTTTGGGGCAGTTGTTGAAAAACCTTCAGTGCTGAATGGAGCTGCTAGAGAAGGTCTGTAAGGGATTGCTGAGGTTCAGATTTACTGCTAAGGGGTATGTACCTCTGGCAATGTCAGAGGAAAAAATGCTATGAGCCTTCTGTTGACTTCCCTATCGATCCCTGAAGAAAGTTGCTTATTCCCATGACACAGCTTTCAAAAGAGACTATGTGTGTAGGGCCATGCCATTTGTGGTCATGTGAGGTGACTTGTTCACACAGGGAGGACCGTTTTCTATGCATAAATAGGAAGATCCAAATGGGAAGTCTCAGTGTTTCAAATTTATTTCAAATTCATTGAGCTTTGATGTTCTCTTGTAGAAAATGAATGACCAAGAAAAGGGCTTTTATCTATATCTGCTGTCATTAAAAAGATAATATTCATCAAAATATATGGAGCTTCGCAATCATTCTTGGCTCTTAGTTCAGCGTATTAATATATTTTCATAGACATTGATTTAGTCAGTCAGTCCATCTGTTAGTCTGCCAGTCAGAGATCCATTTTATAAACATTTACTATAAATTAGCATTGCACTGGGCCAGATATTAGTGATGAGTCTTATATAACTTCTCTTTTGCCAGTACATCTCCAAGATATTCAGTCTATTAAACACTAACAAAAAGTATTTCAAGTGCAGTTCAGAAAACTGACTTCATTGCCCTCTATACCGACTCTGGGGCTATTGCAAAAATTAAGGATTAAAAAAAAAAGAATAAGGTTGATTGCTTTTACATTTTATCTATGAAAACTTCACATCCCTTAGAAAAATCAGATTTTAATTTATTTTATACCTACAATTTCTAATTGTGAATGTACTTGATTCCTTTTTTTTAAAAAAAGAATGGGATTAATCATCATATATATATAATTCCATGATCTTTATAAACGGTAACAGACATGTAACATAGACACTAGCTAGGTCTGTAGACTATTTAACCTGAATATTTTCATATAAATTTTAGAAGCATTCAGTTTGCATAGAAAGAACTAAAAGGAGGACATTGTCGACATTCTGTGCCCCAGTATTTTAATCTAAAGTGGAGTTGATCGACAAAGCCACTTTGAACTATTCTTATTTAACACAGAAATCATTTAGCCTGGAGCTGGGTATTTAGGAAGTTTTCCTGGCAATTTGGTTTTTACCACAAAACAAATGGAACATATCATTGCTATTATTTGTAGTAAAAAAAAAAAAAAGTTAAGAAATCAAGAGGTGAATTGCCAGAAAGAATACATCCACATCACAATCAGTTAAACGATACAGTACAAGAAGTCTGTATGTTGTGATTTTTTTTTCATGTTTGCCTTCAATTGTTGAAGACAACAAAAGCAGCTGACGAGTTACTCTATATATCAAACCATGGAATCATATTTTCCCTTGTACTTCCCTAATGCAGGCAATAATAGTCAACTATTAACTCTTAGCTAGCCATGGAGGAACGGGACATTTCCTAAGAATTTGGGTCCATTTTGGAAAAGTTAGTAATTTCAGAGATTTCTGGGTAATACTATTTTTTAGCTTATTCCTCCCACCCCCACAGATTAAATACCATGATGATTATTTCTGTCATAAATTAAAAGAGAAATAATATCAGTTCAAATACAGATTATTTTATGGGCTATTGAACTTTGGAAGTTCTCAGAAGAATAGTAGTTTTAATTTAGACAAGTAATGAATGTGAAAGAGGTAGCCAAATAAAAAGGTAGCATCAGGTGGGGAAGACCCCCTCAAAAAAAATTTCTACATGAAATATTACATCTTTTCATTTAGCTATAGTAATCTCTTTTAAGATTTCCTGATGCTACTTTTGTAATTCAAAAAGAACACACACTGCCACAAATATGTCTATTTGTCTGTGAGGACAAAAATGAGAACTTTGTGGTGAGCTAAAAGGTAAGCTCGGTGAAAGGAGATCGATTAGCAAAATGCTGCTCTTTGTAAGTGGGGCTGATTCGGCACTCCATACGCTCTCATTATGTATTCTGCTAATAGCACAAGGATGTGAGAAAAACAGTTCTGTAAGAGCCTGGCGCAACATTAAGATTTAATTAAACTTTGTTTTACTTGGGCAAGCTAGCCATGCAGCGATGTCATGGGAGAACAGAGCCCGACATTGTATTGACTAGCAGCAAAAAAACGTGGAGCCGAAATGCCAGTGCCCATGGTTAATGTAAACAAGAGGAGGGGAGCAACTGGAACAGCGCCGTGAACTGAAATCATGTCACACGAGCCATGCTTGAAGGATACGAGGGTGTGGAGTCTGCAGAAAGCATACAGACTTGGAGGACACTGCCAGGAATCAGGGTTCCTGGATCGTTCTGAGGGAGTACAATCAAACCTGTTTGGTGTGCCTCAGGGCATAGGACAAGACCTCAAAATGATGATGACAGAAAATGCAATTTCACTCGGCCTAAGAAAAAAGTTCCTAAGCTGTGAAAACTATCCAAGGGTGGAATAGGCTTCTTTAAAGGGCAGTGAGTTTATTGTCGTTTGAGTATTCGTGTAGAGGCTACACGACCACTTGGTATTTTCTCACTTGAGGTAGAGTCATTTCTAAATCTAATGACTTAAACCAGTTTGATGTTAACTTTATAAAGAAGAGGCAGTTGAATTAGGAAAAGATAAGAATTTTAGTTGCTTATGTGGCAGAGTTTGAGGTGGGATTATATACTAGCATTGGCCCAAGTGCAATAACATAAATATTATCACTGGAGAAGCAGTATTTTTCTGTTAAAGTTTTCTCCACATCTGCAGCTTTTCAAAATTAAATACACTTGAGCAGTGTATTAGTTTCCTAGGACTGTCATAATGAAGTATCACAAATGGGGTGACTTAAAACAACAGAAGTTTATTCTGTCATGGTTCTAGAGGCCAAAAGGTCACAATCAAGATATGGAGAGTAATGTCAGCAAAATGGCCTTATAAGGTGTCCCTTGCACATTTCCCCCTCTCAAAATAGTAATTTGATGTCCCTCCACAGATAAAGATGCTTTTATAGGAACTTAGGGATCTAGGTAGAAGATTGTGAAACCCTGTGAAGTCCAAGACCAAAGATAGCTAGTCAAGCTTGCAACCAGGCAAAGGGCTCACTGGTCATAAACTTTGGTCACAGAAGCATAAATAACTTTGGAACCCTGAGAACTTGGCGATAACTCCATTTGGCTTTAGGTCTGTCACCAGCACCAGATGCCATGAGACCCAGAAGGAGTCACGCCCACCCATGCATGAGATAATACACATTCAGACCTCAGTCCTGGTTATGGATCTTGAAGTGGCCCAGGAACCAGCTTAAACTACTCTTGGCCACAGTGTGGGAACACTGGAGATAAACCCTTCAAATTTGGTCAGGCTGTAGATGCTCAAGGGCCGTGTAACTGGGGCCCAGCCTGTCCCAGCCACAGTTCATGACCACTGTTGCTGACATAGGGACCCTGCTGAGGATACTCTAGTCTGTACCCCCAGAGATCTTGACAGGGCCTTATAGTAGGCATCAGCCCCTGCCTCATCCCATAAGCTGAACAGCTGCCACAGGAACCAGGCAAGAGAACCTCCTATTTGCATCCCCAGAGATCCTGAAAAGACCATATATATGAATCTAGCTTTCTCGCAGCCATAGTCAGCCAGTCTGCCATCAAGAAACACTCTTGTCTGTGCCCCTGGAGATTGTGGGCTTTATACTTGGTTGCAGTCGCTCCAACCATTGTCAGAGACCAGTCCAGTCTGCCCAGAGACCTGGTGGGAAACATTACAACTGACACTACAGAAATACAAAGGACCTTAAGAGGCTAATATGAATAATTATATGCCAACAAATTGGATAATCTAGAAAAAAAATGGACAAATTCCTAGAAACATATAACCAATCAAGACAGAATCATGCAGAATAGAAAACCTGAACAGATCAATAATGATTAAGGAGACTGAAGCAGCAATTAAAAACCTCCTAATAGCAATAAAAAAAAAGCCTAGGACCAAATGGTTTCATTGGTGAATTCTGCCAAACATTTAAAGAATTAATGCCAATTCTCAAACTCATTCAAAAAACTGAAGAGGAAGGTAAAATCTCCAAATCATTCTGCGTCCCAATATTACCTAGATACCAAAAGCACATAAGGACATTATAAGAAAACTACAGGCCAATATCCCTGATGAATATAGATGCGAAAATTCTTAACAGAATTCTAGCAAACCAAATTTGATAGCACATTAAAAGAATCATACGCCACCATCAAACAGGATGCAAGGATGATTCTATATACACAAATCAATACATATGATATACCACGTCAATATGACCCTCTCAGATGCAGAAAAAAAATGTTTAAAAAAATGCAATACTCTTTCATGATAAAAATTCTCAACACATATTTCTACATAATAAAGGCAGTATATGAGACACTCAGAGCTAACATCATACTCAATGGTGAGAAACTGAAAGCTTTTCCTCTAAGGTCAAGAAGAAGGTAAAGGTGCCCACTCTTACTACTCTATTTAACATAGTATTCAATGTTATAGCCTAAGCAATTAGGCAAGAAAGAGAAATAAAAGTCATCCAATTTGGAAAGAAAAAGTAAAATTGTCTTTTTTTCATATGACATGATTTATATGTAAAATTTCCTAACAATTCCACCATAAAGCTGTTAGAACTAATAAACAAATTCAGTAAAGTCGAAGGATACAAAATCAACTTATGAAAATCAGTTACAAAACAATGAAATATCTGAAAAAGAATTAAAGAAAACAATCTGATGCTATTTTTAATAGCATCAGAATGATATAATACATAGTAATCAATTTAACCAAGGAGTTGAAAGATTTGTATATTGAGAACTATCAGACATTGATGAAAGAAATTGAAGAAATACAGATAAATGGATAGATATCACATATTTATGTATCAGAAGAATGAATATTGTTAAAATATCTATACTAGACATGTACTAATATCCTAGACATACACTAGATCTAAAGCCATCTATAGATTCAATGTAATCTCTATAAAAATTTTAATGGCATTTTTTAAAGAAATTTTAAAAATCCAAAATTAGAATGGGACTATAAAAGATCACAAATGATCAAAACAGTCTTGAGAAAGAAGAACAAAGCAGAACCACTGTATGATTCAGAAATTTCACTTCTGGGTATATATCTAAAGAAAATGGAATAGAGATTTTGAAGAAATATCTGCATCCTCATG